>NC_058081.1:9377740-9681857 GCF_014858855.1 Bufo gargarizans | reverse complement strand
GTTGCGCAGGCACTGCAGCATGTAGTCGCTCATGTGTGCCAGGCTGAAACTCCACTGTGTGCCAGGCTGAACCTCCTCTCGCATGGAGGCCCAGTCATTGGTGGTGAAGTGGTGCTGTTCTGTAGTGCGACTGACCCGTGCGTGCTGCAGCTGAAACTCCACTATGGCCTGCTGCTGCTCGCACAGTCTGTCCAGCATGTGCAAGGTGGATTTCCACCTGGTGGGCACGTCGCATATGAGGCGGTGAGCGGGAAGGCCGAAGTTACGCTGTAGCGCAGACAGGCGAGCAGCAGCAGGATGTGAACGCCTGGAGCGCGAACAGACGGCCCGCACTTTATGCAGCAGCTCTGACATGTCGGGGTAGTTGTGAATGAACTTCTGCACCACCAAATTCAGCACATGCGCCAAGCAAGGGATGTGCGTCAAATTGGCTAGTCCCAGAGCTGCAACGAGATTTCGCCCATTATCACACACCACCAGGCTGGGCTTGAGGCTCACCTGCAGCAACCACTCGTCGGTCTGTTGTTCTATACCCCGCCACAACTCCTGTGCAGTGTGGGGCCTGTCCCCCAAACATATGAGTTTCAGAATGGCCTGCTGACGTTTACCCCGGGCTGTGCTGAAGTTGGTGGTGAAGGTGTGTGGCTGACTGGATGAGCAGGTGGAAGAAGAGGAGGAGGAAGCCGAGAAGGAGGAGGTGGCAACAGGAGGCAAAGAATGTTGCCCTGCGATCCTTGGCGACGGAAGGACGTGCGCTAAACAGCTCTCCGCCTGCGGCCCAGCTGCCACTACATTTACCCAGTGTGCAGTTAGGGAGATATAGCGTCCCTGGCCGTGCTTACTGGTCCACGTATCTGTGGTTAGGTGGACCTTGCTACAGATGGCGTTGCGCAGTGCACACTTGATTTTATCGGATACTTGGTTGTGCAGGGAAGGCACGGCTCTCTTGGAGAAGTAGTGGCGGCTGGGAACAACATACTGTGGGACAGCAAGCGACATGAGCTGTTTGAAGCTGTCTGTGTCCACCAGCCTAAATGACAGCATTTCATAGGCCAGTAGTTTAGAAATGCTGGCATTCAGGGCCAGGGATCGAGGGTGGCTAGGTGGGAATTTACGCTTTCTCTCAAATGTTTGTGAGCTGGAGAGCTGAACGCTGCCGTGTGACATGGTTGAGACGCTTGGTGACGGAGGTGGTGGTGGTGTTGGTGGTACATCCCCTGTTTGCTGGGCGGCAGGTGCCAACGTTCTTCCAGAGGCAGAGGAAGAGGCCGAGGCGGCAGCAGCAGAAGAGGTAGCAGGGGGAGCCTGAGTGACTTCCTTGGTTTTAAGGTGTTTACTCCACTGCAGTTCATGCTTTGCATGCAGGTGCCTGGTCATGCAGGTTGTGCTCAGGTTCAGAACGTTAATGCCTCGCTTCAGGCTCTGATGGCACAGCGTGCAAACCACTCGGGTCTTGTCGTCAGCACATTGTTTAAAGAAGTGCCATGCCAGGGAACTCCTTGAAGCTGCCTTTGGGGTGCTCGGTCCCAGATGGCGGCGGTCAGTAGCAGGCGGAGTCTCTTGGCGGTGGGTGTTCTGCTTTTGCCCACTGCTCCCTCTTTTGCTACGCTGTTGGCTCGGTCTCACCACTGCCTCTTCCTCTGAACTGTGAAAGTCAGTGGCACGCCCTTCATTCCATGTGGGGTCTAGGACCTCATCGTCCCCTGCATCGTCTTCCACCCAGTCTTGATCCCTGACCTCCTGTTCAGTCTGCACACTGCAGAAAGACGCAGCAGTTGGCACCTGTGTTTCGTCATCATCAGAGACATGCTGAGGTGGTATTATCATGTCCTTATCATCAGGAAACATAAGTGGTTGTGCGTCAGTGCAGTCTATGTCTTCCACCGCTGGGGAAGGGCTAGGTGGATGCCCTTGGGAAACCCTGCCAGCGGAGTCTTCAAACAGCATAAGAGACTGCTGCATAACTTGAGGCTGAGACAGTTTCCCTGGTATGCATGGGGGTGATGTGACAGACTGATGGGGTTGGTTTTCAGGCGCCATCTGTGCGCTTTCTGCAGAAGACTGGGTGGGAGATAATGTGAACGTGCTGGATCCACTGTCGGCCACCCAATTGACTAATGCCTGTACCTGCTCAGGCCTTACCATCCTTAGAACGGCATTGGGCCCCACCATATATCGCTGTAAATTCTGGCGGCTACTGGGACCTGAGGTAGTTGGTACACTAGGACGTGTGGATGTGGCAGAACGGCCACGTCCTCTCCCAGCACCAGAGGGTCCACTAACACCACCACGACCATGTCCACGTCCGCGTCCCTTACTAGATGTTTTCCTCATTGTTATGGTTCACCACAACAACAAAAATATTATTTGGCCCAATGTATTGTATTCAAATTCAGCGGGATATAAATTTGAGGCCTAGTATTTAGGCGCTGGGTGACCGGTATGGATTTAGTGATAGAATTAGACTTGGAAATGCACAGTAGCGTGTGTGAAGTTATTCTGAATGACCCTATGTGCACCTTGAATATTATATACCCTTTTAGGGATAGATTTCAAATAGCTCTGATATAGCAGAAACCACTAAATTATGAAATTGCTAAATTGGGAATTGTATTTCAACCCAGAACAAAAAATGTGCTTTGGCGGACACTAAATAACTTGCCCATCCACAACAGGACAGCGGTAACGACAGATGTAGCGGGATACAAATTTGAGGCCTAGTATTTAGGCGCTGGGTTGACCGGTATGGATTTACTGACAGAATTAGACTTGGAAATACACAGTAGCGGGTGTGTGTGAAGTTATTCTGAATGACCCAATGTGCACCTTGAATATTATATACCCTTTTAGGGATAAATTTCAAATAGCTCTGATATAGCAGAAACCACTAAATTATGAAATTGCTAAATTGGGAATTGTATTTCAACCCTGAACAAAAAATGTGCTTTAACGGACACTAAATAACTTGCCCATCCACAACAGTACAGCGGTAACAACAGATTTAGCGGGATATAAATTTGAGGCCTAGTATTTAGGCGCTGGGTGACCGGTATGGATTTAGTATTAACCTACAAAAGGCCACCTGTCAACCAGAGAGCTACGATTACCACTCATAAAACATCTAAGGTAAACCAAAACGAACAAGTGGAAATGATATATAAAAGTATAAATTTATTATAAAGTATAAAGAATGGAACAACTACAGATGATGCAAGGATACGGAGAAGCGCAGGGTCACAGACACCACAAAACACAGATGTATCTGTGGGTGATAACACACAGAAAGGTACAGTCCCTTAATGATAATATAAGCTCAGAAATTACCTGGATGTCCAAATGTAATGTCTCCGCAAAGAGACTATGCACGAGTCATGCAAATGACTATACCGGGTACAAAAAGGAGCTTTATCACACTGCACATAGTACTAAAACAGTTGAAGCAGACCATGGAAATAACAAGTACTCAGGTTAAAGTAACACTGTAACCGATATACACCATGGGTGTGTTGAGGGACTCACTATGGATGTGTACAGAGGTCCCAGGCAACAGTGTGAAACAATACTGGCTCAGAACGTACCTGAAGACATGGTGGTGAGTGGACGTACGGACCCTGGGCGCACAACCTCGACGCGCGTTTCACCTTACGGCTTCGTTAGGAGGTACTGAGTTATGTGTAGACAGGGTATATATAGAAGGAAATGGGAGTGGGTAGGTGGAGTGGAATTACCTCTATATGGTACACCTGCGGTCCACATGCACGGGCGCTGAAGGCTCCATGATGCAAGACGTCATCTCTCGGCGCATCCACGCCATCGCGCGTGCGCGACACTAAGACGTCACGGAGCGCGTCGAGATGGCGCCGTGCAGCGCATGCGCAGACCGCGACCCTGTGGAACGCAGGTGACCCGCAACTAATAATACGTAAAGAAGAGGCCAGGAAGCGTCTCAGTCACATGAATGACAGCGACGAAGTGCCGGAATCGGCACTGGACACATCCATATTGAGTCCCACACGAATTGAACTAGGCCTGGAACCAACAAACGGTGCCATAAGTGACAAAGAACCATGTGCAAATAAATAGATAAACACAGTATGGTGCATCAAGTGCGCCGTATATGTGTGTGGGCGGGGCAGAGCACATCCATGATCAAGTGGTTGCTCTAGCCCGCCCACACAGACAACAGCCACTACATGAAATGGAAAAACATGTCATACGGGCCATATAATTAGAGCCGAAGTGCCATCTAACCTAATTCCATAAAATGGAAATAAAGTGCCGTGTATCGGGGATCCATATAAATGGAACCAAAGTGCCATAATGGCATAAAAGAAAAGAAAAAATATATAAAGTATCGTGTCTAGAGGCATAATGTATTGTGTAAAAAGTAGTAGATACTAATACAAAAATATATATAAGAAATATATAATAATATATAATAACAATAAATAAATCCATACATTAATAAATAAAGGATAAATGAGTAAATACATACCACATACATCATATATCATGATTACGGTCGAATGTCGAATATATAATTCAATAACCATGATTCAAGTAATTGAATAAAAATAATAATGATAATTAAATGGCCATGATTAGTATAATTAAAATTAAATGGCCATGATTAAGATAACAAGACTGAAAATACAGTATTTGGATACAGTTACTTCATGATGTAGATATACAGATTCAAAATACAAACAATTATATTGCACAAAAGGCACAAAATACAAATAGTTACCACCAGTGAAGAAATGTATATTATTTTATAGTAAGTGGGTGGGCTACATGTGCTGGTATCAGTAAGGATCAAGATATGGACGGGGAACACACGAGTCGGCACCGCGGGCGGCAGGAGGCCGCCGGCGGGGTCGACGCGGGAGTCCCCAGCCCAACAAGGCCTGAAGGTCTACAAATGCACAGGGCCGAGACGACCCAGCTGTGGGAAAGAATATCCAGGACAGGCTGGGACCCAGAAATGTCCGGATGGTCAAAAACAATTGTGAGGCCAGCCGTCAGAATGGAAACATATTAAAACCCTGGATGTTAGAACAGTAGGATCACTTCGATTACAACTGATGTCCTGCGTGTGTCCAATGGTTCATATCCGGCATTATCCCACATGTCGCTCACATTCTCCCGTAGTTAATGACGACATCCATTGCCACCAAATCCCACAAAAGAACTGAGTATGTGGATCTCAAAGAAAAAGAAAAAACAAGCATATAATGTTATAGTCACAAAAAAGTGTATTAAAAACACAAAAATATACCCTGTAATTAAAATTTGCGCACTATTCATAGGAAGGAGGAAAAGCTACTAAACTCATTGAGGCCATGGGGTGTAACGGTATCCAGGGTGACTATCCACTTGGTTTCCCTGCGCAGTAACGCCAATTTAATATTTCCGCCTCTGGATCCCAAGTGGATTCTGTCAATACCCCTAACTGTTAGTCCCCCTGGATCGGCTCTGTGGAACTTGCAAAAGTGTCGTGGGACTGCTTGTAGCAAATCCCAGTCTTTCTCAGGTGTACCTGCAGCTGACCGAATCCTGCAAATGTGCTCCAAAACTCGTACCTTAAGTGCTCTCTTGGTCATACCGATATAAAACAAATTACAGGGGCAAGTGATCTGGTATATCACTGCCTCAGTATTACAATTAATATGGTGTACAATTGTATAGTTATTTGAACCAGAAGAGTCACAGAAGGCAGTGGAACGGACCATGTATTGACAAGCAACACAAGATCCGCAGGAAAAAGAGCCCCAATTGGGGCCCCTACTCCCGAAGATACCACCTACGGGTTTGGACACATAATGACTATTAGTGAGAATGTCGCACAAATTGCGCGACCTTCTCCAAGTGATCTGGGGGTATGCCGGAAGGCTCACAGCCAGATCACCATCGGTTTGCAGGACCGGCCAGTGCTTGCGAAGGATGTATTGTATAAACTTCCACTTGTTGTTAAAAGGGGTGATAAATCTCACATTGGTGTCTTTTTTGATTTTTGGTTTCGATCTACTCACCAGCAGAGAGTCTCTTGATGCTTTTTTGGCTCTCTCATAACCCCGCTGAATGGTGTTGAACTGATATCCTCTTTCGAGGAATCGCTGTGTCAGAGCCGAAGCCTGCTGATCGAAGTGCTCTTCATTGGAGCAAATCCTGCGAGTTCTCAAAAACTGCCCTGTGGGTATTGCCTGTATCGTATTTGGGTGGTGAGCAGAGGTATGGATTTAGTGACAGAATTAGACTTGGAAATGCACAGTAGCGTGTGTGAAGTTATTCTGAATGACCTTATGTGTACCTTGAATATTATATACCCTTTTAGGGATAGATTTCAAATAGCTCTGATACAGCAGAAACCACTAAATTATGAAATTGCTAAATTGGGAATTGTATTTCAACCCTGAACAAAAAATGTGCTTTGACGGACACTAAATAACTTGCCCATCCACAACAGGACAGCGGTAACGAGAGATTTAGCGGGATATAAATTTGAGGCCTAGTATTTAGGCGCTGGGTGACCGGTATGGATTTACTAACAGAATTAGACTTGGAAATGCACAGTAGCGTGTGTGTGAAGTTATTCTGAATGACCCTATGTGCACCTTGAATATTATATACCCTTTTAGGGATAGATTTCAAATAGCTCTGATATAGCAGAAACCACTAAATTATGAAATTGCTAAATTGGGAATTGTATTTCAACCCTGAACAAAAAATGTGCTTTGACGGACACTAAATAACTTGCCCAGCCACAACAGTACAGCGGTAACGAGAGATTTAGCGGGATATAAATTTGAGGCCTAGTATTTAGGCGCTGGGTGACCGGTATGGATTTACTAACAGAATTAGACTTGGAAATGCACAGTAGCGTGTGTGTGAAGTTATTCTGAATGACCCTATGTGCACCTTGAATATTATATACCCTTTTAGGGATAGATTTTAAATAGCTCTGATATAGCAGAAACCACTAAATTATGAAATTGCTAAATTGGGAATTGTATTTCAACCCAGAACAAAAAATGTGCTTTGACGGACACTAAATAACTTGCCCATCCACAACAGGACAGCGGTAATGACAGATTTAGCGGGATATAAATTTGAGGCCTACTATTTAGGCGCTGGGTGACCGGTATGGATTTACTGACAGAATTAGACTTGGAAATGCACAGTAGCGTGTGTGTGAAGTTATTCTGAATGACCCTATGTGCACCTTGAATATTATATACCCTTTTAGGGATAGATTTCAAATAGCTCTGATATAGCAGAAACCACTAAATTATGAAATTGCTAAATTGGGAATTGTATTTCAACCCAGAACAAAAAATGTGCTTTGGCGGACACTAAATAACTTGCCCATCCACAACAGGACAGCGGTAACGACAGATTTAGCGGGATATAAATTTGAGGCCTACTATTTAGGCGCTGGGTGACCGGTATGGATTTACTGACAGAATTAGACTTGGAAATGCACAGTAGCGTGTGTGTGAAGTTATTCTTTTTTTTTATTTTTTTTATTATATTTTTATTGAAAATTTTCAAAGTATAACAGAAGGTAACAGGGAGTACCAAGATATATGCTCGCAGGCTACATCAGAATACAATCAATATTCAGAGTGACATCATATCAGTAAGACAGTATAATACAACAAATGGGTGAGTGTATATGACCACAGTGGAGATTAAGACTATCCAGTTACAGATGATAGAGGTAGTTTGTAAAGAGCGCAATGTCAGACATTCGAAAAGACAATAACATCAGTAGCCAGAATACTTTTGTCCACTCTTATGCTGAAGTCTGATAGTCAGAATATGAAGTGCATTGAGAGGATGTTGAGGAAGGTTGCTTTTGCCCACCAAAAGAACTAGATACCAGCAGTACTCTGAGATTTAGGGGCTCTATAGTTGGACCATTTGTTCCAATTTTTGAGGAACTTTATGTGTGTACGAGTCTCCCAAGCAGAGAGTTCCTCAAATCTGTGAATCTGGTCGATCTTTTGGATCCACTGATCTATAGGGGGAGTGGTCGACTGAAGCCAGAATTTAGGGAGTTGGAGACGGGTCGCCAGTATCATTTGTGAGAATACATATGGCTGTTTGAGGGTCTCCTTTCCCTGGGAGAAGGAGAGAAGTGCAATTTGAGGGGAAGGTTGGATCGAGGAACCACAGACCTTGTTGGCAGTTGAGAACACCTCGCACCACCATTTATATATAGGTGGGCATGTCCACCAAATATGTAAGAAAGATCCCTTTCCCCCCTGGCACCTCCAGCAGGTATCTGACGTGGACCCAGTATATTTTGCTGTCCTATCCGGTGTATTGTACCACCTAGTTAGAATTTTGTACCCATTTTCTTGAATCCTGACACATCGAGAAACTTTGTGTGGGGATTCTAATAATTTAGGCAGGGACGCATAGGGAATTGTGATGTTTAAGTCCGATTCCCATTGCCTAATAAAGGATGGCTTAGCCATCATGGGAGGTAGGCGGAGCTTACCGTATACCAACGAGATGATCCTTCTGGGTAATGTTTGTGAGGAAATCAAAGCCTCCAGCCAAACTAGAGGGCGGTACAGGTCGCCCACTGTGATGTGCTGTTTAAGGTATGCTCTAAGATAGGCTACAGAGAGAAAATCTCGTGGGTGAGGGTTTAGCAGAACGTTGGTGTCTTCCAAGTCCATCCATATTCCATCGGGTAGGGCGAGGGATATTATTGGGATTGAGGAGGAAATCAATTCTTGGGAAGTTGAGCCTCTTAAGGGAGGGGGAGCTGTATTGATGACATCAGATATGGACAGCAAGGGCGAAGGGAATGGGATCGAACAATGTGTGAATGATAACCATTTCCATGCCTCCAAAGTGGCCCTAATAATTGGATAGTGAGACATGCGGCCAGGGAAGACCGTCTTATGTCCCAAAATAAGCGCTCTAGATGGACTATTCAAAATGTCCAGTTCCATCTGGACCACAGCGGAAGCAGGGGAAGGGCCCAGCCAGGCAATTGCGCGCGAGAGAAGAATAGCTTTCCCATACAGCTCTGGGTTTGGAAGGCCTATACCCCCTGCGTGTCTAGGCTTGGTAAGGAGGGCAAACGAGAGTCTCGCCTTTTTTCCACTCCAAATAAATGCTCTGAATTTTTTCATAAGTTCTTCGTAATAGTGTTTAGGGACAGGAATGGGAAGGACCTGCTGTAAATAGGTCAGCCTGGGGAGGATTAAAGAGGAAATAAGGTTTTTTCGACCAAACCATGAAAGTGTAGGGTTTGTACGGGCTAGATTATCGATTGATTCAATGAGCAAATTTTTCAAGGGAGAATAATTTAGTGAAAAAAGGTCATTTATATCGAGGCTAATCCTGACCCCCAAAAACGTAATGTTAGGAGAGGACCAATTGAATGGGAAGTCTGCCATCAATCGACTTTTAATCGTCTGTGAAATCCCAGAGCAGAGGGCTAGTGTTTTGCTGGCATTAATTTTGAAATCTGATATGGCACTGTACGCATGAAGGTGAAGTTGGATTCGCGGAAGGGATATTTTCGGGTTAGTCACCATCATAAGAACATCGTCCGCAAAAGCGGCGACCTTTTGTTCCTTGCCTCCAACACATAGACCCACAACCTCTCTGTCTAGTCGTATAGTTGCTAGCAGGGGCTCAAGAGCCAAAATAAATAAGAGGGGTGAAAGTGGGCAACCTTGGCGGGTCCCATTTCCAATAGTGAAGGGAGCGGACAAGCTTCCGTTAACTAGGACTGAGGCGGTTGCATGTTCGTACATCGAAAATGTTGCTTTGACGAAAGGATCAGGCAAACCAAAGCTTGACAAGACTTGCTTTAGATATGCCCAGTTCACCCTATCGAATGCTTTCTCAGCATCTGTGCTGAGTAAAAGCAGAGGGGAGGATAACTGTTTAGCGTGACAGAGTGCATTGATCACTCTGGCGGTATTATCTTTGCCTTCTCTGTATCGTACAAAGCCCACCTGGTCCCCGTGGACAAGTTGAGGAAGCAGTAATGCCAATCTATTAGCTAGCATTTTGGCCAATAGTTTGAGATCTACATTTAGGAGGGAAATGGGCCTATAGCTGGGGCATAATTTGGCGTCTTTCCCTTCTTTAGGGATTAGAGTGATTTGGGCTGCCGTCATATCTCTTGAAAGGGGGATACCCTTCAGGGACTGATTACAAACTTCGAGGAGATGGGGGAGAAGTAGCTCTTGAAATGTTTTATAATATGTCAGCGGAAGTCCATCAGGGCCAGGACTTTTCACAGTCGGCATTTGGTGTATTGCTGTTTTGAGCTCACTTAGTGAAAAGGGGGCTTCCAAACTCGTTTTTTGGTTTACGGAGAGGTTAGGTAGTTTGGCGGCAACTAGAAATGATGATGTGAGTGAAGCTTGAACTTCAGGGTTCATTGTTGTGGGAAGGTTGTAAAGATCCCTGTAAAAGGAGCGGAATTGGGCTGCAATTTGGTTGACCGAAAATATTGGGGTCCCATCATCTGCCGAGAGCTGATGGACGTAATTTGCCGACCTCCTCCCTTTAATCCTGTTCATCACAAACTTGGTGGCCCTGTCACCGTGCGCAAAAAATTTATGTTGAGCGCTCATGTAATATTTGGCCGCTCTAGACGCTAGAAGGGTTTTAAGTTTGGCCCTATATTCTGACAACTCCTGAAATTTGGTGCCCGAGGGAGAATTTTTGTGCTGAGATTCAAGTCGCCGAATATTTCCTAGTGTATCGTCTATTTCTCTTTCTCTCATTCTTTTGTGATACGTGCCTATGCTAATGAAATGTCCCCTAATCACAGGTTTGTGGGCATCCCACTTGGTATTGACTGATAATTCAGTGCTTCCATTTAAGGAGAAATACTCAGCCAGATGTTTGGAAATCTGTTCAACTGAGTCCTTGTAGCCCAATAGGGATTCGTTTAATCGCCAATTAAATCACTTAGGCGTTTTGTTAGGGGCCACAACTTTAACATAAATTGGGGAATGGTCTGACACATGTATTGAGCCAATAGATGTCTCCTTACACAGGTGGATGTGTTCTTTGGAAATGAACAGATAGTCCAATCTGTGGTAGGTGCCATGTGTTGGGGAATAGAAAGTGAAATCTATGGTGCTAGGGTTGTGAGATCGCCACACATCTACCAAGTGCAGATCCCAGAAGACGTTACGTATATGTTTAAGAGATTTCTCAGAGTGGACTGATTTGTGTGTGGAGATGTCCAGCCGCGGAAAAAGTGCCACGTTTAGATCACCCCCTGCTATCACCACCCCCTCTTTAAAGGATTCTATTACAGGGAAGATGTCAGAGAACCAACGGGAGTGTTTAGAATTTGGGGCGTATATGTTGATAAAAGTATATATTTGCGGCCCTATAGTACCTTTGAGCAAAATAAACCTACCCTCTGGGTCTAAAGTTTGGCTAATAAATTTAAAAGGGATTTTCCTTTGAAACCCTATGCTAACTCCACAAGAAGCAGAGGAGCCGCTTCCACAGTGATACCAATTGGAGTAGTGAGAGAACCGCATGTCAGGATAATGATTGAAGCGGAAATGTGTCTCTTGTAGAAACAACACTCCAGCCCCAGCTTTCCTCAGAATGGCAAAGATTTGGCTCCGTTTTGAGGGGGAGTGAAAACCTTTGACATTGTAGGAGGCAACTGACAAATCAGCCATTAGCTATGGTGCGTGTTAATTTACCTTGCAGCTGGTGTTGCTTTAACTGAGAGATATCGTTAGGTTTGTGGTGGTCAGTTGTTCTGTACGTCAGAGAAGTTGAATAAGAAAAGCATTCACTCCGTATCAGTGAAATAAGCAGACACCTTGGATTAAAAGAAGGAGAAGGAGAAGGAAAGGGAAAAAAGGGAAACAGAACATAACTGGTTAAACAGATGGTAAATAATAGAACATACAGCATAGGATACTCTATATTCCTAATCAAGGGGGATTATTTGGTCAGTAGACCGACAGGGAGAATGTATAACGCCTAAAACAAGGCTATGCTAAGGCGAAAATGGAAAGTTTCTATGAGCAATGAAGCAGGCTATATATGCGGGAACAAATTAGCAAAAGGATCTCATGGTCTAATATAACATTATAACATGTCCTTCAACTGTCATCATAGCTTAAACCTGTAAGGAGACAGGCATTTAGGACCATCTAATGATCCTGAGAGAGACTTCTCGGAGTGAACTGAAGACCTCTTTTCTTGGAGCGAGAGGCTTTCGGGGTACGCGGCGCCTCAAAGGGGGTCACTTTGGGAATATCCGGCAGTGTGCATAGATCTTGAAAAAGTTCCCAATTTTCAACCGGCATAGGAGGTATTTTCAGAAGATCATAGGCGACTGTGAGATCTGTAAATGAAGCAATATTGACTCTTTTGCCCTCATAGGTGAAGGACAGGCCAAATGGGTAGGACCACCTATACAAAAGTTTTTTGGACCGAAGCCAATCTGTGAAGGGCTTGAGAGCCCTGCGTTTTCTCAATGTTGAAGGGGCTAAGTCCTGATATATGTCAATCTTGGACTCTTCAAACAAGAGGTCAGAATGGTTGCGTGCAGCATCCAATATAGCCGTATTAACTTGAAAGTTGAGGAACTTGCATATTATGTCCCTGGGTGGGTCAGCTGGCTTGGGCTTGGGCCTCAGGGCTCTGTGCGCTCGTTCTATGATCACTTCTTGTGGGAAGTTTGGGCCCAGCAGTAACCCGCAAATTTCAAGTATGGAAGCTGCAATGTCACCGGTGGAGACCGATTCGGGGACACCCCTGAATCTCAGGTTATTTCGGCGCCCCCGATTTTCCTGATCTTCCAATGAGTTATGGAGGTCATTCAAATATACTGCGCACCGGTGGAGGGAGTCCGATACTGCAGTCTGGTGGTTCAAGATCTCCGTCTCATGCAGCTCCAGGCTTTCTACCCGGTCCCCCATCTGTCTCACCTCGTGTCTGCACGCCGACAGCTCTGCGAGGATTGGTTCCATTACTCTGTTCAGAGCATTGTCATGGTACTTCCTCGTGAGCGGGAGTTCTGCTCTGGGTTGCGGATCTTCTGCATCGCTATCTTCCTCCGCTTGTGCTGACGCGCGCTTCGGAGCCTTTGCCTGTGGTGACGGCGCCATCTTAGGTTCCCGTGCAGCCACCGTTGAGGCGGCTTTTTTCAGGAATTTCTCCATGTCTCCGCTTGTAGTTTGGTTTTTGGAGGGAGCGGGGGTGTCACCATGTCTGGCGTTCCCGATCTTTACCATTTTCGCCACTGTTAGCTTATGTTAGCTGGCGTTAGGGACGATTCTCTTTGCAGAGCCGAGAGCTATGCGTCCATTCTCATCCGGCGCAAGCTCCGCCCCCCTGTGTGAAGTTATTCTGAATGACCCTATGTGCACCTTGAATATTATATACCCTTTTAGGGATAGATTTCAAATAGCTCTGATATAGCAGAAACCACTAAATTATGAAATTGCTAAATTGGGAATTGTATTTCAACCCTGAACAAAAAATGTGCTTTGACGGACACTAAATAACTTGCCCAGCCACAACAGTACCGCGGTAACGACAGATGTAGCGGGATATAAATTTGAGGCCTAGTATTTAGGCGCTGGGTGACCGGTATGGATTTACTGACAGAATTAGACTTGGAAATGCACAGTAGCGTGTGTGTGAAGTTATTCTGAATGACCCTATGTGCACCTTGAATATTATATACCCTTTTAGGGATAGATTTCAAATAGCTCTGATATAGCAGAAACCACTAAATTATGAAATTGCTAAATTGGGAATTGTATTTCAACCCAGAACAAAAAATGTGCTTTGATGGACACTAAATAACTTGCCCAGCCACAACAGTACATCGGTAACGACAGATTTAGCGGGATATAAATTTGAGGCCTAGTATTTAGGCGCTGGGTGACCGGTATGGATTTAGTGACAGAATTAGACTGGGATATGGCCAAAAAATAACCACACTATTGCTGGTTAAATGCACTTGGTGTGACAGCTTGACCAACCACACTACTGAGGGTTAAATGCACTTGGTGACGGGCGCAGCTTGCCCCTGATTTAGTATATGGCCAAAAAATTAACAGACTATTGCTGGTTAAATGCACTTGGTGTGACAGCTTCACCCTGATGTAGGCTTTAGCCAAAAAACAACCACACCATTGAGGGTTAAATGCACTTGGTCGCAGCTTGGATGCACTTGGTCGCAGCACCGCACAAGACACAAAATGGCCGCCGATCACCCCAGAAAAAAGTGACTGACAAACGGTCTGGGCAGCCTAAAAACAGTGAGCATTTGAATTTCAGCAGCTCAATGATGCACAGCTGCAGATCGATCGATTAATCAAGTCCTTTGGAGGAGTTAATCTGCCTAATCTCGCCCTACTGTCGCAGCCGCAACCTCTCCCTACGCTAATCAGAGCAGAGTGACGGGCGGCGCTATGTGACTCCAGCTTAAATAGAGGCTGGGTCACATGGTGCTCTGGCCAATCACAGCCATGCCAATAGTAGGCATGGCTGTGACGGCCTCTTGGGGCAAGTAGTATGACGCTTGTTGATTGGCTGCTTTGCAGCCTTTCAAAAAGCGCCAAGAAAGCGTCACAAAAGCGCCAAGAAAGCGACGAACACCGACTCCGAACCCGGACTTTTACGAAAATGTCCGGGTTCGGGTCCGTGTCACGGACACCCCAAAATTCGGTACGAACCCGAACTATACAGTTCGAGTTCGCTCATCCCTAGTCGCTTGCTGTCCCACAGTATGTTGTTCCCAGCCGGCACTACTTCTCCAAGAGAGCCGTGCCTTCCCTGCACAACCAAGTATCCGATAAAATCAAGTGTGCACTGCGCAACGCCATCTGTGGCAAGGTCCACCTAACCACAGATACGTGGACCAGTAAGCACGGGCAGGGACGCTATATCTCCCTAACTGCACACTGGGTAAATGTAGTGGCGGCTAAGCCCCAGGCGGAGAGCTGTTTGGCGCACGTCCTTCCGCCGCCAAGGATCGCAGGGCAACATTCTTTGACTCCTGTTGCCTCCTACTCGGCTTCCTCCTCCTCTTCTTCCACCTGCTCATCCAGTCAGCCACACACCTTCACCACCAACTTCAGCACAGCCCGGGGTAAACGTGTATCGGTCCGGATGCGTTCCACCGGCCGATACACTTCCGGCGGGTGGAATGCACGCCACTCCACATGGTTAAAATAGATTCCGCCCACTGATCTGGGCGTGATTCTGTGCCTCAATATAAAAAGTCAGGATTGAGAGCACTTATGACACCCAATTTGGTGTGTTTGGAGCATAGCTCCATTTCCATTGGCACAACCATTACCCTCTCTTCACCATCATATCCACATCACACTGCAGCACAGGTAAGGATGGAAGGCCCTGGTTTTCTATGTTTTTTCCATGTTTTCTCATGTTTTTTGACGTTTTTTATGCTCTTTAACAATGCAGTTAGGTCTCTTAGATCCTTAGGAGAGAGAGATATGTGGTATATATGTTGTGTTGAAATGAAGTCAGATTATAGGGGTCACTATGAGGTTACGGAACCTCAGTTAATACAGCTATATTCCGTTGGGAGCAGAATATATATTAGAGCTAGATTTTGGGATTTGAAACTGGACATTTCTTCCTTAAATGCATTTTTCAAGTTGATATGACGTCCTAGCAACATGGTATAGGCCGACGCAGTGTCCACCTCGTATAGAAAAGTGACTTCTGACCAGAGATGACCTCGAGATCCGGACAAGCTTGTTTTACTAGATCGCACAGTCAGCCACTGTATCTTGTATTATATCATTATTTCTATCATTTATATTATTTTCATATTCTATTTTCGTATATTATTTATTTATATTATTTATATATTATTTACTAGAACTATATGCTGTTAACCTAATATAGTATCTACATAGGGCTTGATTGTCATTTTTTTGTAATCTTTCAGTGTCTGAGGAAGGCTTTGCATAGCCGAAAACGTTTACACACGTACTGCCGTATGTTATTATACTTTATTTTTGAAACAAAAAATAAAAAGAGAAACAGAAAGAATATCCTACTTATCTGCTGTGATCTTTGTAAATATATTACCCGGGGTGGGAACCCTATACACAGCAGCAACTGACTGTTTGCAAAAACAAATTTTTGTTTAAAAGTAAACGTCAGCAGGCCATTCTGAAACTCATATGTTTGGGGGACAGACCCCACACCGCACAGGAGTTGTGGCGGGGTATAGAACAACAGACCGACGAGTGGTTGCTGCCGGTGAGCCTCAAGCCCGGCCTGGTGGTGTGCGATAATGGGTGAAATCTCGTTGCAGCTCTGGGACTAGCCGGTTTGACGCACATCCCTTGCTTGGCGCATGTGCTGAATTTGGTGCTGCAGAAGTTCATTCACAACTACCCCGACATGTCAGAGCTGCTGCATAATGTGCGGGCCGTCTGTTCGCGCTTCCGGCGTTCACATCCTGCCGCTGCTCGCCTGTCTGCGCTACAGCGTAACTTCGGCCTTCCCGCTCACCGCCTCATATGCGAAGTGCCCACCAGGTGGAACTCCACCTTGCACATGCTGGACAGACTGTGCGAGCAGCAGCAGGCCATAGTGGAGTTTCAGCTGCAGCACGCACGGGTCAGTCGCACTGCGGAACAGCACCACTTCACCACCAATGACTGGGCCTCCATGCGAGACCTGTGTGCCCTGTTGCGCTGTTTCGAGTACTCCACCAACATGGCCAGTGGCGATGACGCCGTTATCAGAGTTACAATACCACTTCTATGTTTCCTTGAGAAAACACTTAGGGCGATGATGGAAGAGGAGGTGGCCCAGGAGGAGGAGGAGGAGGAGGAGAACGATGGGTCATTTTTAGCACTTTCAGGCCAGTCTCTTCGAAGTTACTCAGAGGGAGGTTTTTTGCAACAGCAGAGGCCAGGTACAAATGTGGCCAGCCAGGGCCCACTACTGGAGGACGAGGAGGACGAGGATGAGGAGGAGGTGGAGGAGGATGAGGATGAAGCATGGTCACAGCGGGGTGGCACCCAACGCAGCTCGGGCCCATTACTGGAGCGTGGCTGGGGGAAACGCAGGACGATGACGAAACGCCTCCCACAGAGGACAGCTTGTCCTTACCCCTGGGCAGCCTGGCACACATGAGCGACTACATGCTGCAGTGCCTGCGCAACGACAGCAGAGTTGCCCACATTTTAACGTGTGCGGACTACTGGGTTGCCACCCTGCTGGATCCACGGAACAAAGACAATGTGCCCACCTTACTTCCTGCACTGGAGCGTGATAGGAAGATGCGCAAGTACAAGCGCACGTTGGTAGACGCGCTACTGAGAGCATTCCCAAATGTCACAGGGTAACAAGTGGAAGCCCAAGGCCAAGGCAGAGGAGGAGCAAGAGGTCGCCAAGGCAGCTGTGTCACGGCCAGCTCCTCTGAGGGCAGGGTTAGCATGGCAGAGATGTGGAAAAGTTTTGTCAACATGCCACAGCTAACTGCACCACCACCTGATACGCAACGTGTTAGCAGGAGGCAACATTTCACTAACATGGTGGAACAGTACGTGTGCACACCCCTCCACGTACTGACTGATGGTTCGGCCCCATTCAACTTCTGGGTCTCTAAATTGTCCACGTGGCCAGAGCTAGCCTTTTATGCCTTGGAGGTGCTGGCCTGCCCAGGAGGGGGCGTCATTACAGACAAACGCAGCCGCCTGTCTACAGCCAATGTGGACAAGCTGACGTTCATAAAAATGAACCAGGCATAGATCCCACAGGACCTGTCCATCCCTTGTGCAGATTAGACATTAACTACATCCCCTTAACCATATATTATTGTACTCCAGGGCACTTCCTTATTCAATTCTATTTTTATTTTCATTTTACCATTATATTGCAGGGCAACCCAAAGTTGAATGAACCTCTCCTCGGGGCCTAAATATATGACAATGGACTGTTTCAATGTTGGGTGACGTGAAGCATAATTCTCTGCTATGACATGCAGACTGATTCTCTGCTGACATGAAGCCAGATTCTCTGTTACTGGACCTCTCTCCTCTGCCTGGGTGCCTAGGCCTAAATATCTGACAATGGACTGTTCCAGTGTTGGGTGACGTGAAGCATGATTCTCTGCTATGACATGAAGACTGATTCTCTGCTGACATGAATCCAGATTCTCTGTTATGGGACCTCTCTCCTCTGCCTGGGTGCCGGGGCCTAAATATATGACAATGGACTGTTACAGTGGTGGGTGACGTGAAGCCTGATTCTCTGCTATGACATGCAGACTGATTCTCTGCTGACATGAAGCCAGATACTCTGTTATGGGACCTCTCACCTCTGCCTGGGTGCCGGGGCCTAAATATATGACAATGGACTGTTACAGTGGTGGGTGACGTGAAGCCTGATTCTCTGCTATGACATGAAGACTGATTCTCTGCTGACATGAAGCAAGATTCTCTGTTACGGGACCTCTCTCCTCTGCCTGGGTGCCTGGGCCTAAATATCTGACAATGGACTGTTCCAGTGTTGGGTGACGTGAAGCCTGATTCTCTGCAATGACATGCAGACTGATTCTCTGCTGACATGAAGACTGAGTCTCTGCTGACATGAAGACTGATTCTCTGCTGACATGAAGCCAGATTCTCTGTTACGGGACCTCTCTCCTCTGCCTGGGTGCCTGGGCCTAAATATCTGACAATGGACTGTTCCAGTGTTGGGTGACGTGAAGCCTGATTCTCTGCTATGACATGCAGACTGATTCTCTGCTAACATGAAGCCAGATTCTCTGTTATGGGACCTCTCTCCTCTGCCTGGGTGTCGTGGCCTAAATATATGACAATGGACTGTTACAGTGGTGGGTGACGTGAAGCCTGATTCTCCGCTATGACATGAAGACTGAGTCTCTGCTGACATGAAGACTGATTCTCTGCTGACATGAAGCCAGATTCTCTGTTACGGGACCTCTCTCCTCTGCCTGGGTGCCTGGGCCTAAATATCTGACAATAGACTGTTCCAGTGTTGGGTGACGTGAAACCTGATTCTCTGCTATGACATGCAGACTGATTCTCTGCTGACATGAAGCCAGATTCTCTGTTATGGGACCTCTCTCCTCTGCCTGGGTGCAATGGCCTAAATATATGACAATGGACTGTTACAGTGGTGGGTGACGTGAAGCCTGATTCTCTGCTATGACATTCAGACTGATTCTCTGCTGACATGAAGCCAGATTCTCTGTTACGGGACCTCTCTCCTCTGCCTGGGTGCCTGGGCCTAAATATCTGACAATAGACTGTTCCAGTGTTGGGTGACGTGAAACCTGATTCTCTGCTATGACATGCAGACTGATTCTCTGCTGACATGAAGCCAGATTCTCTGTTATGGGACCTCTCTCCTCTGCCTGGGTGCCGGGGCCTAAATATCTGACAATAGACTGTTACAGTGGTGGATGACGTGAAGCCTGATTCTCTGCTATGACATGAAGACTGATTCTCTGCTGACATGAAGCCAGATTCTTTGTTATGGGACCTCTCTCCTCTGTCTGGGTGCCGGGGCCTAAATATATGACAATGGACTGTTCCAGTGTTGGGTGACGTGAAGCATGATTCTCTGCTATGACATGAAGACTGATTCTCTGCTGACATGAAGCCAGATTCTCTGTTACGGGACCTCTCTCCTCTGCCTGGGCCTAAATATCTGACAATGGACTGTTCCAGTGTTGGGTGACGTGAAGCCTGATTCTCTGCTATGACATGCAGACTGATTCTCTGCTGACATGAAGCCAGATTCTCTGTTATGGGACCTCTCTCCTCTGCCTGGGTGCCTGGGCCTAAATATCTGACAATGGACTGTTCCAGTGTTGGGTGACGTGAAGCCTGATTCTCTGCTATGACATGAAGACTGATTCTCTGCTGACATGAAGCCAGATTCTCTGTTACGGGACCTCTCTCCTCTGCCTGGGTGCCTGTGCCTAAATATCTGACAATGGACTGTTCCAGTGTTGGGTGACGTGAAGCCTGATTCTCTGTTATGACATGCAGACTGATTCTCTGCTGACATGAAGCCAGATTCTCTGTTATGGGACCTCTCTCCTCTGCCTGGGCCTAAATATCTGACAATATACTGTTCCAGTGGTGGGTGACGTGAAGCCAGATTCTCTGCTATGACATGCAGACTGATTCTCTGCTGACATGAAGCCAGATTCTCTGTTATGGGACCTCTCTCCTCTGCCTGGGTGCCGGGGCCTAAATATATGACAATGAACTGTTACAGTGGTGGGTGACGTGAAGCCTGATTCTCTGCTATGACATGAAGACTGATTCTCTGCTGACATGAAGCCAGATTCTCTCTTATGGGACCTCTCTCCTCTGCCTGGGTGCCGGGGCCTAAATATATGACAATGGACTGTTACAGTGGTGGGTGACGTGAAGCCTGATTCTCTGCTATGACATGAAGACTGATTCTCTGCTGACATGAAGCCAGATTCTCTGTTACGGGACCTCTCTCCTCTGCCTGGGTGCCTGGGCCTAAATATCTGACAATGGACTGTTACAGTGGTGGGTGACGTGAAGCCAGATTCTCTGCTATGGGACCTCTCTCCAATTGATATTGGTTAATTTTTATTTATTTTATTTTTATTTTTATTCATTTCCCTATCCACATTTGTTTGCAGGGGATTTACCTACATGTTGCTGCCTTTTGCAGCCCTCTAGCTCTTTCTGGGCTGTTTTACAGCCTTTTTAGTGCCGAAAAGTACGAGCCCCCATTGACTTCAATGGGGTTCGGGTTCAGGACGAAGTTCGGGTCGGGTTCGGATCCCGAACCAGAACATTTCCGGGAAGTTCGGCCGAACTTCTCGAACCCGAACATCCAGGTTTTCGCTCAACTCTAGTTACAGGCCCTTCAAAGGGAACGGGCAGTGGCCAAAATGTTTGTGTTGCAGGCAGCAGAAGAAAGGGGGGTGGCAGCTAGAGGCCTGAGCGCCTCGTGTCATTTAGTAGTTGTGTCTTGACCAGCAACCCAATTTTGCTTGAATGGTTGACTCGGTCTTCTACATACTTCATCGCAAGTGAAATCAGACACCCCCAGCCAAGAGTCAATTGGTTCTTCAGACACAAGGCTTAGTTGGCATTGCCTGGGAGCAGGCCCTGTGCCCTCACCTGTCCTCAACCTGCCTTTGTCCTTTTCTGTTCCCTCTGCTAGAGAAGTATTATATACCGTAGGCTCCGCTCCACTTTTCAGCGAGGACGAGCAGTTAGCAGCTACTGCTCAACCAAGATCTGGAGGAGAGATCTGCCGCTTACTCCGGTAAGCGGGCAAGTAGGGATGATGAGAGTCGCGTGGGATCTGATGTTGCGAGCGGTCAGGCTCCTGGCCCTGAGACCATTGAGGGGGCATCAGTGATATGCAGACAGTAGTGGATGATTATGAAGCCTATTAAACTTGAGAGCGGGGTGAAGAAGGTGCTTCATCATCATCAGGAAAAGAGGTTGGCAACTTGCATGTAAGGCAGTGGCTGAGTGAGCAAGGTGGTAGTGTGGCCGGGAGTCAGCAGGGTGGCAGCAGTGGGAGGTTGGGAGCCAAACGTGCCCAGGGTAGACCGCCGTGCTTCGCAGGAGTCTACCTGCCTGGGAAGCAGTGGTGCAGGAGTTAATGGAGGCAATGGTAGCAGGTAGGCAGTACGGAGTGTTGGGGGGAAAATGCCATACTCAGCAGCGTGGCAATTTTTTGTTAGGCTGCCGGAGGAGGTGAACATGGACATTTGCTGAATTTGCAGACAGAAGGTGAAGCGTGGGCAGGGTGAAAATGTTGTCTCCGACCCTGTGTCAACACATGCAGTGTCACCATAAAATGGCCTGGGAGAACCATGGCTCCGATGTGGTGGTCCATCCTGCCGCAGGAACCGCTGAATCACCCAACAATCGATCACCGAAGCAATTGCCAAGAGACAACAGTATGCTTGCTCTTGGCCAAGTTGCTGGTGCTGCAGTACCTCACTTTCCAAGTGGTGGTCTCTAAACCTTTCTGAGAACTGATGACTTGTTCTGAGCCAAGGTGGAGAGTCCCAAGCTATCATTTCTTTGTCAAAAAGGCAGTACAAGCCCTGCACATATTTTGTAGAACAGAAGGTGGGCCAGTCCTTGAGTCTGCAGGTGTCTGCCAAAGTGCACGGCAGCGCCGATGTGTGGAGCTGTAACTACGGTCAAGGCCAAATATATTATTTTGCGGCCCACTGGGTAAATGTGGTTCCTCACCAGCAACTTGGCCAGGTGACGCCGCTTCCGCCTCCACATTCTCACAACGTTGGTCCAGTGACAATGTCTGTCGCTGCCTCCTCATCCTCCACTGTGTCCTCAGCCTTCACTGCAGGGACAATTCACAGTGCCCCTCCAGCATGCCACATGTGCAGGGCACGGAGGTGTCTGTACCTACTTTGCCTGGACAAACTGAGTCACACAGAGGAGGAACTGCTGAACATCCTTCATTAAGAAATTGAATCCTGGCTTTCTCCTCAACAACTCAAAATCTGAACCATGGTGACCAACAATGGGAAGAACATGGTGTCGGGTCTGTGTCAAGGAGGACTGAGCCATGCGCCCTGCATCGTGCACGTGTTCAATCTGGTTGTAAAGCGGTTCCTGAAGTCTTCCGCCCATCTGCAAGAGTTACTGAAAATGGCCAGGAAACTTTACATGCAATGCTTGAGCTGCAGCGGCAGAACAGCATCCCCCAACATACAGTAGGCTGTGTGATGTTTCCACCAGTTGGAATTCCACTCTCCATATGTTGGACCGAATATATAAATAGAGAAAGGCCATAAGTGATTTCTTGATGATACAGGCGGACAGAGGTACTCCCCTGTGTAACTTCAATTTTAGCCAGTGGCAGCTCATGCATGACACCTGCCGTTTGCTCGGGCCCTTTGAGGAGGCCACTTTATTTGTCAGTCGCCAGGACTACGCGATGAACAACATCATTCCACTGATTCATGTCCTGGAACAGATGCTGCTAAATCTGGCTGGCCAGGGGACAGGAGACTTGGCGACTACATCTCATGGCCACATAAGCCCCATGGGGGCTGAAATAGAGGAGGAGGAGGAGGACATTCGAGAACAAGCAATGTATAGAGAAATGGGTGGTTTTTCTACATAGGTGACAGGAGAGGAGGAGAAGGAGGAGCAGGAGCAGACATAGGAACTACAGGGTGATGAGGAAGAGGTGGACTCAGACACACCGTTGCAGTATGCAGTATGCAGTGGATATGGAGGCAGGGAGTCCCTCCGAGTGTACTGGCACAAATGACTCAATGCATGCTCACTTGTTTGCGTAGTGACAGCCGAATTGTCACCATTCGCCAGAGGGATCACTACTGGCTTTCCACCATGTTAGACCCTTGATACCGGTCCAAAATGGGGGAATTTTTACACCCTCTGACAGGGAGGAAAAACTGAACTACTATAGAGACATCCTATGTAGTCAGTTGGCTGCTGCCTATGTGCTCCATCGCCCATCCTTACACAGGTCTGCCTGGGGGGGCCCTCTGCACTCAGGTTCCATTGCCATGGCTGCTGGGCGAGGTGGGGTGGGCAGGAGCAATATCAGCTTCATCAGCAGCAACTTAAAAAGGACCTGTCTCCACTCCTGACATGTCTGTTTTAATATCTTCATGCATCCCACATGTAATAACAATTCTGCAGCATCTATTCTTATGGCTCTATGTTGTTCCACTCCTTTTTTTTTTTTACTAGAAGTTATGAATAAATTGCTTATTAGCCTTCAGTAAGGGTACAGAGGGGTGGTAAGCAGTGTGGGGTGTGTACTTGCACAGACTCACTCTATCCAATCAGAGCTGCTATTTTCAGACTGTGCAAGGACACACACCCAACTTTTTACCACCCCTCTGTACCCTTACTGAAGGCTAATAGCAATTTATTAATATCTTCTAGTAGAAATAATTAGTGATGAGCGGCAGGTGCCATATTAGATTTTGCGATATTTCGCGAATATTCGATTGAATATTCGTGTTATATTCGTCGAAATCGAATATTCGTAATTATTCCAATTATCGCGATTAATATGCGATTTAATTAATCGCGTATTGCGATTTTTTTCTTAGGCAACATTCCTATGACTAATTGACTATGGCTAGGCTATATGTGTATTTTACGAAATTTCGTAATATTGCTCTAACTTCGTCTTTTAGAATATTCGTAATATTCTAAAAGACGAAGTTAGAGCAAAATTACGAAATTTCGTAAAATACACATATAGATTGTAATTTAGCTAATATGGTGCTATAATCCTTTTTTTTGTTCTTTATTTTTTTTTGCCTCTTCAAAACTTAAGTTTTGTTAAAGATGTACACTATTAAAAAAATTACTATAGCAGTATATTAGCTAAATTACAATCTATATGTGTATTTTACGAAATTTTGTAATATTGCTCTAACTTCGTCTATTTGAATATTCG
The DNA here is from genome assembly GCF_014858855.1 of Bufo gargarizans. NCBI lineage: Eukaryota > Metazoa > Chordata > Amphibia > Anura > Bufonidae > Bufo > Bufo gargarizans. The sequence goes on along the minus strand of NC_058081.1, from coordinate 9,657,386 downwards.
TTATATTGCTATAACTTTGTCTTTTAGAATATTACGAATATTCTAAAAGACGAAGTTAGAGCAATATTAAGAATATACGTAAAAAGTTGAAATCGCAATTCGATTATTATAACTTTAATTAATCGAATTGCGATTTAAACTTAGTACTGCTATATTCCATAGGCTAGAATTAACGAATATGGAATATAGCAGTACTAAGTTGAAATCGCAATTCGATTAATTCAAGTTATAATAATCGAATTGCGATTTCAACTTAAGCACTGCTATATTCCATATTCGTTAATTCTAGCCTACTATGGAATATAGCAGTGCTAAGTTGCAATCGCCATGCGATTACTTCGAGTTATATTAATCGCATTGCGATTTTAACTTGGACCTGGTTTACTATGGTTGGCTTCAATGGCTTGGTAGAATTAGCGAATATGACGAATGTATTCGTCATATTCCACAAAACGAATATACAAATGTATTTGTCATATTCCACAAAACGAAGATATTCTCCATCTTCGTTTTAGCTACCTATTCATCAACTTCGCGAATTCTAGCAATCATATAGGAAAGTTGACTATAGAGACAGCTAAGTTTAATTCGCTATGCGATTATATTACTTAGCTTTTTTTTTATAAATAGAATAATTATAATAATTATCAGGTATTATAATTATTCTATTTATTTTAAAAAAAGCTAAGTAATATAATCGCATAGCAAATTAGACTTAGCTGTCTCTATAGTCAACTTTCCTATATGATTGCTAGAATTCGCGAAGTTGATGAATAGGTAGCTAAAACGAAGATGGAGAATATCTTCGTTTTGTGGAATATGACGAATACATTCGTATATTCGCAAATTCTACCAAGCCATTGAAGTCAACCATAGTAAACCAGGTCCAAGTTCGAAATCGCGATGCGATTAATATAACTCGAAGTAATCGCATGGCGATTTCAACTTAGCACTGCTAGATTCCATAGTAGGCTAGAATTAACGAATATGGAATATAGCAGTGCTTAAGTTGAAATCGCAATTCGATTATTATAACTTGAATTAATCGAATTACGATTTCAACGTAATTCTCAAATCCGACAGTACACTCTAGTATATGGAGACGTTCCCATGGTGATGGGGACGCTCCATGAGCACGGAAGCAACGGGCACTGACTGGAGCATTAAAAAAAAAAAAAAAAACGAATATTCGATTTCGCGAATATATAGCACTATATTCTAAATATTCGCGAAATCTCGAAATCACGATATTCGAGAAAAAAAATTGCAATTCGAATATTCGCGCTCAACACTAGAAATAATAAGGGAATGGCACATCATAGATACATAAGAATAGATGATACAGAATTGTTATTACATGGGGGAGGCATGAAGCTATTAAAACAGGCATGTCAGAAGTAGTGAAAGATCCTCTTTAAGTCTAGAGTGGCTGATGATCAGTTTTCTTCACCTGCCTATTGAAAAAACTACTCACCAAAACTACTCACCAGCAGTAGCAGCTAGACATAGAGCAGAACCTGAACCAGCAGGTTGTGGCATACTTGGAGTGCATCCTGCCACCCCACATCGAAGATCTCTCCCTTGGACTACTGGGCAGCCAAACTCGATTTGTGGCTGCAACTGGCCGAGTTTTCCCTGGACAAGCTTTCCTGCCCGGCCAGCAGTGTGGCATCAGAGCGGGTGTTTAGTGCGGCAAGGGCAATAGTTACCCCATGGAGAACTCACCTGTCCACCCAAAATGTGGAGAAACTAACCTTTGTGAAGATGAATCAGGCATGGATCAGCCAGGATTTTTAAACACCAGTACCTGATGCATCAGACTAGATCATCCATGGTGCCACACCTAACACTATGTCACTGGGTCACTCTGTGGTCTCCTCATGCTGCTTCCACCTCACTATTATGTCACTAGACCACTCAGTGGTCTCCTCATGCTGCTGCCACCTCAACACTATGTCACTGGGACACTCTGTGGTCTCCTCATGCTGCTGCTACATTAATACTGTGTCTCTGGGCCACTCTGTGGTCTTCTCATGCTGCTACCTCAACACTATGTCAATAGGCCACTCTGTGGTCTCCTCATCCTACTGCCACCTCACCACTCTGTGGTCTCCACATGCTGCTACCTCAACACTATGTCAATAGGCCACTCTGTGGTCTCCTCATGCTACTGCTACCTCACCACGGTCACTGCCACTCTGTGGTCTCCTCATGCTGCTGCCACTTCACCACTATGTCATTGGGCCACTCTATGGACTTCTCATGCTGTTTCCACTCTCCCCACTTCATGACTGGGCCACTGTTTTGCCTTTTTAGCCTGGTTGACATCATCATTTATACAACCCTTCTTCTGATTTGTCAGAAAGAAAGGAATGAGATGCACAATGGATCATATCTATGTAGCAGCTGTAAGGCCTGTATGACATGGTCCCTATTTTGCCTCAGAATTGGCTTATGATTTGGTAGCCAAAAGCAGGAGTGGGTACAAAACACAGAAGAAATGCAAATATTCTATTCACATGTCATCTCTGTTTTAGATCCACTCCTGTTTTGTGTTTGGCTTTAGCAATACTGATGGATTACTGACCAAATGCTGAACAAGTGAATGTGGATGTTTAACAGACAATATCCGGAGTTATTATTCTGACGGACCAGAGGAAGGGCAAAATAATCTTTGACGTCAACACAAATTTACAGTTGACACCCATCTATGTAAAATCAGCTGATGACGGCGTAAAAGGAGTGCACTTCTTCTTGATGCTAACATCGACCTGTAAGGCTCAGTTCTCACTTGAGTTAGTTGGTCAGTTTTGGCCCTATAACTGCTTAAATAAGTGAAGTGTGCAGTGATTCTAAGAGTGACACCTGTCATGTGTGTGTCATACTGACTGACAGAAAATTTTGGATCAAATCAAATCTTTTCAGAAAATTTGGCGAACGGAACGAATCAAAATTTTGAGTAATTCAATGCCATCTTTGGAGGAAAAAGAACACTTTACACCAATATAAAAACCATTCCCTGAAGGTGAGAAATGATGGAAGGAGCATCATTGGTTAGTGGCTACTTTGTTGCCTTAGGGTCTGGACTCTGGATGTCTTGTAGTCATTGAGAGAATGATGAATTCTAAGGTGTATGAAAACATTTTACAGAAGAATATTAAGGGCAGCATCCATCATCTTACCTGTAAGCTGAAAAGACGTTGGGTGAAGCAACAAGACAATGGGGGACATTTATCAAAACTGGTGCCAAGATTCCATGTTTCATTTTCAAAGCTTTTTTTTAAAATGAAAGGATCAATCTGATCCAGTTTTAGTACCGATTTTGTTAAATGCCCCCCAATGTCCCAAAGCACGCAAGTAAATCAATAAAAGATTTGTTGAAAGATAAAAAGATTTGTGTTTTAGAATGGCCAAGCCTGACCGGACCTTAACCTCATCGAGATGTCGTAGCATGACCTGAAGAGCAGAAACACAATTGCATTGGTGAGTGATCCAAAATTAACTTTAAACATGGTAAAAATATTATTTCCAGCTTCAAGAAACAATAGGTGGAGGATTTCTACAGAATAAATAAAAGGGTCCGCTTACTTTTTTTCTCCTTTCACTTTAGATGTTTACCATGAAGTGTTTAATGAAACACATGAATGGTACAAACTGTTTAGTTTTGTTAGATTGGGTTTATCTATGATTGTGACTTAGATTTTTTTAGTAACCAATGGAGAAATCCATGTTATTCTAAAGGGCTTATTTACTTTTTCTTCCAATTGTAGATATTACCATAATGAATTTTTTATTTTTTTTGCTTAACCAATCAATATGAAAAAATCAGCATACAACACCTCATTTTGTCAATTTACCAGATCTCACGTTTTTGAATGTTCGTTGTACGGCTTTTCTAATATCTTTAATTCCTCAGACTGTATATAATGGGGTTAATCAAAGGAGTAAAGACAGTATAGAGCAGGGAGAGAATTTTACTTATGGTGTTTGTCAGGCCTTTCGATGGGACAACATAAATACTGAACATAGTCCAATAGAATGTGGAAACCACAATGAGGTGGGAGCTACAGGTGGAGAAGGCTTTCTGTCTACCAGTATTGGATGGAATCCTTAAGATTGCTAAAATAATATATGTATAAGACACTTCAATGATTGTGGTTGGCATTATTACAATTGGTATACCCATAATATAAACCACTAAGTGGATCATAGAGGTGTCAGAACAGGCAAGTTCTAGTAAGGGGACAATATCACAGAATAAATGGTCAATGATATTTGGCCCACAAAAATTTAGATTTGTAGTTTTTATGATGTAAATCAAAATGATAGAAAATCCAAGAAACCAACTGGTTATAGACAAAATTATGCAATATCCTCCTGTCATGATGGTGGAGTAGCAAAGTGGATTACAGATGGCCACATATCTGTCATAAGACATCACAGCGAGAAGAAAACACTCAAATGCTTCAGCGTCACACAGAAAATATAATTGAGTGATGCAATCAATAATAGTTATGGTCCATCCATTATTCAGTAGGATGTAGAGCAGGTTGGGGACAATATCCGAGATCACAAAAATGTCACTGATGGAGAGTTGTGAGATGAAGAAGTACATTGGAGTGTGGAGGTTCTTGTTGCTGGACACCAGGGAGATGATCAGGAAGTTACCACATATTGTTACACAGTAAACCACCAGAAGGAGACAAAATAAGAAAATTCTTAAATCTTGGCTGACTTGAAATCCTACGCAAATCAGTGACCACAGTCAGATTGTTCTCCTACAAATAGAACATACAGTAGTTATGCTGCAATATACCAAAAGCAACAACATATAATAACTAGATGATTATTAATTCATGTTTGTGACATAAATAATAGGCCACCGAATACACTGTAATATCTAGTTCTTTATGTCTTTAAAATTAATCAAACCACCGTGTAGAGTCATTGAGTAATATAAAGAAATCAGATATTTTTGACACATTTTTGTATGAACAATAAAAATAAAATAGTAGACTAAAAAAGACAAAAAATACAAATCAGCTTATTGTTTAACGTCAATGGTCAAACTCTAACCTCTAAAGTCACATTTTAGTTAGGTAATAATGAGAACACAGTTGCCTATTTTTTCCTAATTGATACATTTCAGACAATCTGAAAGGAATCCTAAGCAGAATTTATTGTGAATTATTCTAGTATAACCTATTTTCGTTACTACTAGGATTGGAGAATGGCCTGATATCGTATGTGTTTTGTATTTCATTTTTGTTACTAGGTCCAAGAAATCAATATTTGCAAGAGCACGATCTATTCTAGATATGACTGCATTTGCACGGCTAAAACAAGAAAATATTCTTTTATCTCCATACAAATACCGCCAAATGTCTGTCAATACCATTTCCTGGTAGACGCTTCTTAACAAAGTTGACTTATCTTTTTTTAGCCTTATCAACATGAACCTTGGAGAATCTATCTTTCTCTAGATTCATTACATCATTAAAGTCCCTGGTAACAAGGACTGGGCACCTTGTTCTAGAGCTAATAAAGTCCACCAGGCATGACATGACACACATAGAAAATGGTGGAGGGATATACACAAATGCTAGTATACAAACAATACCATTCAATTGACAGTTCAAAAAAACAAATCTGCCCTCTCTATCAATTCTCTGAGCAATTGGGATATAATCCACGTTCCTATGGACATAAACACTGACACCATGGGAATAGGCCGAGAAGCAAGAGTCTTAGTCATACTTTGCCCATTTCCTTTTAGCAGTACCAATGTTATCATATGTGGCGTGTGTTTCAAGGAGGCATATAATTGCAGGCAGATGTCTCATCACTGCATTGAATATAACAACCCGTTTCGCTCTATCGGCCATTCCCCGTATATTCCACGTGAGTATCTTATTCATAAGTAGTCATGTTCAGTCTCATAGAGTGGAAGCCCACAGTCCACAAAAACGCAAAAAAAAAAGAAAAGAAAAGAAGAGAGGAGGGGAGAGGAAAGAGAGGAAAACCGCCCCCGATGTCCACCCAGACCCCACTATCCCTCCCATCCCACCCACTCATCCCTACCCCATCCCACCCACTCATCCCTACCCCATCCTGGTCAGATGAACCAAACAGTACACTAACCTCTTACACTTCACCCTTCCCTCCCAACTCCTCACCTCCCCCCGGCCCCAATTAGATATAACATTAAATATAACATCAGGAACCTATCCCCCTGCAATCCAGCCACTCCCTGACCTCCTCTGGTTGAGTGAAAAAGTGTACTTGATCCTGGTAAATAACTCTCAGTTTAGTAGGATAAAACAGGGAATACTTGACCTTGGCTGCCGCCATTCTCTTCTTAACCTCTCTAAATTCACGATTTATTGTGAATTATTACATTAACAATACTTACATCAGATACTTCTTTCATCTTAATATTCATTTCCAGACATATTTCTTATGAATCCTAATTCTTCTATGAAAATCATGTCCCAGAGACAATAGACAGCAGCACGGTCATGTTATGTGGGGTCAGACATGTGAGTATGAGCTATAATGGGAATTCGTTCAGATTTTTATTCTGAATCGGAGGCAATTAGACAGATAAACAAGTCTTGGGAGATTTTTTTTTCTCCTTGTCTCATGAGTCCTGTTTGTTAAGTCAGCAAGACTATAAATATTAAATGAGAATTAAAAGTGTGTTTAATGAGGGAATATGATACAATTGTTTCAAATTTTGTACACATAACTTGTCTTGTAACTTGTAGCATTGGTTAGGGAAGTGGTGTCCAGGTTCAGGACTGAACCCAGGCTTAAGCTTCCTTTCACTTCTTTAGCATGTACGAGTGGACCATTTCTTTTCTTCGATGCTCCCCTTGCCTTGAGTTGCATTGCGCAGCGCAAGGTCTTTTTGTTGCTAGTGTTGGGGGCGAATATTTGAATCACAAATTTTAGTCGCGAATATCGCCACTTTGAGAATTTGCGAATATTTAGAATCTAGTGGTATATATTTGTATTTGCGAATATTCTAGATTGTTTTTCATCTGAAACCATGATCCCTCCCTGCTTCTTGCTTATGGACCAATGAGAAGGCTGCAATGTCTTGGTCTGAGCTTAGCAACATCCCTAGCAACCAATAGGAAAGTTGGCTATATAAGAACCTCCTCAGCAGCCACTATTTATCATTATGCATTATTCAATAGTGATAGATTAGCTGCGCTTTATTGTCAAATACAGATACAACCATAGCTAACCAGCAAAAGGGTGCTCCCCATATATATTTGGGGGACTCAGAGGTCCGTTCAATCCTTTTGCTGGTTAGCTATGTTTGTGCTTATATAGGGGAGTTGCCAATTGTCCTCATGCTGTTTAAAATGCTCCACAGTGCACTATCTGTATTTGACAATAAAGCACAGCTAATCTATTACTACTGAATAATGCATGACGATAAATAGTGGAGAGAGGGGGCACTGTTATCCCGCAGTGATTTTCCCCTCCTCCTCCACTCTAATCCTTGCCTCCGTAGGTGGGATAAGAGGGGAGGGACACTTCCTCCCTGATGTCACTCCCCGAGGGTCACATGGCGCGAGCATTATAGAGCCTCACACATGATTGGGAGGCCCGGCAGTCATGTGATCCAATGGGGGAGGCGGCGGCTGCTTCTGCGCGTCACCGGGCTATACACATGACCCGGTCATGTGGCAGACAGCTGACCGCTGTGAGGGGGGCGGGCCGGCGTCCAAGCCGTCCTTTAAAAAGCACCACTTTACATGTGGCAATGTTGCTGCCACATGCCAGAATACAGCTGCATCCGTGTGGACCGATACATGGGGGACAAAGATAAGTACTGAGACTTATGTAATTGAATGCATTACTCTACTGGGATTCATTTTCCCTACTGCAGCTGATGATTGTATTGTAACCCAGCGGGAAGAGGTGGACTTGAACTTGGGTGTGCGGTCACAAACACAGCCCAACGTAGGGATTACCATCTCTGAAACTGGGTTTATTGCCAACAGGTCACCTGATGAGTTGGACTAAAGTCCAACGAAACGCGTTGGAACGTTTATTAGGCTCAAACAAATTATATGTTTTAAGACCAGAAGAATGACCAGAAGAATGACATACTGGTAACAGGGCCCTCCACCACAGTGTGACGAAGATGGGCAGTCTCCATTGCTGTGCAGGGACAGGGAGGGCCTAATAGGTGTCCATTGGCAACTGTGGGATATCGCTGTGGATGGTGCAATTGTCACTTTAGGTACATCCATTGTAGGGAGAAACTAGTTGTCAGAGACCCAGTACTAGTCTCCCCATATCCCTAGCTCCTGGTTACCATTGGCGCAGCGAATGGTGTTTATCACATATATTTAGGGATTTAATTGCACACTATTAAGTTACGTTTTAAAAGTATCTATTTGGATTGTTTATATTTGTGGAACTTTACGGTACCATTTTTCATTAAGCAGTGACCAATGCGCAATTTGGTTGTGTTACAAGCTGATAGGTTCCAGTGCAGGGTGTTAGGTAGTGTGATAGGTTCTGCTGTCCATACATACAAGCTACAGACATAGTGCTGTGATGTCACAAGTTCACAATACTTAGTGCACCAATCAGTAATATGTAGTCAGACCTACTAAAATGTGAAGTTGCACGTATTGCGCCAAAATATGCTCATCATTAATTGCCGATTTGAGCAATCGCAAATATATTGGAGCACTCTATCTGCATATAAAGCTATTGTAATGTTCTGCCGTGCTGACCATTTTGTCCAGTCTCAGGAAACTTCTAGCTTCTTGAAAAATTTAGCAAAATTGACCCACGCCTGTATTGCGTGCGCAATACGCACATATTATATTGCCGATTTTCGCAATCAAGAAAATGAGCATTTGCGAATTTATGATGAATTTTCGCAAAATATTCACAAAATATTGCAAATTCAAATATTGCCCCTGCCGCTCATCACTATTTGTTGTGAGCTTGTGACGTACCGAGCTTCACATCAGTATGCTAGGTGGAGACTTCAGCCTAGCAGGGAGCCCGGTAATGTCACCGGCACAAATGGGCAGTGTATAGCACTGTTCTGGGCAGCTGTAGAGGCGAGTACTGGTAATACCGCCTAGCATACTGATATGAAGCCTGGTACATCACCAGTTCACAACAAACAGACCTTGCCCTGCGCAATGCGACTCAAGTCAAGGGGAGAATCACAGTAAGGAAACGCTTCACTCGTACATACTAAAGGAGTAAAGGAGTGCTTATATCCAGGTTCAGCCCTGAAACCGGACAACCCTTTCAAAAGCCACTTGTTATTTGAGGTTTTTAAAAAATTTGTTAGTTTTTTCTTTATTCATTAACATAACCTTTTATTTTTTGGTATTTTGCTCTGAATCCTATAGTTTGAATTGTGAATTAGTTTGTTTTATCTCTGTGCATGCACCATCTAATTGTAAAGTGCTGCAGAATAGGAGGACACTGTATATATAAATCTTCTTCTCCTCCTTCTTCTTATCTTTCTTCTTATCCTTCCCCTTCCGTTTCCTTCAGTTACTCCGGATTCCTAACACGCTACAAAAAAATTACTGAAAGGTCAATCAGCTTTCTATAAAATTGATTATATGGATGAGTCTGAGAGAAACCACATTGCGAGTCCTATTGAGGATAAGGTCTATAACTAGTGCTGAGTGAATCAAAGTTAACGCTGTGGAATTCAATCCAAATTTCAGGAAAATTGTGATCCCCCATGAATCCGAATTTCCTGGCGCTTCGTGGTAACAAATACATTTTTCCTGAAATGGCAGTAAAAGAAAAAATACATATTCACCTCATCCATTTGAATGCTGAGAGGCTGTCGCTGCCAAATCAAATGGATGAGGTGAGTGTATATACCTTTTTGTATTAACCCCTGATTAATCCCCTGATAGGCTGAATGTGACTCTCAGATGCCATGATCAGCGCTGAACACGCCATTTCACCCGCTCCATACAATGGAATGAATTTTGTTAGGAAGTCATTTGTAACCAATTGAATTTTTTAAAACTACGCTCATTTCTACCTACAGCAACAAGGAAAAACATTTCTACAAGAGACTCACTGTACCGTCCAGGTGTAAACTGATCAATCTCTTATAATGTCCTATGTAGGGAGCAAGTATGTAATTTACCCTCAAACATCACACTTATCATATGCATTTTAAGTCTTCATGAAAATGTGACCAAGAAAGATATGTTTATATATTTAAAAGCCCTCCTCAATATGCTGTCCACATTTTGACATCATGAGACCAAGACGACACCTAACAATTGATCAACAGTACCTCGCCATTGTGAGACTTCAAGCAGGATGTTCTCAGACAGAAGTAGCCACTGAGCTTAGAGTGTCACAGAGTGTGATCAGCAGGTTGTATCAGAGATACAGAGAGACTGGAAGAGTCACTGAAAGGCATAGAAGTGGACTTCCTTTGGCCACATCCCACACTGATGACCGCTTCATTGTTAATAATGCCCTGCGGAACCAGATGAATGCCACACAACTCCAGGCACATTTAAGGGAGGTGAGAGGCACCCAAGTGTCACGTCAGAGCATTCAAAACCATTTACATCAGCATGGTCTGCGTGCTAGACGACCTGCAAGGGCACCTGATCACACCACCAGGCACAGGCGTCATTGTCTTGTATGGGCCTGGGAGCATCTACGCTGGACGAGGGACCAGTGGGCCTCAGTGCTGTTCAGTGATGAAAGTCGATTCACACTGAGCAGAAATGATGGCCCCCAATGATGTTGAAGACGTCAAGGAGTTGGGGGAAGGTGTGTCTAATCAATACAGAACTGCCCTACTCTTTGTGAAGGGTACAGTGAAAAGTCCATACTACTTGAATAACATCAATAATCCAGTCATTGTGCCTCTGCATCTACAACACAGGCCTAATTTCATCTTCATGTAGGACAATGCGTCAGCTCATCGAGGTCGCATCATTAGGGAACGGCTGCTGGAGACTGGAGGACCTCAAATGGAGTAGTCTGCACTTTCTCCAGAACTGAATCCTATTGAAAACCTATGGAATTAGCTGAGTCGCCGTGTAGAGGCTCGTAACTCTGTAGATTAGAAGAACCTCAATGACCCGAGGGCCACCCTTCAAGAAGAGTGGGATGTCATGCCTCAGCAGACAATAAATCAACTAGTGAAAAGCAAGAGGTCGCTGTCAAACTGTAGTTGATGCTCAAGTCCACATGCACAAGTTTTTGAGACATTGACATTTTTTGTGGGGGTATACCTACCACTGTTGTCGACTTTTGTTTCAATAAATTGTTTGAGATGAGGAAATCAATAGTGATGAGCGAATCAATGTTCACAAAGTGGACTTCCATTCAAATTTCAGGATAAATTTGATTTGCCACAAAACCGAATTTCCTTGTGCTTTGCGGTAGTGAATCGTTTTAAACTGAAATAGGGTAAAAAATAAAACAAAACTTTTCTGATCCATTTGCTCATGATTGGCTGGCTGCCTGCTTGGAGATCTCGGCTGAAATCCAGTGCGCAGTGATGTATGACGTCACCATGCCGGCTGGCGTGATGACATTATCTCAGGCCACGCGAGATTTCGCACTAGACCTTGAAGCAAGATGGCCAGCCCGTTACGAGCAAATGGATTTGGTATTATTTTTAGAGATGAGCGAATCAAAGCTGACGAAGTGGAATTCGATCCGAATTTCAGGAAAAATTTGGTAACGAATCACATTTTTTTCTAAAATGGCTGCTGCACGTATTAAGACATGAAGAAAGGAACTCTGTTAAGGCGGGATCACCCAAAATGCCATGCATGCATGCAGCCAATCAGCAGCCAGCCCTGTGATGTCACAGCCCTATAAATAGATTCTGTCATTTACCAGTGTACTGAGTGCAGGGAGAGATGTCTGCAGGCGCTAGGGACAGTGTTAGAAAAAACTATTTCATTGTGCTGAAAATGCGATTTACCAGTGCAGGGAAATATTATTCAAGGTGTAGGGAAAGGATAGGGAGGAATCATTCCACAGCATTTATGTTGAACAGGGTTCAGTAGGGGAGGTTACAGCTTGGGTAATAGGAACATTTCCTTGCAGCACTGACTGCGGATCTAAATTGCCATTATACAGCTCTGTAATTCCAGCAAACCGCTCTTGTTAGGGTGCAAGTGCTGTTTGATGCAGCCATTATTAGGGTTTACTGCAAGGAAATATTTCTACGTCTTATTTACCCTAGTGCGGTGCAGTTATATGTTCTAAAGCATTTTTTGGCTTGTATTAGTGGGAAAAAAGGGCTTATTAGCCGTTGTGTGTTGAAGCGAAAATTACAACCCTTTTTAGGCGTGTATTAGTGGTGTTGTGGAAATTTTATTAGGATGTGTTTCTAATATATTGTGTATTGTCATCCTGTCTCTCTGTGTCAGGGTAAACCATTGGAGTGGATATCTTCTTGTGTATGTGGAGACACAGCTGCCGGGAGCAGAGGTCTCCGTCAGCGAATGGTCCAATGTGCTATGCACTGGGCTGTGCGCCGGGGGAGGCTGATGTGTTCAGCAGAGCAGTGTTTTCTTGGCGAATGTATGTACGCAGGCTAGGGCCCCCGCGCAAGACGCGGATTTATTGGCTTGGCGTGGATGCATTTGTTAAGAGAACAATATATGAAAGGAACGTGTGTTTGCTGTCTCTAGTGCGCCTGATCAGCCTCTGAAAATAATGACGTTGTCCTGTAAATAAACATGCATGAGGATCATAGTAACTTTATTTGGCATTGATCACTGAGCAAGGCTGGATAAAGTTAACTCCAGTGGTAATGGGAGATTATTGTATACATGTGTTTGTTAGCTGGCTATGTTATTCTAAATGATGGTGGTTTCTCATCTTCCTGTGTCATCACTTCCTGTATATCATCACTTCCTGTATCCTTGTTACATGAAGGAAGTGGTCGGGTGACGGTCTGGCCCATTTTCTATTGTTACAGTAAGAAATAAAAGTGAACAGACTGGGCAGGAGGAGGGCAGTTGCTCAGCAGAAACTCAACATGATAACACCTTTGTCTGACTGCGGTTGAGAGATTTACCTTTCCTTACACAAAGTCTGATGCAAGCAAATTTCTACTACAAATATTTCTATTGCACAGCAGGTAAAAGGGGAGAGAAAAGTAAACTGTAATTTTGTCTGCTGCGTCAGAGGAAATTTCTGCTTGGAAAAAGAACGTTTGCGCTCTATTTGTGTAAGGACGAGGTAAGTGCTTTTCCGTTGTGTAGTTTTTCGCGGATCTGAGTTGATTGTACAGAGATTGTATGGTGAGATCGTGATGTGTTTGCTGAGCAGTACAGACTATTGTGTTTTTGTCGTTGTAACTTCTTAACTTTTATATTACTGTGATTTTGTAAGAGACAATTTTGGTTTATAGAGACAGCAATTTGTTTTAGTGTTTGTACATTAGAGACAGCATTTAGAGAGTATTTTTATATTGTTAGCCTGTAAATCACCCGCAGAGTGGAGGTTTGCTCTGGTTTCGGGGGTGGGGCACAGGGAATATAGAAACTGTTTAGTTTAATTTGGATTTTCTATTGCTGGATTTTGTAGACACTATCTTGATTTCCTTTGTGTGAAGACTATGTGGTTTTGTCGGCCATCTTGTCTTTCTTTGTGTGTGAAGGCCATGTGTTTTGGTGGCCATCTTTGATTTCCTTTGTGTGAGAAGACCATGTGGCTTTGGCAGAAATCTTGGTAAGGCCCCATGCACACGGCCGTTGTTCACAGCCGTGTGCGGGCCGTGGAACCGCGGCCTGGATCCCTCCTGAGAGCAGGAGCGCACGGCGTCACTGGTTGCTATGACGCCGTGCGCTCCCTGCTGCCGGCACAGTACAGTAATACACTGGTACGATCTATACCAGTGTATTACTGTACTGTGCCGGCAGCAGGGGGCGCACGGCGTCATAGCAACCAGTGACGCCGTGCGCTCCTGCTCTCAGGAGGGATCCAGGCCGCGGTTCCACGGCCCGCACACGGCTGTGAACAACGGCCGTGTGCATGGGGCCTTAGTTTGGTGCTGCAGGTTTTAACAAGGAATTAATTTTAGTTTGAGCTGGTTCACTTTTAGTTTTGGTGTCTATGGAAAGCAATTTGGTTGTTTTTGCCTCAAATGTCAGTTTTGTCCAGAATAGTTATCTTGTCTTTTTGTAACCTTTTTGTAACTTTCTATGTACAGTTTGATTTTGTTTTGGTAAGTTTTGTGCTGGATATCAGTTGAGTGTTCGGTTATGGTATAGCGCAGTGTCCAGTCTGATACAGGCACCATTGTGTGAATATTAGTGGCAGTTTAGCGGTGAAATTGTCCTATAGTTGATGATTCTGCATAATGTTTGTATATCTGTGGCTGTTACACTGAATTGTAGACTTGTTTGGCATAGTTAATATGGGTACTACAGTGTAGAAAGGAGGTGCTTGTAGTTCTGTGCCAAAAGTATTGGGACAACTCCTAGAAATCAGTACCAGTGTTTTGTTTTTTTGTAGCAACCATTGTAGTGTTTGTATAGCTGTGCAATGGAAAGCATTTTTAAAGAAGTTGCAAAGTTGAAGCACACGGCGGCCATTCTTCAAGCTAAGCAGGGATCTACTGATCCATAGCTAGAGGCTCAGAATTGTGTAGCAAACCTGATCGGTTCCAGAAAATGGCTCAAAAGGAAAGGCAAGTATGCTCTAATTTTTGCTGCTGGGTGGATAGCGGATAAATATCAGGAGTCTTGTAGGCTGAAGCTGAGTTTGGAAGGAGAAGTGGAAGATTTAAAAGTAGAAATTGTTAAATTGAGAACTCTTGTCCAGCAGGCAGCTGAAGCTAGCGCTAATTATGAATGTACTGTGAGGTGTAATACTGAGCTGCGCAAGGAGAATGAATGGTTGTCTGAAAGCCTGATGCATGCACAGGGTGCTGTAAGGGAATTGTCTGCTCTCTGCAGGAGGACAGAAGATGAACATTATCAGTGCTTAGTGCAGCCAAAGTCATTGAAACAACCGTTAGAGAGTATTGTGTCTGGGGGTAGAGGCAATGTATGGGCTGTAAGTATGGAGAAGTCTGAGGACTGTGGGTCACATAGTGGATCCGACTCAAGGATGGAGATGGACGATGTGTCTGACCCTGGAGTTGGAAGTGTAAACACAATGCCAGAAGATTCTTCAAATGAGTCCGTGGTAAGTGGACTCAATACAGATAGTAGTGTGGGATCTAGTCATGCTGGGATGGCTAATATTGTGCACCAAGTCAAATCACCATGTGCTCAGAGAAGATATTTTGCAGGGAGAAAAGCTATTCGTTGTTTTGCATGCACGGAAGTCGGGCACATTGCATGATATTGTGACGTTGCTAATGGCAACAGACACAGGTATGTTAAGTACCCCAGAACCACACATAGAAGTAAAGTGGTTTATTCAGCAAGGTGGGGTAATGGTCCCAGACATGATTCTTTTCAAAGGCAGACAAGACAGGGACAACCGAGGTCATGGATCAAGGAAGCAGATTTTAAATCCCAATATGAAAGGTTAAAATGTGAAAATGTGAAGCTCAGAGAGGAAAGAGATCGGTTCCTGGAATTCAGTAGAGTTTATAATTTTGTGGGCCAGAAAAGGGTAAATTAAGGTATGTTATTGAGGTCTTTGTAAACCATTTTACTGTTTGCCAGGAGCACGCTGAACGTGCTCCTGGACAAATTGCTGGTGCTGCAGTCCCTCCCTTTCCAAGTGCACCTTTCAGAAAACTGATGGCTTGTCCCAAGCAGTCATTTTTTTGTAAAAAAGGCAGTACCAGCCCTGCACAAATATGCAGAACAAAAGGTGGGCCAGTCTTGAGCCTGTCGCTGTGTGCCAAAGTGCACAACATCGCCGATGTGTGGAGCTGTAACTACGGTCAGGGACAATATATGTCTTTTACGGCCCAATGGGTGAATGTGGTTCCTGCACAGCCACACCAACAACTTGGCCAGGTGACACGCTTCCGCCTCCACGTTCTCACACCATTGGTCCTGCGACAATGTCTGTCTCTGCTTATTCATCCTCCACCGTATCCTCAGCCTCCACTGTAGGGACAATTCACAGTGCCCCTCCAGCATATCACATGTTCAGGGCACCGCAGTGTCACACTTTTCTGCACCTGGTTTGCCTGGGCAAATGGAGTCACACAGGGTAGGAACTGCTCCGCGTCCTTCATCAAGAAATCAAATACTGGCTTTCTCCACGACAACTCAAAATCGGACCGACAACGGAAAGAACATTGTGCCATCGCTGTGTCAAGGAGCGCTGAGCCATGCACCCTGCATTGCACACGTGTTCAATCTGGTTGTCAAGTGGTTCCTGAAGTCTTCTACCCATCTGCAACACATCCTAAAAATGGCCAGGAAACTTTGCAACACTTAAGCAACTCGTACACTGCAAAGCACACCCTTCTTGAGCTGCAGCGGCAGAACGGCATCCCCCAACATAGGCTGATATGCAACGTTTCCACCCATTGGAATTTCACCCTCCATATGTTGGACCGACTATACGAGCAGAGAAAGGCCATACACGATTTCTTGATGATCAAGAAGACAGAAGTACTCCTCTGTGTAGTTTAGATGACAGCCAGTGGCAGCTCATGCGTGACACCTGCCGTTTGCTCAGGCCCTTTGAGGAGGCCACATTATTTGTCAGTCGCCAGGACTACAGGATGAACAACATCATTGCACTGCTTCATGTCCTGGAACAGATGCTGGTAAATCTGGCTGGTCAGGGGACTGGAAACGTAGCACCTAGATCTCACGGCCACATGAGCCCTTTGGGGGCTGAACTGGAGGAGGAGGACATTGGAGCTCCAGCAATGTGTAGCGAAATGGGTGGTTTTTCTACATAGGTGACAGGAGAGGAGGAGCAGTAGCAGCCAGAGGGCCTACAAAGCGATGAGGAAGATGAGGCAGAGGACCCAGACACACCGTGGCAGTATGCAGTGGAGATGGAGACAGGGAGTCCCTCCGAGTCACTTGCACAAATGGCCAGATGCATGCTCACTTGATTGCGTAGTGACAGCCGAATTGTCACCATTCGGCAGAGGGATGACTTCTGGCTCTTCACCTTGTTTGACCCTTGCTACCGGTCCAAAATGGAGGCCTTTTTTACTCCTGCTGAGAGGGAGGACAAACTGAACTACTATAGAGACATCCTATGTAGTCAGTTGGCCACTGCCTATCTGCGCCATCATCCATCCTCTCTCAGGTCTGACCGGTGAGGTCCTTTGCACTCACGTTCCACTGCCATGGCTGTTGTGGCAGGGTGGGGGGGTAGGAGCAGTTCCAGCTCCATCAGTAGCAGCATGAGTCTAGAGTCGCTCATGAGCAGCTTTCTTCACACGTTTAGTGAAGAAACTACTCACCAGCAGCAGCAGCTAGACCTGGACCAGGACCTGAACCAGCAGATGGTGGCATAGGAGCTTGGACAGCACCCTACCACCCCACATTGAAGATCCGCTGGACTACTTGGCAGTCAAACAGGACCGTGGCCGCAAGTGGCAGAATTTGCCCTGGAAAAGCTGTCCTGCCCGGCCAGTAGTGTGGCATCAGAGCGGGTGTTTAGTGTGGCGGGGGCCATAGTTACCCCAAGAAGAAATTGCCTGTCCACCCAAAATTTGGAGAGACTGACCTTTGTCAAGATGAATCAGGCGTGGATCAGCCAGGATTTCCACCCACCAATGCCTGATGCATCAGACTACATCATCCATGGTGCCACACCAACACTTTGACAAAAGAGACCGGTTTCTTCTGGCTACCTGCCTCAGCTACTATTCTGATGCTGTCACCTGCCTGATGCCACACCTCTGATGACAAGTGCTCACTTTCACCCACCATCTTCAGCGGGTACTGGTATTGCCACCTACCTCCACAGTATGTCAACTTGCCACTCTGTGGCCTCCTAATGCTATTGCCACATCCACACTATGTCACATCGCCACTCTGCGGCCACCTAATGCTGCCGCCACCTCTGAACTCTGTCATTGTGCCACTCTGCTGCCTCCTGATGCTGCCGCCACCTCCAGACTCTGTCATTGGGCCACTCTGTGGTCTGCTCATGCTGCTGCCACTCTGTTATTTTGCTACTCTGTGCCACTCCTCATGTTGCTGCCACCTCCGAACTCTGTCATTGTGCCACTCTGCTGCCTCCTGGTGCTGCTGCCACCTCCAAACTCTGTCATTGGGCCACTCTGTGTTCATCTCATGCTGCTGCAACCTCCAGACTCTGTCATTATGCCACTCTGTGGTCTTCTCATGCTGCTGCCACCTCCACACTCTGTCATTGTGCCACTCTGTGGTTTCCTGATGCTTCTGCCACCTTCAGACTCTGTCATTGTGCCACCCTGTTTTCTTCTCATGCTGCTGCCACCTACACACTATGTCACCTTGCCACTCTGCGTCCTACTGATGCTGCCGCCACCTCCAGACACTGTCAATCTACCTCTCTGTGGTCTCCTCATTCTGCTTCCACCTACAGACTCTGTCATTGTGCCACTATGTGGTCTCCTCATGCTGCTACGACCTCCACACTCTGTCATTGTGACACTCTGCGGCCTCCTGATGCTGCCGCCATATCCAGACTCTGTCATTGGGCCACTCTGTGGTCTCCTCATGTTGCTGCCACCTCCACAATCTGTCACCTTGCCACTCTGCGGCCTCCTCATGCTGCCAACACCTCCATACTCTGTCATTGGGACACTCCGTGGTCTCCTCATGCTGTTGCCACCTCCAGACTCTGTTATTGTGCCACTCTGTGGTCGCCTCATGCTCCTGCTACCTCCACACTATGTCACCTTGCCACTTTGTGGCCTCCTCATGCTTGTCTCACCTCCACACTATGTCACCTTGCCACTCTGTGGCCTTCTGATGCTGCCGCCACCTCCACACTGTCATTTTGCCACTCTGTGGCCTCTCACTGATGCTGCTGCCACCTCCAAACTCTGTCATTGTGCCACTCTGTGGCCTCCTAATGCTGCTGCTGGCACCTCCACACTGTCATAGTGCCACTCTGTGGCCTCCTCATGATGCTTTTCACCCTTCTTCTGATCTGTTAGAAGGAAGGAAAAATGAGATGCACAATGGATCCTGTCTGTGTAGCAGCTGTAAGGCCTGTGATTTGGTAGCCAAAGCAGGGGTGGGTACAAAACACAGAAGACATGCAAATATTCCATTCATGTGTCATCTCTGTTTTGGATCCACTCCTATTTTTTATGGCATTAGCAATACTGATGGATTACTGACCAAACGCTGACCGAGAAAAGGACTGATGGATTACTGACCAAACGCTGACCGAGTAAAGGCGGATGCTGAACAGACAAGATCCGCTTTTTGTGGGTTATTGTTCTGACGTATCAGAGGAGAGGAAGGGCAAAATAATCAGTGACATCAACACAAACTTACTTCTGACACCCTCTCCACTCTGTCTGGGGGCTTTACTTGTATAAGCATATAAGGACTGCGCTTCTTCTTGGCGCTAACATCAATCTGTAAGCCTGAGTTTATACTTGAGTTATTTGGTCAGTTTTGTGGCCTCCTCAAATTTTTTAAAAATTCACTCACCTCTAGTGTGCACCCTTCTTCATTCTCCCCGTTCTTTCTTGTCACAACATGTTCAGTAAAATTGTGCTAATTCTAAACTCTCAGGCAGCAAATCTGCCCCAAACCATTCTGCTACCTCCATCATATTTAACCCCTTAAGGACCCTGACATTTTTCACCTTAAGTACCAGGCCATTTTTAGCAAATATAACATATGTCACTTTATGTGGTAATAACTTTTAAACACCTTTACTTATCAAGGCCATTCTGAGATTGTTTTCTCGTCATATATTGTACTTAATTACAGTGGTAAATTTGAGTCAAAATATTTCATTTTTATTTATAAAAAAAATACCACAAAATTCACAAATTTCTAAATTTCAATTTCTCTGCTTTTCCAACAGATAGTGATACCTCCTAAAATTGTTATTACTTTACATTTCCATTATGTCTACTTCATGTTTGCATCATTTTGTGAATGCCAATTTATTTCTTGTGGACATTAGAAGGCTTAGAAGTATAGAAGCAAATCTTGAAATTTTTCTGAAAATTAAAAAAAAAAACTCTTTTTAAGGACCAGTCCAGGTCTGAAGTCACTTTGTGAGGCTTACATAAAAGAAACCACCCCTCAAGGTATTCAAAACTGATTTTACAAACTTTATTAACCCTTTAGGTGTTCCACAAGGATTAAAGGAAAATGTAGATTACAATTCAGAATTTCACTTTTTTGGCATATTTTCCATTTTAACCCATTTTTTCCAGTAACAATGCAAAGGATAACAGCCAAACAAATATTAATATTTATTGTCCTGATTCAGTAGTTTACATAAACACCCTATACGTGGTCGGAAACTGCTGTACGGGCGCACGGCAGGGCGGGAAAGGAACGCCATATGGTGTTTGGAAGTCTGATTTCACTGGGATAATTTTAAGTTACCATGTCACATTTGATGCACCGCTAGAGTAGAATCTCAAAAAAAAAGTAACTCCATTTTGGAAACTACACCCATCAAAGAATTTAAAACTGACTATACAAACTTTGTTAACCCTTTAAGTGTTCCACAAGAATTAAAGGAAAATGTAGATGAAATTTCAGAATTTCACTTTTTTGGCAGATTTTCTATTTTAATCCATTTTTTTTGTTGCTAACAAAGCAAGGGTTAACAGCCAATCAAAACTCAATATTTATAACCCTAAATCTGTAGTTTACAGAAACACCCCATATGTGATCATAAACTGCTGTCTGGGCACATGGCAGGGCGTAGAAGGAAAGGAACGCCATATGGTTTTTGGAAGGCAGATTTCATTGGGATAATTTAAAGTTGCCATGTCACCTTTGAATACCCCCTGATGCACCCCTAGAGTAGAAACTCCAAAACAGTGACCCTATTTTGGAAAATACACACCTCAAGGAATTAAAAATTGATATTACAAACTTTACAAACCGTTTAGGTGTTCCACAAAAAATAAATGAAAATGTAGATGAAATTTTAGAATTTCACTTTTTTGGCAGATTTTCCATTTTAATAAATTTTTTCCAGGAACAAAGCAAGGGTTAACAGCCAAACAAAACTCAATATTTATTGCCCTGATTCTGTAGTTTACAGAAACACCCCATATATGGTCGTAAACTGCTGTACGGGCACACGGCAGGGCGCAGAAGGATGCCATATGGTTTTTGGAGTGCAGATTTCACTAGGATATTTTTAAGACCCCCTGATGCACCCCTAGAGTAAAAACTCTAAAACAATTACCCCATTTTGGAAACTATGGGATAAGGTGACAGTTTTGTTAATTCTATTTTAGGGTACATATGATTTTTGGTTGCTCTATATTACATTTTTTGTGAGGCAAGGTAACAAAACATAGCTGTTTTGGCACAGTTTTTATTTTTTGTTATTTACAATGTTCATCTGACAGGTTAGTTAATGTAGTATTTTTATAGAGCAGATTGTTACGGACGCAACAATGCCAAATATGACTACTTTTTTGGTTCTTTGTTTCAGCTTTACAAAATAAAGCATTTCTGAAAAAAATGATTTTTTAGTGTCTCCAATTGAGAAAGCCATAGGATCCCGCACGTGCAGGATCCCGCACGTGCTGCGGTCAGTGCTGACCTCGGCAGTGCGAGGGTTAATGCGCCGGCATCAGTGATTTCACCGGTGTTGGCGCATACAGCAGGGGTCTGGCTATCAGTGACTGCCGGGCCACTGCCGCTGATCGGGCAGGCACAGCTCCTGCACCCGCCCGATCAGCACACCGTACATGTACGGCGCTGGTCCTTAAGTCACATCTGCCAGCGCCGTACATGTACTGCATGGGTCCTTATGGGTTTAAAGGGGTATTCCGGTTACCATAAATATAACTTATGTTTTAGATCATCATCAATAATTAACTAATATAATGTAAATTTCATATATTTATTGTTCAGTAGTTATAAAAGTAGTCTTCTTCCACTGTTACCCACTGTGTTTCCTCATAAATTACCATGGCATCGACCTGTAGTTCTGAGCCTTTGTGAGGTCGAGCATGCTCAGTATGTTGCTATCAATTCACTAGCCAATGTCTTGTGACCCAAGATGGTATGGGTTCTGGTTGGGTCACAGCTTGCAGCCTTAATTCAGTTTTTTAAAAATTAAGTTTCTTTACCAGAATACCCCTTAAACAGTTAGAATGAGCTTTTGGTGTTGGTGCTCAGTATTATTTTTCCTCGAAGCAGAGCTTCGGCATTTGTGCTAAAAAGTTCCCCTTCTGCTCTTTTCCCCAAAACATTGTCGAACATCCAAATGGTCTCAGGCAAACTTTAGATTTGTATTTTGGACTATAACAGCTTCCATCATTAGTCATCCTCCGGATCAACTTTGCTTGATAACAGGCTGAACTGGACGGACATATAGCTTTTTTCAGTCTTATAAACTATGTTACAATGCTACTGTATGTTTGGAGGAAAAAACTTCACACCCACACCGAAACCCTTTGTGAAACATGGTAGAGGGAACATCCTCGCTAATAACTACTTTGTTGCATCAGGGTCTGGAATCTAAATGTCTTTTGAATGATTAAGAAAATGATAAATTCTAAGGTGTATGAAAACTTTTTTCAGAAGAATGTTAAAGGGGATCATACATGGCCATAGACTGAAGATATCTTGGATGAAGCAGCAAATCAATGTGAACAAGTAAATCAACAAAAAACTTTTGAAAGATAAAAAAAAAAAGATTTGTGTTTCGGAATGGCCAAGCCTGATCTGACCTTAACCCCATCAAGATGTTGTAGCATGGCCTAAAGAACGGGGGAGGAAAAAATTGCAGGGAGGAAGTATACAAAATTAACCCTCAACATTGTACAAATCTTATTTGCAGCTACAGTAAACATTAGAGGTGATTTCTCCAGAATCAATTCAAAGGTTCACATACGGTTTAATGTGTTTAATGAAACACATGAATGGTACAACTGTTTAGTTTTGTTAGACTGTGTTTGTCTATGATTGTGCCTTTAGAAAACAATCAGACTCCAGATTATTATTACTCAATGGAGAAATCCATGTTATTCTAAAGAGCTCATTTAGTTTTTCTTGCAATTGTAGATATTACCATAATCATTTTTTTTTTGTTTAAAGGGGTTTTGCCATCTCAGACAATGGGGGCATATCACTAGGATATGCCCCTATTGTCTGATAGGTGTGGGTACCACCTCTCGAACCCGCACCTACAATGATAACGGAGCGGGGAAATGAACGGAAGGCACACTGTGCATGCACAGCCGCCCTCCATTCATTTCTACGGGGCCGCCGAAAATAGCCGAGCTCCGGCTCAGCTATTTCCGTCTGCCCCATAGAAATGAATGGGAGCAGGGGCTGTGCCGTGCACTCCCATTAACTTCTTTGGGAGCAGAGGGGAGCATCACTTGGTGGTGTACGGACCCCAGGAAATCCGGGGTCCTCCAGCCACAGCTCTCCCCGCTCCATTCTCGTTGTAGGAGCGGGTCCCAAAGGTGGGACCTGCACCTATCAGACAATGGGGGCATATTCTAGCGATATGCCCTCCTTGTATGTGATGGGAATACCCCTTTAACTAATCAATATGAAAAATTCAATCTACAACACCTGTGAAGACCCTCCTTTTGTTAATTTACCATATCACGTGCTTTTGAAATGTTCTTTGTATGGCTTTTATAATGTCTTTATTCCTCAGACTGTATATCATGGGATTAATCAAAGGAGTAAAGACAGTATACAGCAGGGAGAGGATTTTGCTTAAGGTGTTTGTTAGTCCTTTTGATGGGACAACATAAATACTGAACATAGTCCAATAGAATGTGGAAACCACAATGAGGTGGGAGCTACAGGTGGAGAAGGCTTTCTGTCTACCAGTACTGGATGAGATCCTTAAGACTGCTAAAGCAATATAAGTGTAAGACACTACAATGATTGTGGTCGGGATTAATACAAATGGAATACCCATAACATAAACCACTAAGTGGATAATAGAGGTGTCTGAACAGGCAAGTTCTAGTAAGGGTACAATATCACAGAATAAATGGTCAATGATATTTGGCCCACAAAAATGTAGCTTTGCCGTTTTTATGATGTGAATTAAAATTATAGAAAACCCAAGCAACCAACTGGTTATAGTCAAAATTATGCAATATCCTCTTGTCATGATGGCTGAGTACCGAAGTGGATTACAGATGGCCACATATCTGTCATAAGACATCACAGCTAGAAGGAAACATGCACATGCTTCACAGGCACAGAAGAAATACAACTGAGTGATACAGTCAATAATAGTAATGGTTCCGCCATTATTCAGTAGGATGTAGAGCAGGTTGGGGACAATTTCTGAGATCACAAAAATGTCACTGATGGACAGTTGTGAGATGAAGAAGTACATTGGAGTGTGGAGGTTCTTGCTGGTGGACACCAGGGTGATGATCAGGAGGTTCCCACATATTGTTACACAGTAAACCACCAGAAGAAGAGAAAACAAGAAAATTCTTAAATCTTGGTTGACTTGAAATCCTAAAAGGTAAAATTCAGTGACCACAGTCAGATTGTTCTCCTACACATAGAACATACAGTATAGTAGTTATGTCACAATTAACCCAAAAACGCAGACAATAACTGGACGGTTACTAAATTATATTCTACACATAGATAATAGGTCCATGTATTCTACTACATACACTGTAATATACAGTATAGGAATGAGCAAATAGATTGCTTCATCTGTAATATAGTACTTTATACTGTACAAACCACTGTATGGAGTCATTGAGTAATATAAAGAAATCAGATATTTTTAACACATTTTTGTATGAACAATAAAAATAAAATAGTAGCCTAAAATAGACAAAAATACAAATCAGCTTATTGTTTAACGTCAGTGGTCAAACTCTCCCCTCTAAAGTCACATTGTAGTTAGGTAATAATGAGAACACATTTTCCTAATCGATACATTTCAGACAATCTGAAGGGAATCTTAAGCAGAATTCATTGTGAATTATTACATTAACAATACCTACATCAGATATTTCTTTCATCTTGATCTTCATTTCCAGACGTATTTGTATTTCTTATGAATCCCAATTCTTCTATGGAAATGATGTCCCAGAGGCAATAGACAGCAGCACAGTCATGTTATGTGGGTGTCAGATATGTGAGTATGAGCTATAATGGGAATCCGTTCAGATTTTTATACTGAATCGAAGGCAAGGGGACAGATAAACAAGTCTAGGGAGATTTTTTTTCTCCTTGTCTCATGAGTCCCGTTTGTTAAGTCAGCTAAAGACTATAAATATTAAATGAGAATTAAAAGCATGTTCAATCAATTAATACATTTTTCAAATTTTGAACAGATAATTTGTCCTGTAACTGGTAGCATTGGTTAGTGAAGATTAAGAGCCACTTGTGAAAAGTTATTTGAGGTTCTTAAAAATATTGTTTTTTTAATTTCTTTATTCATTAATTTAACATTGTCTTTATGGTGTTTTTCTCTCAATTATATTGTTTGAATTGTGGATCAGTTTGTTTCTGTGTAATATATGATTTATGTCTGTGCATGCGCCATCTAATTGTAAAGCGCTGCAGAATTTGAGGAAACTGTATAATTAAATCATATTATTAGTGGGGTTTTTTTCTTTCTATGGGAAAGAATGGTAACTATCTCGTTAGCATTATTGACTTGCAGCAATGATGTCTTGGATATGAATCTTACTAAGGACATCTGCATGCAGTTTGTATGTTTTCCTTGTGTTGTTACTGAGAGACTTAACCCCTTTCGCTACCAGCGCCGTACATGTACGGCGCTGGTAGCACTGTGCAAGCATGACGTCCACTCGCGCATGCAGCGGGTGTCATGGCCGGCAAGTCTCTGCTGTAATTAAATGCTTTAGATGCCGTGATCAAGTGAGATCACGGCACCTGACTGAGCAAAAACCTGGAAGCTCATGCTTCTGGGCTTAGTACTGAAGCCCCGTGCGGCCAATCGGGACTTCAATACATGCGCTGAAAGTGTTGTCTCTTTGAAGAAATTCAGAGCATTAATGCTGAAATTATTATTTTGGCCACCAGATGGCAGGCCAACATATAAAAAGAGCAAAATGCATTTTTTAAATCCCTTATAGGTCAAAATGAAAAATTTAAAAACATAATTTATAAGGTCATTTATGAGCCTTAAAATGATGATAAAATAAAAAGAAGTTGAAAAGTTAAAAAATATATAAAAAAATAAAAAAAATATAATAGTTTAAATCACCCCCCTTTCCATATAATAATAATAATAAAAAAATACCTAAATAACAATAAATATAAACATCCTGGGTATAACCGCGACCAAAAACACCCATAATATTAAAATCTAAAAAAAAATCCAATACGGAAAAAAGGGTCAAAATGGCCGATTTGCCATTTTTTCATTGCTTCTCTTACCCCCAAAAATTTAATTATATGTGATCCAACAGTTATGCACACTCCAAAATGGTATCAATATCGTTCCAACCTGGACTTTCCACCTGAACCATAGGTTGAGGTTGGGCAGAAGAGCAGTTCTTAAGTCCCTAGCTGGAACCATAGTCCCCAGGCTGAAGTCCTGAAAAATAGCTGCTGATGAAAGGGGCAGGCCCATTTTTATTTTACTATAATTTCATTGCATTGGCCCCCATAGAATCGGTGGGAGATAATCGTGACTGTTCCATCATTGGTTGATAATTCAATCCGACTTCATAAAGTGTAGCGACGAGCAAATCGAAGCTGATGAAGTGGAATTCGATCCGAAAAATTTGATTTGCAACGATTGCAAATTTTCTTGTACTTCATGGTAACGAATTGCATTTTTCCTAAAATGGCGACTGCACGTGCGAGGATATGGAGAAAGGAAGTGTGGGAAGGCAGGATCACCCTGATTGACATGCATGCAGCCAATCAGTAGCCAGCCATCCCTGTGATGTCACAGCCCTATAAATACGGCGGCCATCTTAGATTCAGACATTTTCCAGCTTTCTGAGTGCAGGGACAGACATGAGAAGGCGCTAAGGAGAGCAATTAGAAATACCTCATTGTGAAAAAAACCCTGAAAAAACGATTTAAAAGTGCAGAGAAAGGATATGGAGAAATCACTTCACAGCATCTTAGTGCAGGGAGGGATGTCAGAAGGTGCTAGGGACAGTGCTAGAAAAGCGATTTACAAGTGCAGAGAAAAGAAAAGGGAGGAATCATTTCACAGCATCTTAGTGCAGGGACGTCAGAAAGCACTAGGGACAGTGCTAGAAAAGCGATTTACAAGTGCAGAGAAAAGAAAAGGGAGGAATCATTTCACAGCATCTTAGTGCAGGGACGTCAGAAAGCACTAGGGACAGTGCTAGAAAAGAGATTTACAAGTGCAGGAAAAGATTATTTGGGGATCCAAATAGCCATTATACAGCTCTGTTATTCCAGCAATTTGTTCTTGTTATTGGGATGCAAGTGCTATGTTGAAAAGCCTTTAGTGGCCTATTTTAGTACAAAAAGAAAAATATACACGCACTTTACTGTTGCAGTTATTTAATAATAATAATAATAATAATAACATTTATTTACATAGCGCCACAATATTCCACAGCGCTTTACAAGTTGTTTGTAGTGAAAGCGTTTAGTGGCCTATTTCAGTACAGAAAAAAAATATATATGCAGTTCACTTCTGCAGTTATAAAGTATGTGGTGATAGCGTTTATTGGGCTTTTTCAGTACAAAAAGAGAAATATATACGCAGTTCACTTTTCCATTTATTTGCACTAAAAGCGTTTTCCTCCCAATTTCTGTGCAAAAAGAGAAATATATACGCAGTTCACTTTTGCAGTTATTTGCACTAAAAGCATTTACCTGACTATTTATGTGCAAAAGAGAAAAATATACGCAGTTTACTTTTTAAGTTATTTGCATTAAAAGGGTTTACCGCCCTATCTCTGTGCAAAAAGATAAATATATACGCAGTTCCTTTTGCAGTTATTTGCAAAAAAAGCTTTTACTGGCCTATTTCAGTGCAAAAAGAGAAATGTATACGCAGTTCACTTTTTCCATTATTTGCACTAAAAGCGTTTACTGGCCTATTTCAGTACAAAAAGAGAAATGTCATCTCCACACTATGTCACCTTGCCACTCTGTGGTATCCTGATGCTGCTGCCTTCTCCACACTATGCCATCTTGCCACTCTGTGGTCTCCTGATGTTGATGCCATATCCACTCTATGTCACCTTGCCACTCTGTGGTATCCTGATGCTACTGCTGCTGCTGCCATCTTCACACTATGTCACCTTGCCACTCTGTGGTATCCTGATGCTGATGATGCTGCCATCTCCACACTATGTCACCTTGCCACTCTGTGGTCTCCTGATGCTGCTGCCATCTCCACACTATGTCACCTTGCCACTCTGTGGTCTCCTGATGCTGCTGCCATCTCCACACTATGTCACCTTGCCACTCTGTGGTATCCTGATGCTGCTGCTGTTGCCATATCCACACTATGTCACCTTGCCACTCTGTGGTCTCCTGATGTTGATGCTGCTGCCATCTCCACACTATATCACCTTGCCACTCTGTGGTATCCTGATGCTGCTGCTGTTGCCATATCCACACTATGTCACCTTAGCACTCTGTGGTCTCCTGATGCTGCTGCCATCTCCACACTATGACACCTTGCCACTCTGTAGTTTCTTAAAGATGCTATTGCTACTATATCCACACTATGTCACCTTGCCACTCTGTGGTCTTCTGATGCTGCTGCCATCTTCACACTATGTCACCTTGCCACTCTTAGGTATCATGATGCTGCTATTACTGCTGCCATTTCCACACTATGTCACCTTGCCACTCTGTGGTGTCCTGATGCTCATGCTGCTGCCATCTCCACACTATGTCACCTTGCCACCCTGTGGTCTCCTGATGCTGATGTTGCTGTCATCTCCACACTATGTCACCTTGCCACTCTGTGGTCTCCTAATGCTGCTGCCATCTCCACACTATGTCACCTTGCCACTCTCTGGTTTCCTGATGCTGCTGCTGTTGCCATATCCACACTATGTCATATTGCCACTCTGTGGTCTCCTGATGTTGATGCTGCTGCCATCTCCACACTATGTCATCTTGCCACTCTGTGGTGTCCTGATGCTGCTGCCATCTCCACACTAAGTCACCTTGCCACCCTGTGGTCTCCTGATGCTGATGCTGCTACCATCTCCACACTATGTCACCTTGCCACTCTGTGGTCTCCTGATGCTGATGCTGCTGCCATCCTGTAGCCTGTTCTGCCTGTGGGTTTTCAAATTCGCCTTCCTATTGAAGTCTATTGCAGTTTGCCCGGTTCGCACGTTCGTGAACATTTGCGGAAATTTGTGTTCGCCGTTCGCAAACGGAAAATTTTATGTTCGCGACATCACTATCAGGATACCACAGAGTGGCAAGGTGACATATCGCATTGCGATTTCAACTTTCTCAAATCCGACAGTACATTCTAGCATGGAGTTGTTCCCTGATGCTGATGCTGATGCCATCTCCACACTATGTCACTTTGCCACTCTGTGATATCCTGATGCTGCTGCCTTCTCCACACTATGCCATCTTGCCACTCTGTGGTCTCCTGATGTTGATGCCATATCCACTCTATGTCACCTTGCCACTCTGTGGTGTCCTGATGCTACTGCTGCTGCCATCTTCACACTATGTCACCTTGCCACTTTGTGGTATCCTGATGCTGATGATGCTGCCATCTCCACACTATGTCACCTTGCCACTCTGTGGTCTCCTGATGCTGCTGCCATCTCCACACTATGTCACCTTGCCACTCTGTGGTCTCCTGATGCTGCTGCCATCTCCACACTATTTCACCTTGCCACTCTGTGGTATCCTGATGCTGCTGCTGTTGCCATATCCACACTATGTCACCTTGCCACTCTGTGGTCTCCTGATGTTGATGCTGCTGCCATCTCCACACTATGTCACCTTGCCACTTTGTGGTATCCTGATGCTGCTGCTGTTGCCATATCCACACTATGTCACCTTAGCACTCTGTGGTCTCCTGATGCTGCTGCCATCTCCACACTATGTCACCTTGCCACTCTGTAGTTTCTTAAAGCTGCTATTGCTACTATATCCACACTATGTCACCTTGCCACTCTGTGGTCTCCTGATGCTGCTGCCATCTCCACACTATGTCACCTTGCCACTCTTAGGTATCATGATGCTGCTGTTACTGCTGCCATTTCCACACTATGTCACCTTGCCACTCTGTGGTCTCCTGATGCTGCTGCCATCTCCACACTATGTCACCTTGCCACTCTGTGGTATCCTGATGCTGCTGCTGTTGCCATATCCACACTATGTCACCTTGCCACTCTGTGGTCTCCTGATGCTGATGCTGCTGTCATCTCCACACTATGTCACCTTGCCACTCTGTGGTATCCTAATGCTGCTGCCATCTCCACACTATGTCACCTTGCCACCCTGTGGTCTCCTGATGCTGATGCTGCTGCCATCTCCACACAATGTCACCTTGCCACTCTGTGGTCTCCTGATGCTGCTGCCATCTCCACACTATGTCACCTTGCCACTCTGTGGTATCCTGATGCTGCTGCTGTTGCCATATCCACACTATGTCACCTTGCCACCCTGTGGTCTCCTGATGCTGATGCTGCTGTCATCTCCACACTATGTCACCTTGCCACTCTGTGGTATCCTAATGCTGCTGCCATCTCCACACTATGTCACCTTACCACTCTCTGGTTTCCTGATGCTGCTGCTGTTGCCATATCCACACTATGTCACATTGCCACTCTGTGGTCTCCTGATGTTGATGCTGCTGCCATCTCCACACTATGTCATCTTGCCACTCTGTGGTGTCCTGATGCTGCTGCCATCTCCACACTAAGTCACCTTGCCACCCTGTGGTCTCCTGATGCTGATGCTGCTACCATCTCCACACTTTGTCACCTTGCCACTCTGTGGTCTCCTGATGCTGATGCTGCTGCCATCCTGTAGCCTGTTCTGCCTGTGGGTATTCAAATTCGCCTTCCTATTGAAGTCTATTGCGGTTTGCTCGGTTCGCACGTTCGTGAACATTTGCGGAAATTTGTGTTCGCCGTTCGCAAACGGAAAATTTTATGTTTGCGACATCACTATCAGGATACCACAGAGTGGCAAGGTGACATATCGCATTGCGATTTCAACTTTCTCAAATCCGACAGTACATTCTAGCATGGAGTTGTTCCCTGATGCTGATGCCATCTCCACACTATGTCACCTTGCCACTCTGTGGTCTCCTGCTGCTGTTGCCATATCCACACTATGTCACCTTGCCACTCTGTGGTCTCCTGATGCTGATGCTGCTGCCATCCTGTAGCCTGTTTTGTCTCTACATTATGTCACCTTGCCACTGTGGTCTCCTGGTGATGCTGCCATCTCCACACTATGTTACCTTGCCACTCTGTGGTATCCTGATGCTGATGCTGCTGCCATCTCCACACTATGTCACCTTGCCACTCTGTGGTATCCTGATAGTGATGTCGCGAACATAAAATTTTCCGTTTGCGAACGGCGAACACAAATTTCCGCAAATGTTCGCGAACGTGCGAACCGGGCGAACCGCAATAGACTTCAATAGGAAGGTGAATTTAAAAACCCACAGGTACTCTTTGTGGCCACAATAGTGATGGAAAAGTTGTTTCAAGGGGACTAACACCTGGACTGTGGCATGTCGGAGGGGGATTTATGGCAAAACTCCCATGGAAAATTACGTAGTTGACGCAGAGTGTGGTAAGTTGAAATCGCAATGCGATTTATAGAACTTGAATTAATCGCATTGCGATTTCAACTTTCTCAAATCCGACAGTACATTCTAACATGGAGTCGTTCCCTGATGCTGATGCTGCTGCCATCTCCACACTATGTCACCTTGCCACTCTGTGGTCTCCTGATGCTGATGCTGCTGCCATCCTGTAGCCTGTTTTGCCTCACAGGCTGATTTTATTTAGCATGAGTATATAGTTTGCTCTGCATGCATGTTGGTATTTGTAGTCCCTGGATTCAATGGAGGCTATTTTGGCACCACAGAGATATAAACCAAAAGGGGCCGAGCATGAATATGGAATCTACACCTCCTGAACTTCATGGTCGCTGTCATGGCACATACAGACGTGGACAAAATTGTTGGTACCCTTTGGTCAATGAAAGAAAAAGTCACAATGGTCACAGAAATAACTTTAATCTGACAAAAGTAATAATAAATTAAAATTCTATAAATGTTAACCAATGAAAGTCAGACATTGTTTTTCAACCATGCTTCAACAGAATTATGTAAAAAAATAAACTCATGAAACAGGCATGGACAAAAATGATGGTACCCCTAACTTAATATTTTGTTGCGCAACCTTTTGAGGCAATCACTGCAATCAAACGCTTCCTGTAACTGTCAATGAGACATCTGCACCTCTCAGCAGGTATTTTGGCCCACTCCTCATGAGCAAACTGCTCCAGTTGTGTCCGGTTTGAAGGGTGCCTTTTCCAGACTGCATGTTTCAGCTCCTTCCAAAGATGCTCAATAGGATTGAGGTCAGGGCTCATAGAAGGCCACTTTAGAATAGTCCAATTTTTTCCTCTTAGCCATTCTTGGGTGTTTTTAGCGGTGTGTTTTGGGTCATTGTCCTGTTGCAAGACCCATGACCTGCGACTGAGACCAAGCTTTCTGACACTGGCTAGTACATTTCTCTCTAGAATTCCTTGATAGTCTTGAGATTTCATTGTACCCTGCACAGATTCAAGACACCCTGTGCCAGACGCAGCAAAGCAGCCCCAGAACATAACAGAGCCTCCTCCATGTTTCACAGTAGGGACAGTGTTCTTTTCTTGATATGCTTCATTTTTTCGTCTGTGAACATACAGCTGATGTGCCTTGGCAAAAACTTCGATTTTTGTCTCATCTGTCCACAGGACATTCTCCCAGAAGCTTTGTGGCTTGTCAACATGTAGTTTGGCATATTCCAGTCTTGCTTTTTTATGATTCGTTTTCAACAATGGTGTCCTCCTTGGTCGTCTCCCATGTAGTCCACTTTGGCTCAAACAACGACGGATGGTGCGATCTGACACTGATGTTCCTTGAGCATGAAGTTCACCTTGAATCTCTTTAGAAGTCTTTCTAGGCTCTTTTGTTACCATTCGGATTATCCGTCTCTTAGATTTGTCATCAATTTTCCTCCTGCGGCCACGTCCAGGGAGGTTGGCTACAGTCCCATGGATCTTAAACTTATGAATAATATGTGCAACTGTACTCACAGGAACATCTAGTTGCTTGGAGATGGTCTTATAGCCTTTACCTTTAACATGCTTGTCTATAATTTTCTTTCTGATCTCTTGAGACAGCTCTTTCCTTTGCTTCCTCTGGTCCATGTCGAGTGTGGTACACACCATATCACCAAACAACACAGTGATTACCTGGAGCCATATATATAGGCCCAATGGCTGATTACAAGGTTGTAGACACCTGTGATGCTAATTAGTGGACACACCTTGAATTAACATGTCCCTTTGGTCACATTATGTTCTGTGTTTTCTAGGGGTACCATCATTTTTGTCCATGCCTGTTTCATGAGTTTATTTTTTTACATAATTCTGTTGAAGCATGGTTGAAAAACAATGTCTGACTTTCATTGGTTAACATTTATAGAATTTTAATTTATTATTACTTTTGTCAGATTAAAGTTATTTCTGTGACCATTGTGACTTTTTCTTTCATTGACCAAAGGGTACCAACAATTTTGTCCACGTCTGTAACAGGTGAACTTAGTGTTAGATGCCACTCTGTGGTATGCTGATGCTGCTGTCATCTCTACACTATGTCACCTTGCCACTGTGGTCTCCTGGTGTTGCTGCCATCTCCACACTATGTCACCTTGCCACTCTGTAGTTTCCTAAAGCTGCTATTGCTACTATATCCACACAATGTCACCTTGCCACTTTTATGTATCATGATGCTGCTGCTGCAAGTTCCACACTGTCACCTTGCCACTCTGGGGTGTCCTGATGCTCATGCTGCTGCTATCTCCACACTATGTCACCTTGCCACTTTTTGGTCTCCTAATGCTGATGCTGCTGCCATCTCCACACTATGTCACCTTGCCACTCTGTGGTATCCTGATGCTGATGTTGCTGCCATCTCCACACTATGTCACCTTGCCACTCTGTGGTCTCCTGATGCTGATGCTGCTGCCATCTCCACACTATGTCACCTTGCCACTCTGTAGTTTCCTAAATCTGCTATTGCTACTATATCCACACTATGTCACTTTGCCACTCTTATGTATCATGATGCTGCTGCTGCCAGTTCCACACTATGTCACCTTGCCACTCTGTGGTGTCCTGATGCTCATGCTGCTGCCATCTCCACACTATGTCACCTTGCCACTTTTTGGTCTCCTGATGCTGATGCTGCTACCATCTCCACACTATGTCACCTTGCCACTCTGTGGTCTCTTGCTGCTGCTGTCATCTCCACACTATGTCACCTTGCCACTCTGTGGTCTCTTGCTGCTGCTGTCATCTCCACACTATGTCACCTTGCCACTCTGTGGTCTCTTGCTGCTGCTGTCATCTCCACACTATGTCACATTGCCACTCTGTGGTATACTGATGCTGCTGCTGTTGCCATATCCACACTATGTGACCTTGCCACTCTGTGGTCTCCTGATGCTGCTGCCATCCTGTAGCCTGTTTTGCCTCACAGGCTGATATTATTTAGCATGAGTATATCGTTTGCTCTGCATGCATGTTGGTACTTGTAGGCCTTGGATTCAATGGAGGCCATTTTGTCACCACAGAGATATAAACCAAAAGGGGCCCAGCATGCATATGGAATCTACACCTCCTGAACTTCATGGTCGCTGTCATGGCACATAACAGGTGAACTTAGCATGCCACTCTGTGGTATGCTGATGCTGCTGTCATCTCTACACTATGTCACCTTGCCACTCTGTAGTTTCCTGATGCTGATGCTGCTGCCATCTCCACACTATGTCACCTTGCCACTCTGTGGTATCCTGATGCTGATGCTGCTGCCATCTCCACACTATGTCACCTTGCCACTCTGTGGTCTCTTGCTGCTGCTGTCATCTCCACACTATGTCACCTTGCCACTGTGGTCTCCTGGTGATGCTGCCATCTCCACACTATGTCACCTTGCCACTCTGTGGTATCCTGATGCTGATGCTGCTGCCATCTCCACACTATGTCACCTTGCCACTCTGTGGTATCCTGATAGTGATGTCCCGAACATAAAATTTTCCTGTTTGCGAACGACGAACACAAATTTCCGCAAATGTTTGCGAACGTACGAACTGCAATAGACTTCAATAGGAAGGCGAATTTGAAAACCCACAGGGACTCTTTGTGGCCACAGTAGTGATGGAAAAGTTGTTTCAAGGGGACTAACACCTGGACTGTGGCATGCCGGAGGGGGATTTATGGCAAAACTCCCATGGAAAATTACGTAGTTGACGCAGAGTGTGGTAAGTTGAAATTGCAATGCGATTTATAGAACTTGAATTAATCGCATTGCGATTTCAACTTTCTCAAATCCGACAGTACATTCTAGCATGGAGTCGTTCCCATGGTGATGGGGACGCTCCATGAGCACGGAAGTCGGCAGAAGTTCTGTTGAAATCGCAATGCGATTTATAGAACTTGAATTAATCGCATTGCGATTTCAACTTAGAGCTTCTGCCGACTTCCGTGCTCATGGAGCGTCCCCATCACCATGGGAACGGCTCCATGCTAGAATGTACTGTCGGATTTGAGAAAGTTGTAATCGCAAAGCGATTAATGCAGGTTATATTAATCGCATTGCGAATTCAACTTAGAGCTGCTGGGTTCCTAATGGTTGTATTGCTAGAATATAACGAAGATTGAGAATATAGTGCTATATTCGTTATTATCTTCAATTCTAGCAACACAACCATTAGGAACTTGGCTTGAATTCGCAATGCGATTTATATAACCTGCATTATTCGCATTGCGATTGCAACTTAGATCTGAGTTCCTAATGGTTGTGTTGCTAGAATTGTCAACGAATACAGCACTATATTCTCAATCTTCGTTATATTCTATCAATATAACCATTCGGAACCCAGCTCTAAGTTCTAATCGCAATGCGATTACAACTTTGTGACACTGCAGCTTCAGAATTAATCTAAGATGGATGCTGTCCTTGCTTTTTGATAGGTGGTGGGAGGGTCTGGGAGGGAGGGCCTGCTGCTGATTGGCTGGAATGTGTCTGCTGACTGTGAGGTACAGGGTCAAATTTTGCTCAATGATGACGTATAGGAGGCGGACCGAACATCGCATATGTTCGCCCGCCGCGGCGAACGCGAACATGCGATATTCGCCGGGAACTGTTCGCCGACGAATAGTTCGGGCCATCTCTATATCCTGATCCTGCTGCTGCCATATCCACACTATGTCACCTTGCCACTCTGTGGTCTCCTGATGCTGATGCCATCTCCACACTATGTCACCTTGCCTTTCTGTGGTATCCTGATGTTGATGCTGCTGCCATCCCCACACCATGTCACCTTGCCACTCCGTAGTTTCTTAAAGCTGCTATTGCTACTATATCCACACTATGTCACCTTGCCACTCTGTGATATCCTGATGCTGCTGCTGTTGCCATATCCACACTATGTCACCTTGCCACTCTGTGTTCTCCTGATGCTGCTGCCATCTCCACACAATGTCACCTTGCCACTCTGTGGTCTCCTGATGCTGATGCCATCTCCACACTCTGTCACCTTGCCACTCTGGTGTCTCCTGATGCTGCTGCTGTTGCCATCTCCACACTATGTCACCTTGCCACTCCGTAGTTTCTTAAAGCTGCTATTGCTACTATATCCACACTATGTCACCTTGCCACTCTGTGTTCTCCTGATGCTGCTGCTGTTGCCATATCCACACTCTGTCACCTTGCCACTCTGTGGTCTCCTGATGCTGCTGCCATCTCCACACTATGTCACCTTGCCACTCTGTGTTCTCCTGATGTTGCTGCCATCTCCACACTATGTCACTTTGCCTCTCTGTGGTCTCCTGATGCTGATGCCATCTCCACACTATGTCACCTTGCCACTCTGTGGTCTCCTGATGCTGCTGCCATCTCCACACTGTCACTTTGCCACTCTGTGGTATCCTGATGCTGATGCTGCTGCATCTCCACACTATGTCACCTTGCCACTCTTAGGTATCATGATGCTGCTGCTGCCATTTCCACACCATGTCACATTGCCACTCTGTGGTGTCCTTATGCTCATGCTGCTGCCATCTTCACACTATGTCACCTTGTCAATCTGTGGTATCCTGATGC
Organism: Bufo gargarizans; assembly: GCF_014858855.1. Taxonomy (NCBI): domain Eukaryota; kingdom Metazoa; phylum Chordata; class Amphibia; order Anura; family Bufonidae; genus Bufo; species Bufo gargarizans. Next base: position 9,619,946 of record NC_058081.1, on the reverse strand, counting down.
TGCTGCTGTTGCCATATCCACACTATGTCACCTTGCCACTCTGTGGTCTCCTGATGTTGATGCTTCTGCCATCTCCACACTATGTCACCTTGCCACTCTGTGGTCTCCTGATGCTGATGTTGCTGCCATCTCCACACTATGTCACCTTGCCACTCTTTTTTCTCCTGATAATGCTGCTGCAATATCCACACAATGTCACCTTGCCACTCTTAGGTATCATTATACTGCTGCTGCTGCCATTTCCACACTATGTCACCTTGCCACTCTGTGGTATCATGATGCTGGTGCTGCTGCCATCTCCACACTATGTCCCCTTGCCACTTTGTGGTCTCCTGATGCTGCTGCTGCTGCCATATCCACACTATGTCACCTTGCCACTCTGTGGTATCCTCCTGATGCTGCTGCTGTCGACACCTCCAGACTCTGTCATTGTGCGACTCGGTGGCCTCCTCATACTGCTGCCAACTCCTGACTTGGTCATTGTGCCACTCGTTGGCCTTCTCCTGATGCTGCTGCTGCCGCCAACTCCAGACTCTGTCATTATGCCACTAGGTGGCCTTCTCCTAATGCTGCCAACTCCAGACTCTGTCATTGTGTTTTTCCAAATGCAACATCTTCAAGTGCAACTCTTTAAGTGCACATACTGAATTATACCAGAATTGGACCATAAGGGGACCACAGCTGATTACAGACATAGTTACTGCAAACAATGTTTCAATTTTCCATCTTATTCTTCCCACTTTTCCAAAACCTCCTGAAATACCCACACATCCATTTACCCAACAAGAAACTATTCAATTGGTTGATGGAAATAGCTCACTAGCCTCACACGCACGGGGAAGGTGCACAATCTAAGTAGATTCACCCTTCAAATTAAGCTTTTGACAATAGAAGATTGGCACACTAATTCATACGGGGCAACCCGGAAACAAGCTTCACAATTTAATACAACTGTATATACCAATAAAAATGCAATACAATAAAAATGCATATAAGGATAAAAATAAATTAAAATGATAGACAATACAGTATTCCCAATGGATGCAATTGATGGCTCCCAATATCCTTGGTCACCTGTTGTTAATACAAAATCAACCACTGGTGAATGTCCACAAAAAATTGCAGATACCCTAGATGTTTCTTTGGTATATGTCCTGCTCTGCTGATATGCAGAAAATTGCTGTGGCAAGGAATTGCGCATAGATTATGGGTCCTATTTTTTTATAAATGGCACAATGTTCATATAGCTGTATAACACATGTAGCAATGGTTTGAGCTGTAATAGGAGTGCACCTAATCCACAGGTATCACAAGGTAGTGGTTGGAGCTATTTGTAGTGGACAAAGATATGTCTCAGCAGCAAACAGGTGCGTTCCTCCACTTCTAAATGCAGCCCACGCCACTTTCCCAACTCTCTAAATCCGATATCTTGGAGAGTGAGAGTATTCACAAAGTTTCGCATACAATTTTGCATAAAAAAATATGCATAAATAATCGTATGGAACAATCGTATGAAGGATCATATAAAAAAAATCGATGCTAACGATATTCACAAGATGTGCATCAAAGTTAGTACCAGTGACCCACATCCGTGGGCTTACCTTCTCTTGTACCCAGCTGGTTTCTTGTGTTTTTTATTGTATCCGGCTACAGACCGGTGTCCCGGCTTCTGTTACGTCGGCGTCTCAATTGTAGGTCAGTTTGTCACGTGGGCTTATGCTCCCAGTGTTGATCTTCCAGCGGGTTAGAGCGAATTTTGCAATGCGTCTATTTTAATGTCCTCGAAATTATTGTAGATAACAGTGCACTGTTCAATCGCGGCTCAGGTTCTTGTGGGGTGAGGCATTTACCAGACGCGTTTCGGGGATAACTCTCTCCTTCTTCAGTGGCAACTCCCCTTACAAGTGAATTATGGGTTTTTATACCCTCCAATGATCTTGTGAAAAGAAGGACATGGATTCCTTGGATGCATATTTTTCCCATATACAATTATTCTATTGATTTCGTAACATTTCCTATTACTATGATTACTTATATTCACGTGTATACTTCATAGTCAGTGAGATTTTACAATTTTTCGTAAATTTTTATACATGCGATTTTGATGCGATTGTTGTGCGTTTTTTTCTTTCATGATGCGTTTTTTCTTTCATAGTGAGTCTTTTTTATATTCTTTGCATTTCTCAATGCTGGGCTTACTGTATATCATTTGCAACAATGTAGAGAAGTAAGAAAAAGATGCGCGGCACTCACTGAAGTTGATATTATGTTGCTGCTTTATTTCATCTTCATGAAAAAACAGCACACATGTGGGATCCTAGGGCGGACACTCTGTAGCAAGTGGTAGCGGCTACTGCCGTTTCGCGCGTGTGGTCGCGCTTCCTCTGGCCGCTATGGACGTCATCGCGCATCCTTGCTCTTTATAGAGGCGGCACTCAGTAGCCGGCACCATCGGCCACAGCTATGCGCCGCAGGTTAGTGACAGTCATACCCATAAAAATGCGAGGGGGGACAGAATATATGCAAGTTAGTACAAAGGATAACTATTGGGGTCCTATTACAGTACATTATGCAAAGAGTGATGAATAATCTATCAACCTGGAAAAACAGGGGACTGGAGAAAGCACGAGGAAAAAATAAATCAATGACGGGTAAAGATATGAATCACCATATATTGCTGGCTACTGACACAGACATTATATCCCGTTAAAGGAAAACCAGCATGTCGTTCAGCCCCGCCGCTCCCATGGCCCCTGTAAGCAAAATCCACCTTGCTTCCCTCTGCAGAAGCAGGCGATGCCGATCCCCTCCTCTAGGGATGGGTCGGACATGTTCCACTCCTGCAAAGGAAAGACAACGCGGATGGGCACCATGGGCGGTGCGGATGTGCTCAATCAAGCGTGGGCAACCTCTACCCGAACGCACAGAGCTGACATGCTCGCGAATACGCTCAAATAAGGGGCTTTACCAATATAGAATCTTTTACAGGGGCAAAAGACGACGTATACAACATAGGGTGTGCGACAATTGATAAAGTTGCATACTACATGCTTAATTCCTCCTATATGTAGCCATTTGCTGCAAACGTTTAGTGCACAAAAAGAACAGTGCCCGCACCTATAGCTTCCTCTAGATTTCTTGAGCCAGGTCTCTTCCTGGGCTGTACTGAATACACTTTTAACCAACTTGTCCTTAAAGGGGTTGTCCCACTTCATAAAATAGGCTTAATCTAATCTATTTACCCCCAAACAACAAATCTTCCTATTCATGTTATAAACCAAAAGCTACCTTTTATTAAAAAAATCAAGTAAAGCGATTCCTTTGTTGTTTTCTGTCTCCCTGGGATACGGCTACTTTCCTCCGGCCGAATCGCTGTGCCGCGCCTGCGCACAACGGCTCTACAAATTATCGTGCCGCCTCTCTATTTCTATGGGTACGCGCACGTTCGCGCACGTTCGCGCATGCGCTGTTTATCCTGTGTGTCGGAGATAGCGCAGCGCATGCGCGAACATCCGAACAGTTCGGGCGAGTCTGCGGAGCGAGAGGACGGACGTCGGAGGCTCTGGATAATATTTCATAAAAGGTAAGTATAAGATCTAGTGGCCCACTCACCACCGAATATTGAGTATTGGACAATAAAGGGGGCATTTTTAGTGACACTGTGGGCAACAATATAGGGTTTTTAGTGACACTGGGGGCAACTATCTGAATTTTAGGGACACAGGGGGCAACTCTATGAATTCTAGGGACACTGGGGGCAACAATATAGGGTTTTTAGTGACACTGGGGGCAACTATCTGAATTTTAGGGACACAGGGGGCAGCTATATGAATTCCAGGGACACTGGGGGCAACAATATAGGAATTTTAGTGACACTGGGGGAAACTATATGAATTTTAGTGACATTGGGGGCAACCATATGAATTTTAGTGACACTGCTGGCAAATATATGAATTTTAGGGACATTGGGGGCAACTATATGTATTTTCTGGACACTGGGGGCAACCATATGAATTTTATGGACACTTGGGTCAAATATATGTATTTTATGGACACTGGGGGCAACTATATGTATTTTATGGACACTGGGGGCAACCATATGAATTTTATGGACATTTGGGGCAACTATATGTATTTTATGGAGGCTGGGGGCAAATATATGTATTTTATGGACACTGGGGGCAACTATATGTATTTTATGGACACTGGGGGCAACCATTTGAATTTTATGGACACTGGGGGCAAATATATGAATTTTAGTGACATTAGGGGCAACTATATGTATTTTATGGAGGCTGGGGGCAAATATATGTATTTTATGGAGGCTGGGGGCAAATATTTGTATTTTATGGACACTGGGGGCAACTATATGTATTTTATGGACACTGGGGGCAACCATATGAATTTTATGGACACTGGGGGCAAATATATGAATTTTAGTGACATTGGGGGCAACTATATGTATTTTATGGAGGCTGGGGGCAAATATATGTATTTTATGGACACTGGGGGCAACCATATGAATGTTGGAGAGATATTACAGGTGTAGGACTGACATAAAATGGATATGTAGCAGAGCTAGGTATGCGCTTGTACATTCTCAGTGATTGGTGAGGTGGGGATTATCAATATATGTCATATAAAGAATGGTGGAGAGATATTACAGGTGTAGGACTGACATAACAGGGATATGTAGCAGAGCTCGAAATGCGCTGGTACATTCTCAGTGATTGGTGAGGTGGGGAATAACAATATATGTCATATAAAGAATGGTGGAGAGATATTACAGGTGTAGGACTGACATAACAGGGATATGTAGCAGAGCTCGGTATGCGCTGGTACATTCTCAGTGATTGGTGAGGTGGGGATTATCAATATATGGCATATAAAGAATGGTGAAGAGATAGGGTAATACACTGATATGTGGCTGAGTTGAATATGCACGTTATTACTCTAATGTAGTACCGCTCTAATGGTAACAAATCTGCATCTGTGCTGTTCAGTGATTATTTTTTTTATAGGAGACAAAAAAACGAATCATATGGATACAAGCAGACATGCATTTGGGCTGCAGTAAATTACAGTTTCTGCTGCACAGATAGGCTTTGGAATAGATATGAAAACTTTTATGTGTAGCTAGTAGAGTTGAGCGAACACCTGGATGTTCGGGTTAGAGAAGTTCGGCCGAACTTCCCGAAAATGTTCGGGTTCGGGATCCGAACCCGATCCGAACTTCGTCCCGAACCCGAACCCCATTGAAGTCAATGGGGACCCGAACTTTTCGGTACTAAAAAGGCTGTAAAACAGCCCAGGAAAGAGCTAGAGGGCTGCAAAAGGCAGCAACATGTAGGTAAATCCCCTGCAAACAAATGTGAATAGGGAAATGAATTAAAATAAAAATTAAATAAATAAAAATTAACCAAAATCAATTGGAGAGAGGTCCCATAGCAGAGAATCTGGCTTCCCGTCACCCACCACTGGAACAGTCCATTCTCAGATATTTAGGCCCCGGCACCCAGGCAGAGGAGAGAGGTCCCGTAACCGAGAATCTGGCTTCATGTCAGCAGAGAATCAGTCTGCATGTCATAGCAGAGAATCAGGCTTCACGTCACCCACCACTGTAAGAGTCCATTTTCATAAATTTAGGCCCAGCACCCAGGCAGAGGAGAGAGGTCCCGTAACAGACAATCTGGCTTCATGTCAGCAGAGAATCAGTCTTCATATCATAGCAGAGAATCAGGCTTCACGTCACCCACCACTGTAAGAGTCCATTTTCATAAATTTAGGCCCAGCACCCAGGCAGAGGAGAGAGGTCCCGTAACAGACAATCTGGCTTCATGTCAGCAGAGAATCAGTCTTCATGTCATAGCAGAGAATCAGGCTTCACGTCAGCCACCACTGCAACAGTCCATTTTCATAAATTTAGGCCCAGCACCCAGGCAGAGGAGAGAGGTCCCGTAACAGACAATCAGGCTTCACGTCAGCCACCACTGCAACAGTCCATTGGCATATATTTAGGCCAAGCACCCAGGCAGAGGAGAGAGGTCCCGTAACAGAGAATCTGGCTTCATGTCAGCAGAGAATTAGTCTGCATGTCATAGCAGAGAATCAGGCTTCACGTCACCCAACATTGGAACAGTCCATTGGCATATATTTAGGCCCCGGCACCCAGACACAGGAGAGGTTCATTCAAATTTGGGTAGCCTCGCAATATAATGGTAAAATGAAAATAAAAATAGGATTGAATGAGGAAGTGCCCTGGAGTACAAAAATATATGGTTAAGGGGAGGTAGTTAATGTCTAATCTGCACAAGGGATGGACAGGTCCTGTGGGATCCATGCCTGGTTCATTTTTATGAACGTCAGCTTGTCCACATTGGCTGTAGACAGGAGGCTGCGTTTGTCTGTAATGACACCCCCTGCCGTGCTGAATACACGTTCAGACAAAACGCTGGCCGCCGGGCAGGCCAGCACCTCCATGGCATAAAAGGCTAGCTCTGGCCATGTGGACAATTTAGAGACCCAGTAGTTGAATGGGGCCGAACCATCAGTCAGTACGTGGAGGGGTGTGCACACGTACTGTTCCACCATGTTAGTGAAATGTTGCCTCCTGCTAACACGTTGCGTATCAGGTGGTGGTGCAGTTAGCTGTGGCGTGTTGACAAAACTTTTCCACATCTCTGCCATGCTAACCCTGCCCTCAGAGGAGCTGGCCGTGACACAGCTGCCTTGGCAACCTCTTGCGCCTCCTCTGCCTTGGCCTTGGGCTTCCACTTGTTCCCATGTGACATTTGGGAATTCTCTCAGTAGCGCGTCTACCAACGTGCGCTTGTACTCGCGCATCTTCCTATCACGCTCCAGTGCAGGAAGTAAGGTGGGCACATTGTCTTTGTAGCGTGGATCCAGCAGGGTGGCAACCCAGTAGTCCGCATACGTTAAAATGTGGGCAACTCTGCTGTCGTTGCGCAGGCACTGCAGCATGTAGTCGCTCATGTGTGCCAGGCTGCCCAGGGGTAAGGACAAGCTGTCCTCTGTGGGAGGTGTATCGTCATCGTCCTGCCTTTCCCCCCAGCCACGCACCAGTGATGGACCCGAGCTGCGTTGGGTGCCACCCCGCTGTGACCATGCTTCATCCTCATCCTCCTCCACCTCATCCTCGTCGTCCTCCAGTAGTGGGCCCTGGCTGGCCACATTTGTACCTGGCCTCTGCTGTTGCCAAAAACCTCCCTCTGAGTCACTTCGAAGAGACTGGCCTAAAAGTGCTAAAAATGACCCCTCTTCCTCCTCCTCCTCCTCCTCCTCCTGGGCCACCTCCTCTTCCATCATCGCCCTAAGTGTTTTCTCAAGGAGACATAGAAGTGGTATTGTAATGCTGATAACGGCGTCATCGCCACTGGCCATGTTGGTGGAGTACTCGAAACAGCGCAACAGGGCACACAGGTCTCGCATGGAGGCCCAGTCATTGGTGGTGAAGTGGTGCTGTTCTGTAGTGCGACTGACCCGTGCGTGCTGCAGCTGAAACTCCACTATGGCCTGCTGCTGCTCGCACAGTCTGTCCAGCATGTGCAAGGTGGAGTTCCACCTGGTGGGCACGTCGCATATGAGGCGGTGAGCGGGAAGGCCGAAGTTACGCTGTAGCGCAGACAGGCGAGCAGCAGCAGGATGTGAACGCCGGAAGCGCGAACAGACGGCCGCACTTTATGCAGCAGCTCTGACATGTCGGGGTAGTTGTAAATGAACTTCTGCACCACCAAATTCAGCACATGCGCCAAGCAAGGGATGTGCGTCAAACTGGCTAGTCCCAGAGCTGCAACGAGATTTCGCCCATTATCACACACCACCAGGCCGGGCTTGAGGCTCACCGGCAGCAACCACTCGTCGGTCTGTTGTTCTATACCCCGCCACAACTCCTGTGCGGTGTGGGGCCTGTCCCCCAAACATATGAGTTTCAGAATGGCCTGCTGACGTTTACCCCGGGCTGTGCTGAAGTTGGTGGTGAAGGTGTGTGGCTGCCTAGATGAGCAGGTGGAAGAAGAGGAGGAGGAAGTCGAGTAGGAGGAGGTGGCAACAGGAGACAAAGAATGTTGCCCTGCGATCCTTGGCGGCGGAAGGACGTGCGCCAAACAGCTCTCCGCCTGGGGCCCAGCTGCCACTACATTTACCCAGTGTGCAGTTAGGGAGATTTAGCGTCCCTGGCCGTGCTTACTGGTCCACGTATCTGTGGTTAGGTGGACCTTGCCACAGATGGCGTTGCGCAGTGCACACTTGATTTTATCGGATACTTGGTTGTGCAGGGAAGGCACGGCTCTCTTGGAGAAGTAGTGGCGGCTGGGAACAACATACTGTGGGACAGCAAGCGACATGAGCTGTTTGAAGCTGTCTGTGTCCACCAGCCTAAATGACAGCATTTCATAGGCCAGTAGTTTAGAAATGCTGGCATTCAGGGCCAGGGATCGAGGGTGGCTAGGTGGGAATTTACGCTTTCTCTCAAATGTTTGTGAGATGGAGAGCTGAACGCTGCCGTGTGACATGGTTGAGATGCTTGGTGACGGAGGTGGTGGTGGTGTTGGTGGTACATCCCCTGTTTGCTGGGCGGCAGGTGCCAACGTTCCTCCAGAGGCGGAGGAAGAGGCCGAGGCGGCAGCAGCAGAAGAGGCCGAGGAGGCAGCAGCAGAAGAGGTAGCAGGGGGAGCCTGAGTGACTTCCTTGGTTTTAAGGTGTTTACTCCACTGCAGTTCATGCTTTGCATGCAGGTGCCTGGTCATGCAGGTTGTGCTCAGGTTCAGAACGTTAATGCCTCGCTTCAGGCTCTGATGGCACAGCGTGCAAACCACTCGGGTTTTGTCGTCAGCACATTGTTTGAAGAAGTGCCATGCCAGGGAACTCCTTGAAGCTGCCTTTGGGGTGCTCGGTCCCAGATGGCGGCGGTCAGTAGCAGGCGGAGTCTCTTGGTGGCGGGTGTTCTGCTTTTGCCCACTGCTCCCTCTTTTGCTACGCTGTTGGCTCGGTCTCACCACTGCCTCTTCCTCCGAACTGTGAAAGTCAGTGGCACGACCTTCATTCCATGTGGGGTCTAGGACCTCATCGTCCCCTGCATCGTCTTCCACCCAGTCTTGATCCCTGACCTCCTGTTCAGTCTGCACACTGCAGAAAGACACAGCAGCTGGCACCTGTGTTTCGTCATCATCAGAGACATGCTGAGGTGGTATTCCCATGTCCTCATCATCAGGAAACATAAGTGGTTGTGCGTCAGTGCATTCTATGTCTTTCACCGCTGGGGAAGGGCTAGGTGGATGCCCTTGGGAAACCCTGCCAGCGGAGTCTTCAAACAGCATAAGAGACTGCTGCATAACTTGAGGCTCAGACAGTTTCCCTGGTATGCATGGGGGTGATGTGACAGACTGATGGGCTTGGTTTTCAGGCGCCATCTGTGCGCTTTCTGCAGAAGACTGGGTGGGAGATAATGTGAACGTGCTGCATCCACTGTCGGCCACCCAATTGACTAATGCCTGTACCTGCTCAGGCCTTACCATCCTTAGAACGGCATTGGGCCCCACCATATATCGCTGTAAATTCTGGCGGCTACTGGGACCTGAGGTAGTTGGTACACTAGGACGTGTGGATGTGGCAGAACGGCCACGTCCTCTCCCAGCACCAGAGGGTCCACTAACACCACCATGACCATGTCCACGTCCGCGTCCCTTTTCTAGATATTTTCCTCATTGTTATCGTTCACCACAACAACAGAAATATTATTTGGCCCAATGTATTGTATTCAAATTCAGCTGAATATAAATTTGAGGCCTAGTATTTAGGCGCTGGGTGACAGGTATGGATTTAGTGACAGAATTAGACTTGGAAATGCACAGTAGCGTGTGTGTGAAGTTATTCTGAATGACCCTATGTGCACCTTGAATATTATATACCCTTTTAGGGATAGATTTCAAATAGCTCTGATACAGCAGAAACCACTAAATTAGGAAATTGCTAAATTGGGAATTGTTTTTCAACCCAGAACAAAAAATGTGCTTTGACGGACACTAAATAACTTGCCCAGCCAGAACAGTACAGCGGTAACGACAGATTTAGCGGGATATAAATTTGAGGCCTAGTATTTAGGCGCTGGGTGACCGGTATGGATTTACTGACAGAATTAGACTGGGATATGGCCAAAAAATAACCACACTATTGCTGGTTAAATGCACTTGGTGTGACAGCTTGACCAACCACACTACTGAGGGTTAAATGCACTTGGTGACAGGCGCAGCTTGCCCCTGATGTAGTATATGGCCAAAAAATGAACAGACTATTGCTGGTTAAATGCACTTGGTGTGACAGCTTCACCCTGATGTAGGCTTTAGCCAAAAAACAACCACACCATTGAGGGTTAAATGCACTTGGTCGCAGCTTGTGCTGGCGCACCACAAGACACAAAATGGCCGCCGATCACCCAAGAAAAAAGTGACTGACAAACGGTCTGGGCAGCCTAAAAACAGTGAGCAATTGAGGATCAGCAGCTCAATGATCCACAGCTGCAGATCGATCGATTAATCAAGTCCTTTGGAGGAGTTAATCTGCCTAATCTCGTCCTACTGTCGCAGCCGCAACCTCTCCCTACGCTAATCAGAGCAGAGTGACGGGCGGCGCTATGTGACTCCAGCTTAAATAGAGGCTGGGTCACATGGTGTTCTGGCCAATCACAGCCATGCCAATAGTAGGCATGGCTGTGACGGCCTCTTGGGGCAAGTAGTATGACGCTTGTTGATTGGCTGCTTTGCAGCCTTTCAAAAAGCGCCAAGAAAGCGTCACAAAAGCGCCAAGAAAGCGACGAACACCGAACCCGGACTTTTACGAAAATGTCCGGGTTCGGGTCCGTGTCATGGACGCCCCAAAATTCGGTACGAACCCGAACTATACAGTTCGAGTTCGCTCATCCCTACTCACAACATGTCCCAGATATTTCACTTGGGGTTTCAACAAGTGACACTTTGAAGGTTTGACTTTTAATCCATGTTGTGCCAGAGTCTGGAATATATCTGCTGAATGCTGTAAATACTCTTCTTAAGTCTTGGAGTAGACAATCACATCATCCAAGTACTGCAATACGGATTCAAAGATTTTCTGTCCAAGGCATCTTTCCATGAGTCTCTGAAATGTTCCATGAGTGTTGCACATCCCACATGGCATGTTGTTGAACTCTGAAGGCTGTTTTCTCCTTATCTTCAGGCGCCATGGGGACTTGCCAATAGCCACTGGTTAGATCGAGGGTTGAGAAATAAGCAGCAGATCCCAGGGCTGCTAGAGACTCGTGGCAGGGGGTACACATCCTTGTGTGTAATGCTAATTTAGCTATAATCCATGCAGAAACGGATGGTTCTGTCCTTCTTCTTTACCAGGTCCAAAGGGGCAGCCCAGGGGTTGTGACTATCCTGGATGACATTAGCTGTTTTCATATCCTGAACCATCTTCTTCACCTGCTGGTATATTGCTGGAGGCACGGACCTATATCTTTCTTTAATTGGAGGATAAATGCCAGTGGGAATAGTGTGTTTTATTAAGCTTGTTTGACCATAGTCCAAGGGGTGTTTGCTGAAGTCTTGGTGGTGCTCCTTGGCTAATTCTAACACACCTTTGAGTTGTTCGGCAGAGGTGGTGGCATCTCTGATGTGTAGTTCAGCCCACCAAGGCTGCTCAGTAGGGGAATACAGGACGACTTGTAGACAGACATGACGCAGACTCACCACTAGATAATTAGTGTTAAGTGGGAATATTTTGTATTGCGAATTTTAATCGCGAATATTGTCACTTCGAGAATTTGGGAATATTTAGAATATAGCGCTATATATTCTTAAATTTGAATATTCGTTTTTTTTTTTTTTTTAAACAGTACACATGATCCCTCCCTGCTTCTAGCTTGTGGGCCAATGAGAAGGCTGCAATATCTCTGTCAGGGCTTAGCAACATCCATAGCAACCAATAGGAAAGTTGCCGACCCCTTACTATATAAGAAAATTTCCAGCAGCCATTTTGTGCTGTTTCATGCAGTTGTGAGAGAGAGAGACGTGTGATTTCTGTACTGTGCTGAATTCCTGTGTCATATTACATCTGATACCTCATATATATAATTCAGATAGTTAGTGGTAGATAGTGTAGGTTAGTTAGTGAATAGGTTAGCTGATAGGTTACAGTGTAGGGTGTTAATTCCATTAGTTAGTTAGCTCAGTCATATATATTATCCAGATATTTAGTGTGAGATAGTGTAGGTTAGTTAGTTAATAGTGTAGCTGATAGAGTTTAGTGAAGGGTGTAGTGTAGGTTAAATAGAGATATGGTATAGTAAAGCCTTTTGCTGTCTGTTTAGTCTGTGAAAAAAAAAGTATTTTGCTATGTTTTAGGGTTTTGTGTGCTAGGATTGTCTGCATCTTTTGTCTGTGAAAAAAAAAACAAAAAAAAAAACAAAACAAAAAAAGTATTTGCCTGTGTATTAGTGTTATTAATTTAGGGTTTCGTGTCTATTTATTTTAAATTTTTTTCCATTTTTGCCCCATTGTCCCCAACCCAATAAAGTTTTCCCAAACTCCCTCATTATTTTCTTTCTATATTTTTTTTTCTGTTTAATAACATTGTGGTCATTTTACTCATTTGGTGAAATAATGAGTGGATGAGTTATGCCGGCAGCTGTGGTCGTGGTAGGGGAGTTGCTTCCAGTGAAGGACCGCTGCCAGCACGGGGCCGCTCCTCTATCCAAGGAGGGGCGGGCGCAGGTGGCAAGGTCGTCCGCCTCATCCGTGATTTTTTTGGGCGTGGCAGCCGCCCAATTTCATCTCAGGACACCGAGGCAGTTTTGTCATTTGTGACACAAGCCAGTGGCACGGAGTCCTCTGCTCCAGCTCTGAGCAGCAGCAGCTCTTCACCTGCTGCAGGACCAGCCCCCAAGAATCGACCCTGATGCTTTTTGACAGCGACAGTGAGAGTGACATCTTGTTGGTGGTAATGCAGGAGAGTGAGCTAGAGCTTGGGTCGGATGCTCAGGACCTTTTGGAAGAGATGGAGGAGAAGGAGGAAGAGGAGGTACCGCCAGTGACATCCCTTCCAACTGGACAGGACACTAGATCGCCTGCTCGATGCTGAGGAGAATGCCTTGGTGGAGCAAGAAGAGGCAACAATGCTCCACCAAGACCAGGCCCAGGACGAGGAGGAAGAAGAATTTGTTGAGGAGTTTGCTGATGTCCAGGAGTCTGGGCCTGTCAGGAGGGAGAGCCGGTGCTGGGGGCACTGTTAGTCCGGAGGTGGGGCGGCTCCCACAGGGAGCAGCAGCAGAAGGACCAAGATGTCATGGTCCCTGGCAGCCAAGGAGAGTTACAACAGGCTGTCCTCTGCCCCATTGCTGTCCACATGCTGCAATGCCTCAGGAGGGACCCCCGGATCAGGAAAATTAAGAAGAGAGATGATTTTTGGTTGGCAACCCTTTTAGACCCTCGCTGCAAGGGGAAACTGGAGCAGTTCATCCCAGCCAACCGGAGGGATGCACGTATGCAAAACCTGCGGACCTGTCTGATCCTCCGGCTGGAGCAGGCAAACCCTTAGCCTCACGCTCCAGTTCTCTCCGCCCATCTTACCCAGCAGGTGATTCACCCAAGCAGCTCCAGCCGAGTAGGTGATCTAATAGGTGAGATGAGGCTGTTCTACCAGTCTGCGCGATCCAGTAGCAGCAGCAGCAGTCACCACCAGCGGCTGGACTGCATGGTGGCAGACTCCATGGGGTCCCTCAGTGCTTCCGACAGCATGAGCACCGACGACCCCATGGAGTACTGGGTTGCAAGGCTGTACACCTGCCGTGGGCTTGCTCAGTATAAGCTGGAAGTGCTGTCTTGCCCCCCCCTCTAGCGCACTGTCTGAGCGGACATTCAGCGCAGCAGGTGGGGTGGTCACCGACAAGCGGTCTTTGTGGACAGACTGACAGTTATCAAAATGAACGAGTCCTGGATCGGCAGTGACTTCTTGGCCCTCGCGTCGGTTCAGGGCGCTGAAGGGTCCCTTGTCAATCCCTCTCCTTGGCTCTCCCTCCCAAACTTCGTTGTTTTTTAACTTCTGTATATATTTATTGCTGAATTTTTTTATTTATTTATGGATTAATTTTTTTATATATTTATTTATTGATAACTTTATTTATATCATTCTGTATTGATGAATTTATGTATTTATTGATGAATTTATTTATGTATTTTTTATGAAGTTTTTAATATATTTCTGTATTGATGAATTTATTTGTGTATTTATTGATGAATTTATTTATGTATTTATTTATTGATGACTTTATTTATATATTTCTCTATTGTTGAATTTCTTGACTTTTTTTGGCGAACAATTTTTTTTTTCCAATCGATGAGTTTATTTATCTTTTTTTTCATTAATTTATTAAACCTCTTATTTATTCATTCAATTAACAAATTGTTGAAATATATACTGTGTGTATACATATATATATATATATATATACACTACACATTAAGCCTGTTAGAATAGCGGGTGATAGAACAGTAGTGCATAAACATTAGTAGGAACAGTAGATCTTAACCACCTCAGCTCCCCTAGCTTAATGACCAGACCACTTTTTACAATTCTGCACTACACTACTTTCACGGTTTATTGCACAGTCATACAACTTACCACCCAAATTAATTTTACCTCCTTTTCTTCTCACTAATAGAGCTTTCATTTGGTGGTATTTCATTGCTGCTGACATTTTTACTTTTTTTGTTATTAATCGAAATTGACCAAAATTTTTAAATGACATATTTCAGTTTGAGTTGTAAATTTTTTCTAATAAAACTACATTTCTATATAAATTTTTCTCTAAATTTATTGTTCTACATGTCTTTGATAAAAACAATGCAATAAATGTATATTTATTGGTTTGCGCAAAAGTTATAGCATTTATGCAAACTATGGTACAAAAATGTGAATTTCCGCATTTTGAAGCAGCTCTGACTTTCTGAGCACCTGTCATGTTTACTGAAGTTCTACAATGCCCAGACAGTAGAAACACCCCACAAATGACCCCATTTCGGAAAGTAGACACCCTAAGGTATTCGCTGATGGGCATAGTGAGTTCATGGAAGTTTTTATTTTTTGTCACAAGTTAGCGGAAAATGATTGTAAGAAAAAAAAAATATATATAAAGTCTCATATTCCACTAACTTGTGACAAAAAATAAAATTTTACATGAACTAACCATACCCCTCACGGAATACCTTGGGGTGTCTTCTTTCCAAAATGGGGTCACATGTGGGGTATTTATTCTGCCCTGGCATTTTAGGGGCCCTAAAGCGTGAGAAGTAGTTTGGAATCCAAATGCGTAAAAATGCCCTGTGAAATCCTGAAAGTACTCATTGGAATTTGGGCCCTTTTGCGCATCTTGGCTGCAAAAAAGTGTCACACATCTGGTATCGCCGTACTCAGGAGAAGTAGGGCAATGTGTTTTGGGGTGTCTTTTTACATATACCCATGCTGGGTGAGAGAAATATCTCTCTAAAAGACAACTTTTCCAATTTTTTTATACAAAGTTGTAATTTGACAGAAATATTTCTCTCACCCAGCATGGGTATATGTAAAAATACACCCCAAAACACATTGCCCTACTTCTAGTGAGTACAGCAATACCACATGTGTGACACTTTTTTGCAGCCTAGGTGCGCAAAGGGGCCCAAATTCCAATGAGTATCTTGAGGATTTCACAGGGAATTTTTTACGCATTTAAATTCCAAACTACTTCTCACGCTTAAGGGCCCCATAAATGCCAGGGCAGTATAAATACCCCACAAGTGACCCCATTTTGGAAAGAAGATACCCCAAGGTATTCCGTGAGGGGCATGGCGAGTTCCTAGAATATTTTTTTTTTTGGCACAAGTTAGCGGAAAATGATTATTTTTATATATTTTTTTCCTACAAAGTCTCATATTCCACTAACTTGTGACCAAAAAAAATTGCCAGGGCAGTATAAATACCCCACATGTGACCCCATTTTGGAAAGAAGACACCCCAAGGTATTCAATGAGGGGCATGGCAAGTTCATAGAAAAATAAATAAAATTTGGCACAAGTTAGCGGAAATTGATTTTTTTTTTGTTTTTTCTCACAAAGTCTCCCTTTCCGCTAACTTGGGACACAAATTTTAATCTTTCATGGACTCAATATGCCCCTCAGCGAATACCCTGGGGTGTCTAGCTTCCAAAATGGGGTCATTTGTGGGGTGTTTGTACTGCCCTGGCATTTGAGGGTCTCCGCAATCATTACATGTATGGCCAGCATTAGGAGTTTCTGCTATTCTCCGTATATTGAGCATACAGGTAATGAGATTTATTTTTTTCCGTTCAGCCTCTGGACTGAAAGAAAAAAATGAACGGCACAGATTTCTTCATTCGCATCGATCAATGTGGATGAAAAAATCTCTGCCAAAAAATAAAAAGGAGGGGAAAGGCGTCTGTCAGGACATAGGCGCTCCGCCCAACATCCATACCCACTTAGCTCGCATGCCCTGGCAAACCCGATTTCTCCATTCACATCAATCGATGTTGATGAATAAATCATTGCCGGGATTTTTTATTAATTTTTTTTTATATACAAAGTCTTTGCCAAAGCATATGAACACCGCCGCCCCCTCAGCTCATATGCCTCGGCAAGCGTATACATTGACTTTTGTGTAATCTGACAGCAGCGCAATGCTTCTGTCAGAATGCACATCAGTGCTGCAGCTAGTCGATCGGTTGGTCCACCTGGAAGGTAAAAAAAACAAAACAAAAAAGAAAAAAACAGGCCGCAACGCAATAAATTTATTAACTTTATAATAACATTTGAACGGAACATATAAACTTTATTTAACTTTTTGAACAGAACGTAAAATTTTTGCTTACTGGTGAATTTTTTTTTTACCTTGATAGGACAAACCTCTCCTTCCCCATGGGACAATGTGCAAAGCACAAATCGCCCAGAGATGTGGCGAAGTACATTATGCACTTTGTCCCAGGTGAAAGGAGAGGTTTGCAGCAGCTCTGTGTGAATGGGCCCTGATAGCCCTGTGTGCCTGTCCTGTGAGATGCAATCATTATGCTAAGGTTACCTGTGTGCGGTACTTCCGGAAACACTCCCCTAAGCATAGGGCAGGGTGGTCAGGGCAGTCAGGACAGAAATAGCGGGTGTCACGCCTTATTCCACTCCTGCTACAGACACATCTTTTTCGGGGTGACGGTTGGGTTGAGGTACCAGCAACGACATTGGGGAAATGTCGCTCGTAAAGACGGCTCACTACACTGGTGGATGGGGCCACGGAACCTCCTGGATACAGGAGGTTCTCGATGATCTCTTCCTGAAATTTTAGGAAGGATCCTGTTCTCCCAGCCTTACTGTAGAGAACAAAACTATTATATACAGCCAATTGAATTAAATATACAGACACCTTCTTATACCAGCGTCTGGTGCGTCGGGAAACTAAATAAGGAGCCAACATCTGGTCATTGAAGTCCACCCCTCCCAAGAGCAAATTATAGTTGTGGACACAGAGAGGCTTTTCAATTACACTGATTGCTCGTTCAATTTGTATTGTCGTGTCTGCGTGAATGGAGGAGAGCATGTAAACGTCACGCTTGGGGAAGCCCCGGCGACTAGGTCGCGCGGTGCCACAGCAGCCAATCTGTTCTAGGAACAAATGCCTGAAGAGGGGCACACTTGTGTAGAAATTGTCCACATAAAGATGGTACCCCTTGCTAAATAAGGGTGACACCAAGTCCCAGACTGTCTTCCCACTGCTCCCCCGGTAGTCAGGGCAACCGACCGGCTCCAGGGTCTGATCTTTACCCTCATAGATCCGAAATTTGTGGGTATAGCCTGTGGCCCTTTCACAGAGCTTATACAATTTGACCCCATACCGGGCGTGCTTGCTTGGGATGTATTGTTTGAAGCCAAGGTGCCCGGTAAAATGTATAAGTGACTCGTCTACGCAGATGTTTTGCTCAGGGGTATACAAATCTGCAAATTTGTTGCTGAAGTGGTCTATGAGGGGCCGAATTTTGTGGAGCCGGTTAAAAACTGGGTGGCCTCTGGGACGGGAGGTGGTGTTGTCGCTAAAGTGCAGGAAATGCAGGATGGCCTCAAATCGTGCCCTGGACATGGCAGCAGAGAACATGGGCATGTGATTAATTGGGTTTGTGGACCAGTATGACCGCAATTCATGCTTTTTGGTTACACCCATGTTGAGGAGAAGGCCCAGAAAAAAAAATTTATTTGGAAACTTGGACGGGTTTCCACCGGAAAGGCTGGGCATAATAGCTTCCCGGATTGGCGGCTATAAATTGAGTGGCATACCGATTTGTTTCTGCCACGACTATGTCCAAGAGCTCCGCAGTCAAGAACAGCTCAAAAAATTCCAGTACCGAACCGATCTGAGCTGTCTCAACCCAAACTCCAGACTGGGCGGTGAAAGGGGGAACTAATGGTGCAGCTGAAGTTGTGGACTGCCAAATCAGGGTTTGCCAGCACCTCAGGGACTCTAGGGGCTCTACGGGCCTGTCTGTGCGGTGGTTGCGACGGGGTAACTATTGCACGTGCCACCGTACCAGCTTCAACTGCCCTTCTGGTGCTCGCCACTTCACCATGTTGTACGGCAGTGCTGGTACTAGGTCCAGGGTGGGCTGCGCTGCTGGTGTATGCCTCACCACGTAATCCGACAGTTCCAGCCCCACTCTGCTGCCCTTGAAGCGGATCCTGCGCAACCTGTGGTGTAGCAATACGGGGCTGGGTACGCCTGTTAGTATCAGGGACCTCAACCTCCTCGTCCGAACTTTGGGTCAGACTGCCACCGCTTTCTACAGGTTCATATTCTGACCCGCTGGATTCGTCAGATGAGGGTTCCCATTCCTCATCCGACTGGGTCAGAAGCCTGTAGGCCTCTTCAGAAGAATACCCCTTGTTTGACATTTGGACTACTAAATTTAGGGGGTATTCCCTGAGACTACCCAAGAAAAAAAGCAAGCCTGTCTTACAAATGGGAGGCTAGCGAAGTACCGGAGGCCGCTGCGATTGCTAAAAAATATCAAAACAGATTTTTTTTTATTGCCGCAGCGCTTGTAAAGTGATTGTGCAGTGATCAAAAAATATATATTTTTTGTCACTGCGGCGGGGCGGGCGTGGGTGAACGCACGTGTGGGCGACCGATCAGGCCTGATCGGGCAAACACTGCGCTTTGGGTGGAGGGCGAACTAAGGTGACACTAATACTATTATAGATCTGACTGTGATCAGTTTTGATCACTTACAGATACTATAAAAGTACAAATGCTGATTAGCGATACGCTAATCAGCGAATCAGTGACTGCGGTGCGGTGGGCTGGGCGCTAAACGATCGCTAACTACCTAACCAAGGGGCCTAAACTATCCTAAAACCTAACAGTCAATACCAGTGGAAAAAAAAAGTGACAGTTTACACTGATCACTTTTTTCACTTTCACTAGGTGATTGACAGGGGCGATCAAGGGGTTAATTGGGGTGATGGGGGGTGATCTGGGGGCTAAGTGTGCTGTTTGGTGTACTTACTGTGATGTCTGCTCCTCTGCTGGAACCAACCGACCAAAAGGACTAGCAGAGGAGCAGAGAAGCCATTTAACACCTTATATTTATAAATATAAGGTGTTAAATGGCTTGTGATTCATTTTTTGGAAAATCATTTGCCTGCCAGCCACGATCATTGGCTGGCAGGCTGATGATGTAATCCCCCTCTAACTTTTGCCGGCCCGCGATGCGCATGCGCGGGCCGGCTTTGAGCGTCATCTCGGGTCTCGCGAAATGATGCACCAACGCGTGACTCTGCCTCAGACAGCCGCCTCCGGACCGCGATCCTGCTTTAGACGGTCCGGAGGCGGTTAAGGGGGTTTAAGCTAGGGGGGCTGAGGTGGTTAATTGTGAGCAGCGATCGTTTGAGTAGACAAAGCAGTAGGATGGTTATGCTGATAATAGCGTTTTTGCCACTAACCATCTGGATTCATCAACGTTTTTTAAAACCTCACAGAGGTCTGACATCAATGCCCACTCCTCGCTTGTGAATAGTGGCAGTTGACTCGAAAGGAGATGACCATGTTGCAGCTGGTATTCCACAACTGCCCTCTGCTGCTTAAAAAGCCTGGCCAACATGTGGAAAGTAGTGCGACAGTCTGTGAGCTGGAAGCCGCAAGCTCTGCTGCAGCGTTGACAGACCAGCTGAAGCTGTGGACGACTTGCGGAAATGGGCACACACGCAGCACGCCCTCACTAGTAGCTCTGGCAAATTGGGGTAGGTTTTGATAAACCGCCGAACCACTTAGTTTAAGACGTGGGCTAGGCATGGGATGTGTGTCAGGTTGCCGAGCTCCAAGGCCGCCACCAAGTTACGCCCATTGTCAGACACAACCATGCCTGGTTGTAGGTTGAGTGTCGAGAGCACAGCTCGGTCTGGTCCCTTATACCCTGCCACAGCTCTGCGGCAGTGTGCTGTTTGTCCCCTAAACAGATCAACTTCAGCACGGCCTGTTGATGTTTTCCCACAGCAGTGCTACACTGCTTCCAGCTACAGACTGATGGCTGACTGCTGGAGGTAGAAGTGGTGGAGGTAGCGGTGGAAGAGGAGGAGGAGAAGTGGGGGTTGGAGGCAGTAACATAGCTGCTGGCGAAGACCCTGATGACGTAGGGCCCGCAATCCTGGGAGTGGGTAGCACTCCCGGCCTCCACAACATTAACCCAGTGTGCTGTCAGGGAAATGTAGCGTTTCTGGCCACCAGCAGTTGTCCATGTGTCCGTGGTCATGTGGACCTTCCCAGTAACTGCGTTAGTCAGGGCACGGGTGATGTTCTGGGTCACTTGTTGGTGTAAGGCTGGCACAGCACACCGTGAAAAATAGTGGCGGCTGGGGACTGCGTATCGAGGGACGGCTGCCGACATCAGGCTGCAGAAGGTCTCAGTCTCCACAAGCCTATATGGCAACATTTCAAGGGCCAGTAATTTTGAAAGTTGTGCATTTAGTGCTATGGACAGTGGGTGGGTGGCTGGGTATTTCCACTTGCGTGCAAATGCCTGGGGTAAGGACAATTGAATGGAGATAGCCACAGCTCGGTCTGGTCCCTTATAACCTGCCACAGCTCTGCAGTGGTGTGTTGTTTGTCCCCTAGGCAGATCAGCTTCAGCACGGCCTGTTGATGCTTACCCACAGCAGTGCTACACTGCTTCCAGCTACAGACTGATGGCTGACTGCTGGAGGTAGAAGAGGTGGAGGTAGCGGTGGAAGAGGAGGAGGAGAAGTGGGGGTTGGAGCCAGTAACATAGCTGCTGGCGAAGACCCTGATGACGTATGGCCCGCAATCCTGGGCGTGGGTAGCACCTGTGCCATCCCAGGGTATGACTCACTCCCGGCCTCCACAACATTCACCCAGTGTGCGTTCAGGGAAATGTAGCGTCCCTGGCTACCAGCACTTGTCCATGTGTCCGTGGTTAAGAGGACCTTCCCAGTAACTGCGTTGGTCAGGGCACGGGTGATGTTCTGGGACACATGCTGGTGTAAGGCGGGCATGGCACACCATGAAAAATAGTGGGGGCTGGGGACTGCGTACCGAGGGACGGCCGCCGACATCAGGCTGCGGAAGGCCTCAATGTCCAGAAGCCTAAACGGCAACATTTCAAGGGCCAGTCATTTCAAAAGTTGCAAATTTAGTGCTATGGCTTGTGGGTGGGTGGGTATTTGCGCTTGCGTTTAAATTACTGTGTTATGGAAATTTGGACGCTGCGCTGGGACAGGGAAGTGGATGTTGTTGTTCATGCAAAGGTCCAGGTACAGGGTGAGGGGCATCCGGGCCTGCGCCTTCGACAGGGAATTGGCCAGCAGTGCGTAACAGCGCTGACAGGCGAGCAGTAGCAAGTGAGGACGCAGAAAGCGTGCACAGACACACTTTATGCAGCAGCTCTGACATATTGAGGTAATTTTTAAGGAACCTCTGCACCACCAAATTCAGCACATGCACCAGGCAAGGGATGTGCGTCAAACCGGCTAGTCCCAGAGCTGCTACGAGATTTTGCCCATTATCGCACACCACCAGGCCCGGTTTGAGGCTCACTGGCACCAACCACTCATCGGTCTGTTGTTCAAGGCCCCTCCACAGCTCCTGCGCGGTTAGATGTTTGTCCCCCAAACAGATAAGTTTTAAAGCTGCCTGCTGTCGTTTACCCCTGGCTGTGCTGAAGTAGGTGGTGAAGGTGTTACGCTGACCGGATGAGGAGCTGGTAGAGGATGAGGAAGCGGAGTAGGAGGAGGAAGCAACAGGAGGCAAATTGAGGTGCCCTGCAATCGTCGGTGGTGGAAGGACATGCGCCAAACTGCTATCCGCCTCAGGCCCAGCTGCCACTGCATTTACCCAGTGTGCTGTTAGGGATATATAACATCCCTGACCGTGCTTACTGTATCCGTAGTTAGGTGGACCTTGCCACAGATGGTGTTGCGCAGTGCACACCTGATTTTGTCACCCACTTGGTTGTGCAGGGAAGGGATGGCACACCTGGAAAAGAAGTGGCGGCTGGGCACGACGTACTGTGGGACAGCCACCACCATAAGGCTTTTACAACTCTCCGTCTCCACCAGATGGATTGACAGGATTTCAAAGTCCAGTAATTTTGAAATGCTGGCATTTAGGACTAGGGTTCGCGTGTGGGTAGTGGGGTACTTCCTCTTCTGCTCCAGTGTTTTGGAGATGGAGAGCTGAATGCTTCCGTGGGACATTGTGGAGATGTTTGGTGACCCATATGGTGGTGTTGTTGGCAGATCCTCTGTTTGCGGGGTGACAGGTGGCACTGTCACTCCAGAGGTGGATGAAGAGGCCGAGACTGCAGCAGAAGAGGAAGCAGGAGGAGCCAGAGACCTTTCTTGGTTTTTGAGGTGTCTACTCCATTGCAGCTCGTGCTTTGCACTTAGATGCCTGGTCATGCAGGTTGTGCTCAGGTTGAGAACGTTTATGCCTCGCTTCAGACTCTGATTGCACAGCATGCAAATTACTCGTGTCTTGTCGTCAGCACATTGTCTGAAGAACTGCCACGCCAGGGAACTCCTTGGAGCTGGCTTTGGTGTGCTCGGTCCCTAGGTGCGGTGGGCAGTAGCAGGCATACTGTCTAGGGGACGGCCGCTCCGCTTTTGCACCCTGCTCCCTCTTCTGCTGTGCTGGTGGCTCTGTGCGACCACCGCCTCTTCCTCCGAACTACACAGGTCACTCGCATGACCTTGATTCCATGTGAAGTCAAGGACCTCATCGTCCTCCACATCATCTTTCACCCAGTCTTCACCCCTGCCCTCCTTGTCGGTCTGCACACTGCAGAAAGCCACAGCAGTTGGCACCTGTGTTTCGTCATCATCCGAGACGTGCTGCGGTGGTCCTCCCATGTACTCATCCTGAAACATAAGTGGTTGGGCATCGGTGCACTCAATCTCTTCCACTTCTGGGGCAGGGCTAGGTGGATGGCCCTGGGAAACCTTGCTAGCAGAAGTCATCAAAAAGCAGAAGAGACTGCTGCATGACTTGGGGCTCAGACTGCTTGGCTGATTTGCAAGGGGGTGAGGTGAAAGACTGATGGAAATTGGCTGCAGGTGCCAAATCTGATCTTTCAGTAGGAGACTGGGTGGGAGACAATGTAAAGGAACTGGAGGCAATGTCAGCAACCAAATCTACTATCGCCTGTACCTGTTCTGGCCTCACCATTCGTAGAGCCACATTAGGCCCGACCAAATACCGCTGAAGGTTCTGTCGCCTACTCGCACCTGAGGAAGGTGTTTCACTTGTGCGTGTTTTTTTTAAACCCAGAATATTATTGCAGTATTTCAAGCTTGTATCTCACACTGACAGATGCAGCATAGGCTGCAAAATTAAGTATTTTGCCCAAAATGGGTGTTTTTTTTTTAATAACAGAATAGAACACCAGTATCTAACGCGTGTATCTCACACTGCAGATGCAGCAAAGGCTGCAAATTTAGTTTTTTGCCCAAAATTGGTGTTTTTTTTAAACCCAGAAAATTATTGAAGTATTTCAAGCTTGTCTTTCACACTTACAAATGCTGCAAAGTCACCAGATGTAGGATATTGCCAAAAATGGGCGTTTTTTTAAACCCAGAATATTATTACAGTATTCCAAGCTTGTTTTTGACACAAAAAAATGCAGCATAGGCCCCAGATGTAGGGTATTGCCAAAAATGGGTGTTTTTTTTAAACCCTGATTATTATTGCAGTATTTCAAGCTTGGATTTGAATGTCACAAAAGCACATATGCTGTGCTGGTGCACTGAGCTTGCATAAAATGGCCGCCACCGCCCACCTAACTAACAGACGGATAAAAGTTATTTTTCTGTGTCACTGGGCTCAGGGCAGGGTTAAAACATTGTGCACTGCACCCACACAACTAAATCTAGGTAGATCGCTGAGTTAACAAGCACTTCAGATAAAAGATTCTTTCCTATTCTCTCCCTCACAGCAGCAGCATCCTCTCCCTACACTAGTAACAGCAGAGTGACGTGCAGCACTACGTGACTGCAGCTTATATAGAGGCTGGGTCACATGCTGCACTGTCCAATCACAGCCATGCCATTAATAGGCATAGCTGTGATGGCTTCAAAGGGTACAGAGTTAAACGCTTGTTGATTGGCTGCCCTTCAGCCTTTCAAAAAGCTCCATTAACTCGCCGAACACCGAACCCAAACTTTTACTGAAATGTTTGGGTTCGGGTCCGGGGTCCAAAAATTCTTAAGTTCGGTACGAACCCGAACTTTACAGTTCGGGTTTGCTTAACCCTATTCCTAAGTGCAGCTCTAGGATAGCACCCGATGACGCGTTCCCTCCAGCCAATCACTGTAATGCCAGTAACCAACATGGCTACAGGCATTACAGTGATGGCCGTACTTACCTGCACGTTTATTGGCTGCTTAGCAGTCGCAAAATGTGCAGGGAGGAGACTCAAGCATGCCACTCGAGCACATGTGGTACTTGGCCGAGTACTGCCATGTGCCGAGCATAGCAATGCTCGAGCCGAACAGGTATTCGGCCGAGCATGCTCGCTCATCACTAGTGATTTTACGTTTTGCGTTTTTGAAACATTTTCAAAACTTTTTTTTTTTACTTTTGTTAAATTACTTTTTATCAGATTGCAACTTATACAGAATAATGAAAATGGCTCCATTATTCTCTATAGAAATCACTATCTGCGGGGCAAAAATTATCTGCGGGGAACCAACTCACCCCGGCCACAGTCTTTTCATTCCTCTACCCTCTGGTAGGCGTCTTAGAGCCCTACATGCCCGCACCACTAGGCTGAAGAACAGCTTTTACCCCAAAACAATCAGTATCCTAAATGCGCAGAGATTATTGCCCCTTCCTAGGATAGAAACTTCCACAGACTGAAAGGGACTGCTGCATTCATGAACCCATGATGATCTCTTGTCTGCAGTGGTGTCTGAATCAGTGTGTATATATACTCATAAGTAGGGATGAGCGAACCCGAACTGTCGTGACACGGACCCGAACCCGGACATTTTCGTAAAAGTCCGGGTTCGGGTTCGGTGTTCGTCGCTTTCTTGGCGCTTTTTGAAAGGCTGCAAAGCAGCCAATCAACAAGCGTCATACTACTTGCCCCAAGAGGCCGTCACAGCCATGCCTACTATTGACATGGCTGTGATTGGCCAGTGCAGCATGTGACCCAGCCTCTATTTAAGATGGAGTCACATAGCGCCGCCCGTCACTCTGCTCTGATTAGCGTAGGGAGAGGTTGCAGCTGCGACAGTAGGGCGAGATTAGGCAGATTAACTCCTCCAAAGGACTTCATTCAGAGATCGATCTGCAGCTGTGGATGATTGAACTGCTGCTATTGAATAGCTCACTGTTTTTAGGCTGCCCAGAGCGTTTTTCAGTCACTTTTTTCCGTGGTGATCGGCGGCCATTTTGTGTCTTGTGGTGCGCCAGCACAAGCTGCCACCAAGTGCATTTAACCCTCAATGGTGTGGTTGTTTTTTGGCTAAATCCTACATCAGGGTGAAGCTGTCACACCAAGTGCATTTAACCAGCAATAGTCTGTTTATTTTTTGGCAATATACTACATCAGGGGCAAGCTGCGCCTGTCACCAAGTGCATTTAACCCTCAATGGTGTGGTTGTTTTTTGGCTAAAGCCTACATCAGGGTGAAGCTGTCACACCAAGTGCATTTAACCAGCAATAGTCTGTTTATTTTTTGGCCATATACTACATCAGGGGCAAGCTGCGCCTGTCACCAAGTGCATTTAACCCTCAGTAGTGTGGTTGGTCAAGCTGTCACACCAAGTGCATTTAACCAGCAATAGTGTGGTTATTTTTTGGCCATATCCCAGTCTAATTCTGTCAGTAAACGTATACCTGTCACCCAGCGCCTAAATACTAAGCCTCGAGTTTATATCCAGCTAAATATGTTGTTACTGCTGTGGCTGGTCAAGTTATTTAGTGTCCGTCAAAGCACAGTTTTTGTTCTGGGTTGAAATACAATTCCCAATTTAGCAATTTCCAAATTTAGTGGTTTCTGCTGTATCAGGCCTACTTTAAATTTATCCCTAAAAGGGTATATCAGATTCAAGGTGCGCATAGGGTCATCCTGAATAACTTCACACACACGCTACTGTGCATTTCCAAGTCTAATTCTGTCAGTAAACCTATACCTGTCACCCAGCGCCTAAATACTAGGCCTCAAATTTACATCCATCTAAATCTGTGGTTATTGCTGTGGCTGGTCAAGTTATTTAGTGTCCATCAAAGCACAGTTTTTGTTCTGGGTTGAAATACAATTCCCAATTTAGCAATTTCCTAATTTAGTGGTTTCTGCTGTATCAGGCCTACTTTAAATTTATCCCTAAAAGGGTATATCAGATTCAAGGTGCACATAGGGTCATTCTGAATAACTTCACACACACTCTACTGTGCATATCCCAGTCTAATTCTGTCAGTAAACGTATACCTGTCACCCAGCGCCTAAATACTAGGCCTCAAATTTATATCCAGCTAAATCTATGGTTACTGCTGTGCCTGTATTAGTGTAATACGGTACCTAAATAGATAGCCAGATAGTGTTAGTTGTCTTTAATAAAAGGCCTGAATTTGAATTCAATACATTGGGCCAAATAATATTTTTGTTGTTGTGGTGAACGATAACAATGAGGAAAACATCTAGTAAAGGACGCGGACATGGTCGTGGTGGTGTTAGTGGACCCTCTGGTGCTGGGAGAGGACGTGGCCGTTCTGCCACAGCCACACGTCCTAGTGTACCAACTACCTCAGGTCCCAGTTGCCGTTCTAAGGATGGTAAGGCCTAAGCAGGTACAGGCATTAGTCAATTGGGTGGCCAACAGTGGATCCAGCACGTTCACATTATCTCCCACCCAGTCTTCTGCAGAAAGCGCACAGATGGCGCCTGAAAACCAAGCCCATCAGTCTGTCACATCACCCCCATGCATACCAGGGAAACTGTCTGAGCCTCAAGTTATGCAGCAGTCTCTTATGCTGTTTGAAGACTCCGCTGGCAGGGTTTCCCAAGGGCCTCCACCCAGCCCTTCCCCAGCGGTGGAAGACATAGAATGCACTGACGCACAACCACTTATGTTTCCTGATGATGAGGACATGGGAATACCACCTCAGCATGTCTCTGATGATGACGAAACACAGGTGCCAACTGCTGCGTCTTTCTGCAGTGTGCAAACTAAACAGGAGATCAGGGATCAAGACTGGGTGGAAGACGATGCAGGGGACGATGAGGTCCTAGACCCCACATGGAATGAAGGTCGTGCCACTGACTTTCAAAGTTCGGAGGAAGAGGCAGTGGTGAGACCGAGCCAACAGCGTAGCAAAAGAGGGAGCAGTGGGCAAAAGCAGAACACCCGCCGCCAAGAGACTCCGCCTGCTACTGACCGCCGCCATCTGGGACCGAGCACCCCAAAGGCAGCTTCAAGGAGTTCCCTGGCATGGCACTTCTTCAAACAATGTGCTGACGACAAGACCCGAGTGGTTTGCACGCTATGCCATCAGAGCCTGAAGCGAGGCATTAACGTTCTGAACCTTAGCACAACCTACATGACCGGGCACCTGCATGCAAAGCATGAACTGCAGTGGAGTAAACACCTTAAAACCAAGGAAGTCACTCAGGCTCCCCCTGCTACCTCTTCTGCTGCTGCCGCCTCGGCCTCTTCTGCTGCTGCCGCCTCGGCCTCTTCCTCCGCCTCTGGAGGAACGTTGGCACCTGCCGCCCAGCAAACAGGGTATGTACCACCAACACCACCACCACCTCCTTCACCAAGCATCTCAACCATGTCACACGGCAGCGTTCAGCTCTCCATCTCACAAACATTTGAGAGAAAGCGTAAATTCCCACTTAGCCACCCTCGATCCCTGGCCCTGAATGCCAGCATTTCTAAACTACTGGCCTATGAAATGCTGTCATTTAGGCTGGTGGACACAGACAGCTTCAAACAGCTCATGTCGCTTGCTGTCCCACAGTATGTTGTTCCTAGCCGGCACTACTTCTCCAAGAGAGCCGTGCCTTCCCTGCACAACCAAGTATCCGATAAAATCAAGTGTGCACTGCGCAACGCCATCTGTGGCAAGGTCCACCTAACCACAGATATATGGACCAGTAAGCACGGCCAGGGACGCTATATCTCCCTAACTGCACACTGGGTAAATGTAGTGGCAGCTGGGCCCCAGGCGGAGAGCTGTTTGGCGCACGTCCTTCCGCCGCCAAGGATCGCAGGGCAACATTCTTTGCCTCCTGTTGCCACCTCCTCCTTCTCGGCTTCCTCCTCCTCTTCTTCCACCTGCTCATCCAGTCAGCCACACACCTTCACCACCAACTTCAGCACAGCCCGGGGTAAAAGTCAGCAGGCCATTCTAAAACTCATATGTTTGGGGGACAGGCCCCACACCGCACAGGAGTTGTGGCGGGGTATAGAACAACAGACCGACGAGTGGTTGCTGCCGGTGAGCCTCAAGCCCGGCCTGGTGGTGTGCGATAATGGGCGAAATCTCGTTGCAGCTCTGGGACTAGCCGGTTTGACGCACATCTCTTGCTTGGCGCATGTGCTGAATTTGGTGGTGCAGAAGTTCATTCACAACTACCCCGCCATGTCAGAGCTGCTGCATAAAGTGCGGGCCGTCTTTTCGCGCTTCCGGCGTTCACATTCTGCTGCTGCTCGCCTGTCTACGCTACAGCGTAACTTCGGCCTTCCCGCTCACCGCCTCATATGCGACGTGCCCACCAGGTGGAACTCCACCTTGCACATGCTGGACAGACTGTGCGAGCAGCAGCAGGCCATAGTGGAGTTTCAGCTGCAGCACGCACGGGTCAGTCGCACTACGGAACAGCACCACTTCACCACCAATGACTGGGCCTCCATGCGAGACCTGTGTGCCCTGTTGCGCTGTTTCGAGTACTCCACCAACATGGCCAGTGGCGGTGACGCCGTTATCAGCATTACAATATTACTTCTATGTCTCCTTGAGAAAACACTTAGGGCGATGATGGAAGAGGAGGTGGCCCAGGAGGAGGAGGAGGAGGAGGAAGAGGGGTCATTTTTAGCACTTTCAGGCCAGTCTCTTCGAAGTGACTCAGAGGAAGGTTTTTTGCAACAGCAGAGGCCAGGTACAAATGTGGCCAGCCAGGGCCCACTACTGGAGGACGAGGAGGACGAGGATGAGGAGGAGGTGGAGGAGGATGAGGATGAAGCATGGTCACAGCGGGGTGGCACCCAACGCAGCTCGGGCCCATCACTGGTGCGTGGCTGGGGGGAAAGGCAGGACGATGACGATACGCCTCCCACAGAGGACAGCTTGTCCTTACCCCTGGACAGCCTGGCACACATGAGAGACTACATGCTGCAGTGCCTGCGCAACGACAGCAGAGTTGCCCACATTTTAACGTGTGCGGACTACTGGGTTGCCACCCTGCTGGATCCACGGTACAAAGACAATGTGCCCACCTTACTTCCTGCACTGGAGCGTGATAGGAAGATGCGCGAGTACAAGCGCACGTTGGTAGACGCGCTACTGAGAGCATTCCCAAATGTCACAGGTGAACAAGTGGAAGCCCAAGGCCAAGGCAGAGGAGGAGCAAGAGGTTGCCAAGGCAGCTGTGTCACGGCCAGCTCCTCTGAGGGCAGGGTTAGCATGGCAGAGATGTGGAAAAGTTTTGTCAACACGCCACAGCTAACTGCACCACCACCTGATACGCAACGTGTTAGCAGGAGGCAACATTTCACTAACATGGTGGAACAGTACGTGTGCACACCCCTCCACGTACTGACTGATGGTTCGGCCCCATTCAACTTCTGGGTCTCTAAATTGTCCACGTGGCCAGAGCTAGCCTTTTATGCCTTGGAGGTGCTGGCCTGCCCGGCGGCTAGCGTTATCATGGTCTTACCTTCTTGCTGTCCTCCTTCGTTTGACATGTGCTGGTGGCCATCTTGGTTTCTGGGTTTCTTGTAGCCTGACGTGACATGAAGCCTGATTCTCTGCTATGACATGAAGCCTGATTCTCTGCTATGACATGCAGACTGATTCTCTGCTAACATGAAGCCAGATCCTCTGTTACGGGACCTCTCTCCTCTGCCTGTGTGCTGGGCCTAAATATATGACAATGGACTGTTGCAGTGGTGGCTGACGTGAAGCCTGATTCTCTGCTATGACATGCAGACTGATTCTCTGCTGACATGAAGCCAGATTCTCTGTTACGGGACCTCTCTCCTCTGCCTGGGTGCTGGGCCTAAATTTATGAAAATGGACTGTTGCAGTGGTGGCTGACGTGAAGCCTGATTCTCTGCTATGACATGCAGACTGATTCCCTGCTGACATGAAGACAGATTCTCTGTTACGGGACCTCTTTCCTCTGCCTGGGTGCTGGGCCTAAATATATGACAATGGACTGTTGCAGTGGTGGCTGACGTGAAGCCTGATTCTCTGCTATGACATGCAGACTGATTCTCTGCTGACATGAAGCCAGATCCTCTTTTACGGGACCTCTCTCCTCTGCCTGGGTGCTGGGCCTAAATATATGACAATGGACTGTTGCAGTGGTGGCTGACGTGAAGCCTGATTCTCTGCTATGACATGCAGACTAATTCTCTGCTGACATGAAGACAGATCCTCTGTTACGGGACCTCTCTCCTCTGCCTGTGTGCTGGGCCTAAATATATGACAATGGACTGTTGCAGTGGTGGCTGACGTGAAGCCTGATTCTCTGCTATGACATGCAGACTGATTCTCTGCTGACATGAAGCCAGATTCTCTTTACGGGACCTCTCTCCTCTGCCTGGGTGCTGGGCCTAAATATATGACAATGGACTGTTGCACTGGTGGCTGACGTGAAGCCTGATTCTCTGCTATGACATGCAGACTGATTCTCTGCTGACATGAAGACAGATTTTCTGTTACGGGACCTCTCTCCTCTGCCTGTGTGCTGGGCCTAAATATATGCCAATGGACTGTTGCAGTGGTGGCTGACGTGAAGCCTGATTCTCTGCTATGACATGCAGACTGATTCTCTGCTGACATGAAGCCAGATCCTCTGTTACGGGACCTCTCTCCTCTGCCTGTGTGCTGGGCCTAAATATATGACAATGGACTGTTGCAGTGGTGGCTGACGTGAAGCCTGATTCTCTGCTATGACATGCAGACTAATTCTCTGCTGACATGAAGACAGATTCTCTGTTACGGGACCTCTCTCCTCTGCCTGGGTGCTGGGTCTAAATATATGACAACGGACTGTTGCAGTGGTGGCTGACGTGAAGCCTGATTCTCTGCTATGACATGCAGACTGATTCTCTGCTGACATGAAACCAGATTCTCTGTTACGGGACCTCTCTCCTCTGCCTGGGTGCCTGGGCCTAAATATATGACAATGGACTGTTGCACTGGTGGCTGACGTGAAGCCTGATTCTCTGCTATGACATGCAGACTGATTCTCTGCTGACATGAAGCCAGATTCTCTGTTACGGGACCTCTCTCCTCTGCCTGGGTGCTGGGCCTAAATATATGCCAATGGACTGTTGCAATGGTGGCTGACATGAAGCCTGATTCTCTGCTATGACATGCAGACTGATTCTCTGCTGACATGAAGACAGATTCTCTGTTACGGGACCTCCCTCCTCTGCCTGGGTGCTGGGCCTAAATATATGACAATGGACTGTTGCACTGGTGGCTGACGTGAAGCCTGATTCTCTGCTATGACATGCAGACTGATTCTCTGCTGACATGAAGCCAGATTCTCTGTTACGGGACCTCTCTCCTCTGCCTGGGTGCTGGGCCTAAATATATGACAATGGACTGTTGCAGTGGTGGCTGACGTGAAGCCTGATTCTCTGCTATGACATGCAGACTGATTCTCTGCTGACATGAAGACAGATTCTCTGTTACGGGACCTCTCTCCTCTGCCTGGGTGCTGGGCCTAAATATATGCCAATGGACTGTTGCAGTGGTGGCTGACGTGAAGCCTGATTCTCTGCTATGACATGCAGACTGATTCTCTGCTGACATGAAGACAGATTCTCTGTTACGGGACCTCTCTCCTCTGCCTGGGTGCTGGGCCTAAATATATGACAATGGACTGTTGCAGTGGTGGGTGACGTGAAGCCTGATTCTCTGCTATGACATGCAGACTGATTCTCTGCTGACATTAAGCCAGATTCTCTGTTACGGGACCTCTCTCCTCTGCCTGGGTGCTGGGCCTAAATATATGCCAATGGACTGTTGCAGTGGTGGCTGACGTGAAGCCTGATTCTCTGCTATGACATGCAGACTGATTCTCTGCTGACATGAAGCCAGATTCTCTGTTACGGGACCTCTCTCCTCTGCCTGGGTGCTGGGCCTAAATATATGCCAATGGACTGTTGCAGTGGTGGCTGACGTGAAGCCAGATTCTCTGCTATGGGACCTCTCTCCAATTGATATTGGTTAATTTTTATTTATGTTATTTTTATTTTTATTCATTTCCCTATCCACATTTGTTTGCATGGGATTTACCTATATGTTGCTGCCTTTTGCAGCCCTCTAGCCCTTTCCTGGGCTGTTTTACAGCCTTTTTAGTGCCGAAACGTTCG
This sequence comes from Bufo gargarizans, assembly GCF_014858855.1. Lineage (NCBI taxonomy): Eukaryota > Metazoa > Chordata > Amphibia > Anura > Bufonidae > Bufo > Bufo gargarizans. Next base: position 9,586,800 of record NC_058081.1, on the reverse strand, counting down.
GGTCCCCATTGACTTCAAAGGGGTTCGGGTTCGGGACGAAGTTCGGATCGGGTTCGGATTCCGAACCCGAACATTTCCGGGATGTTCGGCCGAACTTCTCGAACCCGAACATCCAGGTGTCCACTCAACTCTACTCATAAGCACTTCCTACTTTGCTCTTGCTATATATATGCTGTGAACTGTGAACTGTGAATAGTAATGCTTTCTAGTGCAATGTTTTGTTTTTTTCTAGTGTAATGCTTTAGTTTAAATGTCAGTTCTTGTTCCTCTGTCCATGGCATCTAGGATTGCTCCAAACAACATTTCATTGTATTGTACATTGTATTACATTGTATTGTACAGTGACAATAAAGGCATATTATCTTATCTTATCTATCTTATAGCGCAGTTTAGTGCTGCCACCTAGTGGCCTGATCTGGGATATACTAACAATGATTCTGGAAGCCTAGTACAGGCTGTGGCTCATTTTTACAACAGGCTGCTTTCCCTGATCTTCGCTAGGAGAAGGCGCGTCTGGGCAGGAAGCCCACGCTTCCATTTTTTAACACTCTCAGATGCCGTGGTGACATTTGACAAATGCCACAAGGGGGCCCACTGAGATTTATCGCCCAAGGGCCCACATGAACCTGGAGCCGGCCCTGGTACCCAGTGTAGGAATGCCAGAGTAGTGTTAAATAGGCCACAATATCCCTGGAGATGTTGTGTTGCACGTGTCACGGTGCTCCTTACTTAGATACGGTTGGATCCAAGACATGGCCGTCTAAAGTAGTGCAAAAGGGTAGTTAACTTGGATAGTGTAGGAACAACGTTGAGTCTAGACTTGGTAAACGGTTGACCAGTTGCTTTACTTTGCCTAAACGGTAATTCATACAGTTTCCAGACTTTATCTTGGTTTCCAATAGGTTTCAGCAGGCAAATAACAGGCAAATACTTTCTCTGCAAACAAACTCCTCTCTATATTCTTAGTGTAGCTCTCTGCTATGCAATTGTCATGGCCTTTGGTGTGCGCCGTGACACGGTTGCCGTGCATGCTTTTGCCAGCGGCAACGTGTTTTGGTTGCAGCATGTAGATGCCGCCTCCTTTTTCCTGGGGCCTTCCCTGTCTGGTGCCGGAGGGGTTAATTATCTAGCTGGTGGGGATTCAGGTGTGTCCTGGGTGTGGCCACTAGGTTTACATTGCCTGTGGCCTATTGGCAGGGGTCAATTTTCCTCCAGCCTTGCTGTGTGCTGGAGCTGTGCTCCTGTCCGGCCTCTACCGTCTGCCCAGTGCTTGAGGGTGTCATGGAACCATGAACTAGACGTACAACAAGAGATAAGTGGAAATAAGAAGGCTTTATTGAAAATCAAGCTGTAGCAAAAGTCCAAACGGATGGCTAAACCGAAGCAGGGTCTTGCGTAGACAGAGGTCAGGAACCAGGAGGGTAGTCAGACGAAGCCTGGATCAGGAACCAGCAGGGTAGTCAGACGAAGCCAGGATCAGGAACCAACGGGGTAGTCAGACGAGGCCAGGATCAGGAACCAGAAGCAGCAGCAGTCTTAGAAGCATGTGAACACAGGAGGACCAAGCAAGGAACTGAAGCCACAGACCTTCTATATATGAGCTAGGCATCCAGCTCCTCCCAGTGGGAAGGAGAAGCCGCAGGGTGGGAGGCTACAAGAAACCCAGAAACCAAGATGGCCGCCAGCACATGTCAAACGAAGGAGAACAGTGAGAAGTTAAGACCATGACAGTACCTCCCCCTCAAGGGCCCCTCCTCCGCGGAGTAAGGAACGGTTTCTGAGGGAAGCGTGCGTGGAAGGCTCGGAGCAAAGCAGGAGCATGGACATCTGCGGAGGGAACCCAGGAACGCTCCTCTGGACCATAACCTCGCCAATGGACCAAAAACTGCAACCGACCGCGGACCAGGCGTGAGTCCAGGATATTGCTCACCTCATATTCCTCACGATTGCCCACTTGGACCGGACGGGGCCGAGGAACCGAGGAAGTGAAACGATTACACACCAATGGCTTCAACAGGGAGACATGAAACACGTTGGAGATCCGCATGCCAGGAGGAAGCGCAAGGGCATAGGCTACCGGGTTTACCCTGCGAAGCACTCGGAAGGGACCAACAAAGCGAGGCGCCAGCTTGGGAGTGGGCACTCGAAGGTTGAGGTTGCGGGTGGACAACCATACACGGTCTCCGACCTGGTAGGAAGGAGCGGGCGCTCGTCTGCGATCAGCCTGGAGTCTCTGGCGCTGCGCAGAGACCTCAAGGGACCTCTGGATCTGTACCCAAGAAGCACGTAGGACGGAAAGGTGATCCTCCATAGCCGGAGTATCCTGGGGAGAGAATACCTCCGGTAACACGGCAGGTTGGAACCCATAATTGGCCATGAAGGGAGACGTCCCAGAGGAAGAGTTCACCGCCGTGTTCCTGGCAAACTCAGCCCAAGGCAGGAGGTCAACCCAATTGTCTTGGTGATCGGAGACATAGCAACGAAGGAATTGCTCCAAGGCCTGATTGGATCGTTCTGCGGCCCCATTGGACTGAGGGTGGTAGGCCGAGGAGAAAGAGAGATGAATCCCCAACTGGGAGCAAAAGGCGCGCCAGAACCTGCACACAAACTGACTCCCCCGATCCGACACAATCTCCTTGGGCAAACCGTGCAACCGGAAGACCTCCCTGGCGAAAATCGTGGCCAACTCTTGTGCAGAGGGTAACTTCTTGAGAGGAACACAGTGGCACATTTTGGAAAACCGATCCACAATCATGAGAATGACCGTATGGCCTCGGGATGCAGGGAGGTCCACAATGAAATCCATCCCCAGGTGTGACCATGGGCTCTCCCCGGTGGCTATGGGTTGCAAAAGGCCCAACGGAAGGTGCCAAGGGGACTTACTCTGGGCACAAACGGAGCATGCCGCTACATATGCGGCGATGTCGGAACGTAGAGAAGGCCACCAGAACAGACGTGAAACAGCCCAGGACAGCTGATTCTTTCCAGGATGCCCCGCGGCCTTGGAGTTATGGTAGGTTCGCAACAACCGAGTGCGCAACTCCTCAGGCACAAAACACCTGCCGTTGGGTCTCCCAGAGGGAGCACCAGATTGAGCCGCCAAAATCTGCTCACCCAGGGGAGAGGTCAGGCTGGTGCGAATGGCGGCCAGGATCTGATTCGGAGGTATGACCGAAGTCGGAATCGACTCCTCCCCGGACAGCTCGGAGTACTGCCGTGATAAGGCATCCGCTCTGATGTTCTTGGAACCGGGTAGGTAGGAGACCACGTAATTAAAACGTGACAAGAACAGAGCCCATCTGGCCTGACGTGGTGTCAATCTCTTGGCCTCAGAAAGGTAGGTCAGATTCTTGTGGTCCGTCAGGATGAGAACCGGAACCACCGATCCCTCGAGCAAGTGCCTCCATTCTTTAAGGGCCTGCACGATGGCCAATAACTCCCTGTCACCAATCTGATAGTTGCACTCCGCGGAAGACAGTTTCCGGGAGTAAAACCCACAAGGAAGCAGAGGACCCTCTGGTGTTCTACGCTGAGACAGAAGGGCGCCTACTCCCGTCTCAGACGCGTCCACCTCGAGGACAAAGGGCAACCCAGGGTTGGGATGCGACAGAATCGGAGCCGACCCAAAGGCGGACTTTAGAGCCTCAAAAGCTCGGATGGCCTAGAGCGGCCAGACCTGGAAATTACTGCCCCTCCTGGTCAGATCCGTGAGAGGCTTGGCTAGCATAGAAAAGTCCCTGATGAACTTCCGATAATAATTGGCGAAGCCCAAAAAGCGCTGCAGGGCACGGAGACCACTGGGCTGGGGCCACTGTAAGACAGCCGAAACCTTCTCAGGATCCATGGAGAACCCCTCAGCGGAAATGATGTAACCTAAGAAGGTTACCTGGGATCGGTGAAATTCGCATTTCTCAAGCTTACCGAACAGCCTGTTCTCTCGTAACCGTTGCAACACTCGTCTGACATCCATAATGTGGGCCTCCATGGATTCAGAATATACCAAGATGTCATCCAAATAGACCACCACACACTGCTGCAACAGGTCACGGAAAACATCGTTGATGAATTCCTGGAAGACTGCGGGCGCATTGCACAACCCAAAGGGCATAACCAAGGATTCATAATGACCGGTCCTGGTGTTAAACGCTAGTGATGAGCGGCAGGTGCCATATTCGATTTCGACGAAATTCGCGAATATTCGATAGAATATTCGTTTTATATTCGTCGAAATCGAATATTCGTCATTATGCTAGTTATTGCGAATAATATGCGATTGAAAAAATCGCATATGCGATTTATTAATTTTTATTTTTTTTTATTTTTTATTTTTTTAAACTTAAAGGCTACTCTCCTATTGAAATCGCAAATGCGATTAATATAACACGAAATAATCGCATTTGCGATTTCAACGTAATTCTCAAATCCGACAGTACATTCTAGTATATGGAGACGTTCCCATGGTGATGGGGACGCTCCATGAGCATGGCATATAGCAGGGATCAGCAACCTTCGGCACTCCAGCTGTGGTGCAACTACAACTCCCAGCATGCACACCTCCATGGCTGTTCTCAGGACTCCCAAAGAAGTGAATGGAGCATGCTGGGAGTCGTAGTTTGACAACAGCTGGAGTGCCGGAGGTTGCTGATCCCTGGAATATAGCATTACTAAGTAAAAATCGCAAATGCGATTATTTCGTGTTCTATTAATCGCATTTGCGATTTCTTTTTTTTTTTTTTTTTTTTTTTTTTTACTATGGTTGGCTTCAATGGTAGAATTAGCGAATATGACGAATATATTCGTTATATTCCACAAAACGAATATACGAATGTATTCGTTATATTCCACAAAACGAAGATAACGAAGTATTCTGCATCTCAGTTATATCTACCTATTCATCAACTTCGCTAATTCTAGCAATCATATAGGACAGTTTACTATAGAGACAGATAAGTATAATTCGCTATGCGATTATATTACTTTGCTTTTTTTTTTATATAAATAGAATAATTATAATACCTGATAATTATTATAATCTATTTATATAAAAAAGCAGTCATATAATCGCATAGCGAATTATACTTATCTGTCTCTATAGTAAACTGTCCTATATGATTGCTAGAATTAGCGAAGTTGATGAATAGGTAGATATAACTGAGATGCAGAATACTTCGTTATCTTCGTTTTGTGGAATATAACGAATATATTCGTTTTGTGGAATATAACGAATATATTCGTCATATTCGCTAATTCTACCATTGAAGCCAACCATAGTAAAAAAAAAAAAAAAAAAAAAATCGCAAATGCGATTAATATAACACGAAATAATCGCATTTGCGATTTTTAACTTAGTAATGCTATATTCCATGCTCATGGGAACGTCTCCATATACTAGAATGTACTGTCGGATTTGAGAATTACGTTGAAATCGCAAATGCGATTATTTCGTGTTATATTAATCGCAATTGCGATTTCAACGTAATTCTCAAATCCGACAGTACATTCTAGTATATGGAGACGTTCCCATGGAGATGGGGACGCTCCATGAGCACGGAAGGCGGCAGAAGCGGCAACGGGCACTGACTGGAGCAGCCAGGAAGCCAGGAATCCAAAGGACAGGTAAGAACAACTTTAGGGAAGTGGGAAAGGAAAAAATATAACAATTAAAAAAAAAAAAAAAACAAAAAAAAAAACGAATATTCGAAATTGCGAATTTATAGCACTATATTCGAAATATTCGCGAATTAGCGAAGTGCCGATATTCGCGAAAAAAATTCGCGATTCGAATATTCGCGCTCAACACTATTAAACGCGGTCTTCCACTCATCGCCCGCCTTGATCCTTACCAGGTTATATGCCGCCCTCAGGTCGAGTTTGGTAAAGACCGTGGCCCCTTTGAGGCGATCGAACAGCTCGGAAATCAAGGGTATCGGGTAAGCGTTCTTGATCGTGATGCGATTGAGACCCCTGTAATCGATGCAAGGCCTCAACTCACCGCCCTTCTTTTTCACAAAGAAAAATCCAGCCCCTGCCAGGGACGAGGATTTGCGAATGTGTCCGCGTGAAAGCGCCTCCCTCACGTACTCCTCCATGGCCTCATTCTCCGCTACCAACAGTGGATAGACTTTGCCACGAGGAGGAACGGCACCAGATTGTAACTCTATGGCACAATCGTATGGGCGGTGCGGAGGTAGGGCAACCACGCGCACCTTATCGAATACATCCCGGTACTCTTCGTATTCAGGAGGCAACAGAGAGTCCGAGGAAGTACACAGCAACTTGACAGGCCCATGGATGCAACTAGCCCCACACTGCGGTGACCACGAGAGGATCTCGGCCGATCTCCAATCGAAAGTCGGATTATGCTTCTGGAGCCAGGGGTACCCCAAGACCACCGAGTAGTGTGGAGACGAAATCACCTGGAGACAGGCCGACTCTCTGTGAACGGCACCAATGGCTATCCCCACTGGAAGGGTCTCATGAGTCACGTGTGGCGGCAGAAGGGGTCTGCCGTCTATCGCCTCAAGAGCCAGTGGGTAACCTCGAGGCTGCAGAGGAATGGAATTGGCGGCAGCGAACACACTATCAATGAACAAACCACCAGCACCAGAGTCCACCAACGCCTGGGTCGTCACCGAGCCCCCGACCCAGGAGAGGACAACAGTGATCAGTGGTTTGTCAACACGGGAAACCGGGGACGAGGAGACTCCACCCAAGATCTGCACCCGACAGGATCTCAGGTGCGAGCGTTTCCCGGACGGTTCGGACATGCCAACCGAAAATGCCCACCGAGACCACAGTACATGCATCGGCCCTCCCGTCTCTGTAGTACCCTCTCCCCCTCGGACAGGCGAGCAAACCCCAGCTGCATGGGTTCACCCCCAGACAAGTCATCCCCAGGAGGCGTGGGAGGAGAGGGAGGCACGGGTGGGACAGCAAACGTAGGCGCCAATCTGTTAGAAGACCTCCGCAGGCTCTCCTTAAAGGAAGGTCTCTCCCTGAGTCTGGTGTCAATCAAAATCAGGAAAGAAATAAGAGACTCGAGCTCCACTGGTAGGTCCTTAGCTGCAACCTCATCCTTCAAGGCATCCGAGAGACCATGAGAGAAAGCAGCGACCAGAGCCTCATTATTCCAGCCCACCTCTGCTGCCAGGGTACGAAACTCAATGGCGTATTCAGCTACGGATCGTGAACCCTGTCTGATGGACATAAGGAGCTTCGCAGCAGAGGCAGCACGAGCCGGCACATCGAATACCTTCCGAAGAGAAGCAACAAAACCGGAAAACTCGGCAACCACCGGATTGTTGTTCTCCCATAAAGGGCTGGCCCAGGCCAAGGCCTTGTCCGAGAGCAGCGAGATCAAGAAGCCCACCTTTGATCTCTCAGTAGGAAAGGCATGTGGCAGCAACTCGAAATAAATGCCCACCTGGTTAAGGAAACCTCGGCACTGAGTTGGCTCTCCCCCAAAGCGCTGTGGAAGGGGGGCAGAACCGGTCATACCCCGAGACACCGCAGGCGCAGCAACAGGTGTCGGGGTAGACTCTGGCGCAACAACCGGAGCGGCAGTAGGAGCGGGCCCAGGAGCGACAACCGACCCATCAGCAACGGAAGCGAAATGAGCCGTGCGTTCAAGCAGGGTTTGCAACGCCACAGCGAACCGACCCAACAGGTGATCCTGCTGATCAAGTCTGGCAACCAGCATAGGTAGCGAGGATGGCCCTGTACCATCAGAATTCATGGCTTGGTCCTAATGTCATGGAACCATGAACCAGACGTACAACAAGAGATAAGTGGAAATAAGAAGGCTTTATTGAAAATCAAGCTGTAGCAAAAGTCCAAAACGGATGGCTAAACCGAAGCAGGGTCTTGCGTAGACAGAGGTCAGGAACCAGGAGGGTAGTCAGACGAAGCCTGGATCAGGAACCAGCAGGGTAGTCAGACGAAGCCAGGATCAGGAACCAACGGGGTAGTCAGACGAGGCCAGGATCAGGAACCAGAAGCAGCAGCAGTCTTAGAAGCATGTGAACACAGGAGGACCAAGCAAGGAACTGAAGCCACAGACCTTCTATATATATGAGCTAGGCATCCAGCTCCTCCCAGTGGGAAGGAGAAGCCGCAGGGTGGGAGGCTACAAGAAACCCAGAAACCAAGATGGCCGCCAGCACATGTCAAACGAAGGAGAACAGTGAGAAGGTAAGACCATGACAGAGGGCCACCTTGTGGAACATCAAGGTCACCATGATGTCTCCCCTATGTTCCTGTTGTTCACTTTCCCTTCACTACCCTTGCATATGTTTGGTGCTGTTTATGTATGGGTGGTTGTTGACTTGTCTAGTGGTTGTTACATGTCTGGTCTGTGGGTGTCTATAGTCCAGCATGTTTGCCAGACATGTTCCCTATGTGGTGTGCCTCCGGAAAGGGGGTGTCAGGGTTCCCTGGAGGGGGAACTACGAGTCTGTATGCTGCTCTGCCTGAGGCCGCCATGTGTCCTGTTTGCATGGGGGTTTCCAGGCAGTAACTGGTGTGCCGGATACCTGGGTGTGGTTGTTTGTACTGTGTCCTGTATGTTGTGTTGCAGTCGGTGTTTCTGCCGCAGGTAAGTGTGTTGTATGGTGTGCTTACCTGCTGATCCAGTTACTGTATATAGTCTCCTCTTTTTTCTTGCAGCTAGACCGGTGGAGACTCCTGTTCAGCTTTGTTTTTAATGAACAAGTCATCTCTCCCCTTTCTTTATTTGAGGGATTATCAGGGTGACTCAGGGTCCTAGGTTTCCTGGGTATGAGCCGTCCTACCATCCATGTCCGCTCATACGGTGAGGAGTAAGGGTGAGGATTGGGGATGCAATAGGAGGGGACCTGCTCCCTTATCCAAGCCTTCGGCCTAGTTGCTTGTCCATCTGCTGTACATTGTATGGTGGGGGGTTTCCCCCACTCCCCACCGTGACATTATGTTCCACAAGGTGGCCCTCAAGCACTGGGCAGATGGTAGAGGCCGGGCTGGAGCGCAACTCCAGCACACAGCAAGGCTGAAGGAAAACTGACCCCAGCCAAGAGGCCACAGGCAATAAAAACCTAGTGACCACACCCAGGTCACACATGAATCCCCACCAGCTATATATTTAACCCCTCCAGCACCAGACAGGGAAGGCCCCAGGAGAAAGGAGGAGGCACCTACATGCTGCAACCAAAACATGTTGCCACTGGCAACAGCATGCACGGCAAACGTGTCACGGTGCACACCAAAGGCCGTGACAGCTATAGCAATAGTAGTCTGTCTCTTACTGTAGGCAATCCTAGGAACTTCTTGTCCTGGCTTTGAGTACCTCAAGCTCTGGCTTCAGCTTGGAACTAGGCAATGCAAGCCCAGGAGGGGACAAGCAACCATGTAGCCCTTTGCAGGCAGGACCAGCAGGCAGTGCTCTGATGGCCTGCACACAACCTCTCCCTTAGAAGGGTAGACTAGACTGACTCACACTAGCCAAACTCCTCCTCTCCTTCTCCCTCTAGAGCGAGAGAGAGAATGGACAATCCAGTCTATTCCCTGCAATTAGCACTGCCAAGTGTTTGCTTCCACCCTGTGTTAAACCAGGCACATAATATGAAATATAACAGTTACACAGGAAAGAATATGCACATTATTAGGAGATGACATAAAATACAATTGGATGATGTAAGTTAGCGTATAGAAGACGGTAGCAAGGTGCAAAAGAGTGGTAATGACACCGAGTGCAGTAGCGATCATCCCTCCCTATTTACTTTGCATCGGCCTATTTTTTTGCGGCCCCTTGAAATAGTGCAGTGTGACAATGCGGCCCCCAGACCAAAAAAGGTTGTGCACCCCTGATCTAATTCAACTGCTGAGCCATAAATACTTAGTTACATAGTAACATTACTGATTCAGTTACTGTACACTATGGCCATCAGACAGTTGCATGGGTCCTCAGAAGGAACGAGTCGTGGCAAAAATGTTGCTGCAGCTGGCACAAGTAGCAGCAGAAGTGGGGGTGGTGGTAACAGCAGCCCCAGCAACAGACCATAGCTGCCACTGTCATGTAGTGGTCGTGTTTTGACCAACAATCCAGTTGTAGTGGAATGGTTAACTTGCTCTTCAACATCCTGTCAAGTGACGTCAGAAACACACAGCCAGGAATCGATGGGTTCCTCTGACACCATGCTTAGTTGTCATGACCCAGAAACAACCTATGTGCCCTCACCTATCCTGCAACTGCCTCTTTCTTTTGCTGCTCTTTCTGCTTGGGAAGTAATGAATTCGGCTTTGCTTCTCAGCGAGGGCGAGCTTAGTAAGGACAGTCAGCAGCTACAAATAGTGTTGAGCGAATGGAAGTTAACGAAATGGAATTCGATCACAATTTCAGGAAAACTTTGATTTGTTATAAAGCCAAAATTCATGGTGCTTTAAGGTAACGAATCAGATTTTTTCCTAAAATGGCGGCTGCACGTGTAACAAAATGAAAGTAAGTGCAGGGGAGACAAGCCTTGGAAGGCTAGATCACCCATAATGCCAGGCTATCTGTTGATTGGCTGCTTGCACGGCATCATCGGTGCTCCCTCATTCCCAGGCTTCTTACTTTCACTTTGCAACATGTGCAGCAGCCATTTTAGAAAAAATCCAATTTGTTACCACGAATAGCCAGGAAATTTGGATTTGTGACAAATCAAATTTTTCCTGAAATTCTGATCGAATTTCTCTCCGTCAACTTCAATTCGCTCAACACTATATTTAACATCACATAGATGGGCCGGTGCCTCTTATAAAGCAAAAAATGCCGGAGGATTACAGTTTAGCCACTTGCTTTTTGTGGTGAAATTCCCTGGACCCTGCTGTACAAATAGAAGAATGGCACACTGGAGCGAATCTGACGTTCTCACTGGCAATTCTGGCTGGAATATACAATGTTACATTTGTGCTTTGTATTGTACAGCAGCACACACCTATTATTTATTATAAACTTACCTTAGAGACTTCATCTATCTCTTTTGGCAGTGAAAATAGCTATGGAGACTCAGCAACGTCTGTTGTAGGACAAATGAAATTCCTGTCGCTATTTTCACTAGCCACAAAACATTTGAGTATCTCCAATCTCCATGAAGACCAAAGTTGTGTTAGCAGTCCTGTAATAAATCTAGACAAAGCATGTTTCTTAATGCCTCCTGATCTTTGCCTGTAGATGTTATCATGGGCTCATTCTTAGCTGTTGTCAGGATATCATACAGTTAAACCTGCAATTTACACTTAGGTTACTACTATTGGCCTGAATAGAAACAAAATGTTAATGAGTAAACTGCCTCTCTTGTCCATTCCAACTAAATATGGGTCTGAGATCTGGAAGGACTCCATAGTCTTCCAGCTAACATTTACTTAGATCTGGGGGGACAGTATAAAGACTTAAAAGGGTTTTCTGAGACTTATATACTCATGGCCTATCCTCTGGTGGGGTCCGACACCTGGGACCCTTGCTGAATGCTGGTCTTCATGGTAACAAATGATATTTTTTTCTAAAATGGCTGCTGCACATGTTAGAAAGAGGAAGTAAAAAGCCTGGGAACAAGGGATCACCCATAATGCCATGCAACTAGCCAATCAGGATATAGCCAGCCCCTGTGATGTCACAGCCCTATAAAAAGTCTCCTCCTGTCCGATGTCCGCCATTTTTCAGTGAACTTAGTGCAGGGAGAGACGTGACAGGCACTAGGGACAGTGATTAGGAAACAATTTATTTAACCAAAATTAATTATTGAGCAGTTCAGGGACAGATTATTCATACTATTGGTAATGTAAATAACACAGATTGTCAAATCTTATACTTTTTCCACCCATAATTGATTTATCCTTTATATATAATATTTCACCCAATCAGAATGCAAAATCCTATTTTTGTCATAAAGGTAGAAAATTACTATTATCAACAAATCTCTTACGAAGCAGATGATTAACAGAACGTAAATAAAATAAAATAAAATGTATGGATATTTTAAAATCAGAACCCTGATTGAGTGAACTGCACCCATAAATTATATTTTCCATGATACATTTTTCATATAGACATTTATATAGTGGGAAATATTGTATGTTTTCATTGTCTCACATTTGTATTATCAGATGATATAAAACTGAACTGATTTTTTAACATAGTATGAATAATGATATAGCCACATCTGGAAAATATTTAGGTCTAATTTAAATGGTCAATAGCCTTTCAACTTTTCCATAATTCAATAGTACAGGTGAATATAGGAAACTTTGCAATATAGGTTATCAGAGAGAAAATGCCTCTTTATCTACTTATCAGGCTGTTTTCATTCCCCCACCAAAGGTATATTTTTAGTGAGAAGGACTGTCAGCTTACTAAAGGATCAGATAACATGCTGCCCATAGAAAGCTAAGGAGAGGGGAGGGGAAGGAGGATGGAGTTGACAGTCCATTTTGTTCTTTCAAAACAGGGATGTGGAGAAGAGAAGATCAGTGAACAAAGAGATATTTTCTCTGAAATTATATATTGCAAATAGAGATGAAGGAATTTCCCAAAATTTGTTTCACACCCGATTCTATGGATTCAGTCGCCAGATTCAATTCAGAATTAATAAATTTGTCCCTAATCAAAAGTGACCCAATTTCCCTGAAAAGTCATGTATGACACTGTAAAGTCTCATAGGCACTGTCTCGGTCTAGAGAAGAAAAAGTTCAGTCTCCAGAGGCGACAAGCCTTCTTCACCTTGAGAACTATGAATCTGTGGAATAGACTACCTCAGGATGTGGTCACAGCAGGAACAGTGGACAGTTTTAAAAAGGGTTTAGATAAATTCTTAGAAATAAATAACATGAATGCTGATTTAAATGTGTAGAAATCTGAGTCTGACTCCCCTTCCCTTAATTCCAATCCCCACCAATCCTTGGTTGAACTTGATGGATAACTACGTATGTAAGTTGCACAATAACTCACTAATTTCTCTCGTGTCTCTTAAACCGATCTGTCAATTAATTATAAATCTAACTGGTTATTGTCTTCTCCTCACTGTGAAAGAACTTCTCTGACACTAAACTACCTGCATTCTTTGATCTCTTCTCTACCAAACATCCTATCCCTGCAATGTACCGTATAAGCCCAGAAAACACAGGTACAGTATTTCCTGGTTGTGATGCTACATATATAGTGCCTATGACACATCCACTAAAATCATATCTATAGTCCCTTATGATTGGCTAGGGCTGACTAAAAGACTTTAAGACCGCCACGGTTTATCTTCACTATACACCAATATGTAAAATGGTGGATGGCATTTTGAACACTTTGTGCAAGTCAAATCCCCCCAAAAAAATAATATATCAGATTCACTGAAAACCAAAGTTTCTGGGAAATTCCTAACAAATTTGATTGGTGTAGAGTTGATTTCCTCCTCTCTAACTGTAACCCTACTTATATTGAACTGTACTATTGATTTTGCAAAGTTAGTGACTATTTAAGTAAATTAAGTTTTAAGTCTCTGAATTGCGTTGCTTACGGCTTCTCTAATGTTTTTATTTCTCAGACTATAAATTATAGGATTGATCAGTGGAGTAAAGACAGTATATAGCAGGGATAGCAACTTGCTAATATTCAATGCTTCTACTTTCCTTGTAAACATATAAACACTAAACATAGTCCAGTAGAATATGGTGACCACAATGAGGTGAGAGCTACAGGTGGAGAAGGCTTTCTGTCTACCAGTTTTGGATGGGATTTTTAAGATGGTAACAATGATATTCGCATAAGATGACAGTATTATTATTGGAGGTATGACAACCGATATTATACCTAGGAAAACAATTTCTATTCGAAGATCAGACAAGTCAGAACAGGCAATTTCTTGTAATGGAATAAGATCACAGACAAAATGGTCCATAACATTTGGTCCACAAAAAAGTACCGCTGATGTTGTAAAAATGATCATGAATATTATGGCAAAACCGACCAACCAACAGGTGATGGACAATTTCACACAACATGTATAAGTCATTATAGAAGTGTAACGGAGAGGGTTACAGATGGCCACATATCTGTCGTAAGACATCCCTGTGAGAAGATAACATTCAGATGCTTCTGAGGCACAGAATAAATACAACTGAGTGATACAACCAGCAAAAGAAATGGTTCCTCCATTATTTAGTAGAACATAAAGCATGTTGGGGGTAATATCTGTAGTCAAGAGAATGTCATTCATAGACAGCTGTGAGATGAAGAAGTACATTGGAGTGTGGAGGTTCTTGCTGATGGACACCAGGATGATGATCAGGAGATTCACACATATTGTCCCACAGTAAATCATCAGGAAAAGATAGAACAGAAACATTCTTTTATATTTGCTCCCTTGGAACCCTAAGAGAAAAAATTCTATGACCACGGTCTGATTGTGCCCCTGTATATTCAACATAGACATAAATTACAAGTAAGTAACTTTGGTAATAGCTTTAATATGATATAGGGACTGGAGCATCCTAAACTCATGGTCATAATGCAGCAGTATTCTAAACCTTCAACCATAAATGAAAACTTATTATTCCTCATTGTAGGGTACACGATGTAGTGAATAAGGACTGTGACATGTGTAAGCCTGGCTCCATGAGTTCATTCCCATTGCATTTTATATTTGTGACTTATAAATGCTTTTAGTGTTATTCTAGAATCCTTTTGGTGCTGGAACTCTCTTCTTCCACTATGTGTGGTGTTTAAAGAGGACCTTTCACAAAAAAAAAAAATAATAACTAAAGACATAGCGTTACTTACATGCCCCCGGTATTGCTTAATCATGAATTCATTTTTCTTTCTGTGCCCCCGTTTGTCCACGCTGCCCCCCGGAATATTTCCCGCCTTTTATGCTAATGAGACATTCAGCTCAACTGGCGGGCGTGTCAATCTTCTCCCTAGCACGGAGCGCATCCAATCAGCGCGCTCCGCTCTTAGCCAGGGAGAAGATGTTCCAGTTCTCGCGAGATTCTCCGGCTCCGGATGGATAAAATCGCTCCAGTTCTCGAGAATCTCGCGAGAACTGGAACGTCTTCTCCCTGGCTAAGAGCGGAGCGCGCTGGTTGGATGCGCTCCGTGGCAGGGAGAAGAATGATGGCACGCCCGGGAGAACTTTTAACGCCAGCCCATTTGAGCCGAGCTCATTAGCATACAAGGCGGGAAATATTCCGGGGGGCAGCGCGGACAAACGGGGGCACAGAAAGAAAAATTAATTAATGATGAAGCAATACCCGGGGCATGTAAGTAACGCTATGTCTTTAGTTTATTTTTATTTTTTTGGTGAAAGGTCCTCTTTAATTTATATTATATAAAAAAGCAAAAAAAATTTAGAAGCCCCATTTTTTTTTATTTTGCCTCATAGTCTTCTTGGGCAGTAATCTTGATGTGTCGGAGACAGCCAAAGCTCTGTCATGTGTTAATTTATTAGACCTATGTGAATAAAAGTCGAGCTCACACTCGGACCTGAATTTTACTCCCCAAGACCATCCCTCCCCTGCATATAAATCAGATGCTTCCATTTTCTTAAGTAAATATTTTTCTGCTGGTCAAAATCAAAAGCTTTATCACTGATCTTAACTCTGTTCATAGGACTGTTCCAGAATGTTCACCAGGATTCCTCACAACGTGTCTTGATGAGAAATTTATCTGACATAGCTATTAAATGACTACTGGTATATATACACCACATGGAGGTGAGGGACTGTGGATAATAAATTTGTGAAAACCTTTGAATTGTTTGCACCCTTGTCTCCAGTGTACCAGTCTCTTGATGGATCATTACAAAAATGATTTCTGGAAATGTATAATTTATTTCCAACATTATAAATAGGGTTGAGCGAACCGAACGTTAGGATTTTTGGACCCCCGACCCGAACCCGAACATTTCTGTAAAAGTTCAGGTTCGGGTTCGGTGTTCAGCGATTTCTTAGCGCTTTTTGAAAGGCTGCAGAGCAGCCAATCAACAAGTGTTTAACTGTGTGCCCTTAGAAGCCATCACAGCCATGCCTACTAATGGCATGGCTGTCATTGTCCAGTGCAGCATGTGACCCAGCCTCTATATAAGCTGGAATCAAGTAGTGCTGCACGTCACTCTGCTGTTACTAGTGTAGGGAGAGGATGCTGCTGCTGTGACGGAGAGAATAGTAAAGAAACTTCGATCTGAAGTGCTTGTTAACTCAGCGATCTACATAGATTTAGTTGTGTGGGTGCAGTGCACAATCTTTTTACCCTGCCCTAAGCCCAGTGACAGAGAAAAATAACCTTATCCGTCTGTTAGTTAGGTGGGCGGTGGCGGCCATTTTATGCAAGCTCAGTGCACCAGCACAGCATATGTGCCTTTGTGACATTCACATCCACCTTGAAATACTGCAATAATAATCTGGTTTAAAAAAAAAACACCCTTTTTGGGCAAAATACTTAATATTGCAGCCCTTGCTGCATCTGTGATTGTTAAAAACAAGTTTGAAATACTTCAATAATTTTATTTCATATGTATCTTTTAGACTTGAAAAAGGAGCATTGCTGCTCCGAAACGCGTTGTCATCTCTTAGAAATAGAAAGATATTCTTATTTAAACCTTTGGTCATCACGTTGCACCAAAGAAGTGTCAGCCTGCATCTCTTCTGTTACTATTGACAAATTGTGTCACGGATGTTTCATGATGGAGTGGGGGACAAGGTAGAGGAGTCTGAGCAGGAAAAGAAGCACCTGATGATGACAAGGACACTGTACTACTAGAGGATGTGGGCTGGCTGCCACAAAGAAGACCAGGAGAAGGAGGATAGACTTGTATTGATTGAGAATGCTGGCCAATTTTATTTTGTCACAGGATACAATAATGTCACCTAATGAGCTGCAGTAGAGCTCTGGTACCGATGTTTGTCTTTGAATGCCCATGGCTTATTTTAATCCTAGCAGAAGGCTGTGGTTTTGTGTGTTCGCCTTGTGTAGAAAAACACTATTCAGGATTTGCTTGCACTGAGCTAGAGGCACACGAGCTTGGCCTAGGTCTGGCATGTTTTTAGCCTGATACACAGTATCAGAGAGCTGGTCACAATATCACACAGAGATTTAAAACAGTACTCCCCCCACCAACACTTGAACTATCTGGATGACCTATAACAAATTTTGGACCACTATTTCAGGTGTTTCCTTTCAGAGGAGTACTCTCTGGATTGCAAAACTCTGTATTGTGACTTTTGAGCCCCTCACAACAACCCAAAAGTCATAAACCCAGGGATTTAAATAAGTACCATACATGCTAAAGAGGCACGAAGACCAGTCACACAGTCACAGGCTACCGTTGTCTGCAGATGCTTGTTTAAATCAGCCAGTGACAGGAAGCATGTGAAACCGACACTAGGCCTGATTGACCTGACATCCCTTCTCCCAGATAAGTCGACCAGCACCAGTGTCAGAGGAACTGGTGGCTTCAGCAGCAGAACAAACCTGACATAACAGAAAGTGAGAGTCTGGTTCCCCACTAGGGCACTGACAGATATTTTGTATCATCCCTATCACCTCATTGATTGTAAGCTCTTGGGATGAGAGCCTTCATTCTTCTTGTTTTAAAGTGTAAAGCACTGTGGCATATGCTGGTGCTATATAAATAAAGGCTATTGCTGCTTTTAACTCAAGAACATCCCCCATATTTGCCCCATCCTGACTCGTGAGTCATCTAATATGTTAGTGCATGCCCTTGTCATCTTCCATCTGGACTACTGCAACATCCTCTTTTCTGGCCTCCAATCTAGCACTCTTGCACCCCTCCTGCAGCTATCTGTAGCTCTCCCCTCATTTCTCCTCTGCCTCACCCCCATACTAACAACTACTCACAGTATAAGGCTCTCCACAATTTTTCCTCTTCTTACATCTCTGATCTGGCTTCCAAATACATCCTCACACATAACCTTCGATCCTCAGAGGACCTCCTTCTTGGATCGCCTATTTTCTGTTCATCGCACAATCATCTACACAATTTCTCTGGCATACTCTGGAACTCACTACTCCAGCACATTACACTCTCCCTCAACATCCAAACCTCCAAAAGCAACCCAAAAAAACACCCCTTCACAAAAGCCTATCACCTGTAATACATATGCTGCATGGCCAGCTTTTATTTTCAACTATTGTCTCCTTCCCCTTGTTTTTTATTTTTTATTTTTTTTATTTTTATTTTATTTTATTATTCCAAAACATTAAATGTGCCATAAAGATATACATCCTCATTAAAGCCAAACACTACCCCTAAATTCCATTCCCACCCCAATAGCCACCAGAAGTAGCCAAAAATAAAAATTAAATTTCACCTTAAAACAAAGATCACCGGCATGGGCTTGTCTGTCTCTTATTATCTTCTGGATCAAGGGCGTTGAGCCGTGAATTCTATATATTTAACCATTTATTAGGCCTATTTTCAGTTTTAAATGATCTAAATGTTAATGTCATACAGTGTAACATATGTATTCCACATCAGGAGGGTAGGTACTGTATACAAATGACAGTCTATAAAGGTGGACTTACATGGGGCGACTAGAAGCCGATTGTCGGGAAGGAAGTGTTCTTTCCTGATAGTCGGCTGCTCATTAAGTGGAGGAGAAGTTCTGCATTTACATGCAGCGATCAACTCCACAGAATGAGAACTAGTGATCATTGCTGCGATCGCTCATCCTCATAAAGCAGCATTGTTTCTGGGCAGCAGAGTTCTGTTTAGATAGCACGTTCCACTGTCCAGAAATTATAATTTACTTCTAGAGATGAGCGAATTTATGAAAAGTTTGATTCGGCTGATTCGCCGAATTTTCCCCAAAAATTTGCTTTATGATGAATTACTTTGTCACGAAGCACTTTTTTTTTTTGTAAGTAGCGGGTACGATGACAGGGAGCTGCGATAGCGCCGCCACCGTCATTGTACCCCTCAGATGCCATGTTCATACATGATACAAGTGTGAAATTAACATTAAAAAAAATTAAATCAAACTTGCCTCCTCCGTTTGCTTGTGATGGGCCGCCGCCATCTTGCTTGAAGATTTGGAGTGAAATCTCACTCAGTGCGAGATTACGTCATCACGCTGGCCGGCGTGGTGACCTCATACGTCACCACACATGGGATTTCGGCCGAGATCTTCAATTAAGATGGCGGCTGGCGGCCCATTGCAAGCAAATGGAGGAAGTAAGTATGATTTTTTTTTATTTTTTTACACAATTTCAGGTTAAATCGATTCGCTAAAGCGAAGCACAAGGAAATTCGGCTTCACGGCGAATCAAATTTATTCTGAAATTTGGTTCGAATTTCACTTTGTGGGATTCGATTCGCTCATCTCTATTTACTTCCAAGCACCAACGAACTTATCTGTCCTTCATTGAATGATCGGCTGCACCTTTAGATGGGCAGATTCCCGATAATCTCTGTCCGAATATCACTCCATCTGAATCTACCTTAACAATAACTGCTCGAGCCCAAAAAAAATATTTACCTATACAGGTACATTGGAGTGAAATAAATTCTAAACAAATCCCCAAACGCACAATAGTTCACATTTAAAGGAATATAAATACCACTGTTTATCGACCATTACCGAACCAATTTGGGGCATCACCATATTAGATGTATCCAGTCAGCCTGTATAATTTTACATTTAGGCCAATTTCAGATGAGTGAGTGTCACGCTGCGGACTCGCAACGCAGCACCTGTCCTGAACTCTCAGCGCTGTTGAAGTCGCATAAGATTATATTGATTTATGATGGTATGCAACCCCGGCAGTGCGGGAACTTCAGGACGAGTGCTGCGCTGTGAGTCCGCATCATGACACTCGCTCGTTTGAAAGCGGCCTTAGGGCATTTATACGAGTCTCTCATATTAAACGATTTTCAACCCTACAGCTGGACTTATCCATCTTTCCTCTAGCGCTGTCCCTGGGTCTCCTACAGAAAATATCTATTGTGTCAAATAACTCTTCCTGAAACTAATGAAAATCCCGCACAATAAATAAAAACTTACATCAGATGTTATGGATTTTCCTGACAAACCAGTTCTGTATTGATGAGAATCATGTTGCATTCTTTTGTTTTCTTAAAAATAATCCTATCAAAAAAGGAAAACTGATAAAGCAATGATTAAGATTTACAACACGGCAGCTTTCCGGTCTAGAGAACCTCTGTGAGGTTAACAGGAGCAATGTAACTGCCCGTATATATACAGTATATAGTATATAATTACTCTGAAGGGAATGGACTGTGTGTCTCCAGTGTTCTAGATCTCTGAGGAGGAAAACATCTAAGCATCATTTGTTGTCGAGATATCACAAAAATATCCAAAGCAAAACTTTATTAAATACAGATAATTTTAAAAAGTACAAAGTTAAAGTGTATCTGAACTAATAGATAACTTTGATAACTTTTCAGAATAAGTTGCCATGCCTGCAGAGGCGCACTGTCAGTGAGGTAAAGTGAGGCAGTTGCCTAAGTTGGTATAATGTAGAAGAAAGTTAAGGCAACGTTGAGATGTGAGCAATATTTTCACAGTGAAAGCGCATAGAGTTACTGTACTGTACAATACTCTACTGTATGTCTGTGCGTAACCAGGTCAGGACTACCGCCTGAACCGCTCTATTGAGGGCCATGATGTCCTGACTAAACCACCTGAAAATCAATTACATTAGTGAGTGACGGAGCACGGGGCGCCCACAGGACGCAGGACCTTTGAGTAGCAGGAAGAAGGTCTGAACCTGATGCTCCCATTGTGGTGATGTCCCATGTTCAGGGATAACTATTAGACCAGTTTGGGTTCCTCCCTTAGGATGCAATGTTAAATCATTGCAGTCTAGAAGCGATCAGACAAACACATGTTAAAATCTCCTCGGGGAACTTAAAATAAGTGAAAAAAAAAAAAGGAAAAAAAAAATTTGAAAAGAAAAATATGTAAAAAATCACCCCATATTAAAAAAAAATTAAGAAAATTGGTATAATTGGTACAGTATTAGTCACATCCCAAAAATTCCCAAAATGCTTAAAATAAGTGGAAAAAAAAGTTTAAAAAAATTTGAGAAGAAAAATATGTAAAAAATCACCCCATATTAAAAAAAATAAGATAATTGGTATTATTGGTACAGTATTAGTCACATCCCAAAAATTCCCAAATGATTGGAGGGCATTGCTACTACTGCGGGCACTCTTGGGGAACATTGTCACTATTAAGTCTACTGTAAGTAAATCTGTATGGCACTTATTTTTGCAGTATTGTATTTTGGGGCATTAGGGAGAACAGTGGGCACAGTATTGGGGGTAGCTACAGGATGACAATGTTGGGGCACTAGGAAGAAGAGGATTATAGAAAAGTGAGGAACCAGGATGTCTGTGTGGAAAACCCTGAAGAGTCTAGACACGGGTGGTCCGAATGGAGAAGATGAGGAAAGAGAGCTTCTAAATCAGAGGAGACATCACTGGATGTAAGAGATATGTAGTGTTGCATTACCCTGCATGTTTTGAAGCACTGTATGTAATGTGCCACGTGTCCCACCTCCTCTAAGGGCATTGTCTAAGTGTACCCCTCGATTCTTCACAGTACCCCTGATGGTGGGGATAGACTTTCCTGAGGGAAACACCAGGTCGCTACTAGTGATGATCAGCACCAAAATATTCGGGTGTTCGGGCCGAACACATTGCTATATTCGTGTGCTCGGCCGAGCACCCAAGTATAATGGAAGTCAATGGGAGACAACCAGGCACCCCCTGCTCTGAAGAGGGGAGGGTGCCTGGTCAATTGGAAAAGGTCAGAAAGTGACAGAAACACCACCAAAATGGATCGGGAACACCATGGGGACAATGTATGGGTGCATCTTGGACTCCCAGGTCGCTGCTGGGAACCATGTTGTCCGAGTTGTACGCCACTTTTAAAGATTGACAAAAATACCCCCCCCCCCCAAAAATAAATAAATAAAAATATATCAATTTTACATGAAAAATTGTTAGGAAACATTCTTTCCTGTATATTCAATTGTATATAAAGTGTAAGTGCTGCAATAAAATTACAAGCAAGAGGTACTCCAAAACAGCCTGTATATCACATAAAGGAGGGCCTCATTCACATTGTGGTACAATTGTTCAGGTAGTGGGACTCCTACACTCATAAAGCATATGCACTAAGTGGAAGGGCTTCCAAAATTACAAGGAACCAACACTACAAAACACCCTTTATTACACATAAAAGGAGGGCATCATACACACCCTTGAAAAATTATGATTGATGGCCTGCTGGTGACCCTCAAAAACATTTGGAGCAAGGGCCTGCTGATCTGAACATCTAAAACCTTAGGGGCGAGGGCCTGCTGCCACATTAGTAACTCTAGATAACCTCTGGGTGATTGCACGTCCCCGTGATAGCGACAATCCATTTGGATGTCTGCCCTATCAGCTTTCGATGTTCTTTTCTGCACCTACCATGGTGATCATTGGTAACGGGAAATCAGGGTTCAATGCCGGAGAGAGTGCTTGAGAAAGGGATAACACATCCAAGGGAGGTCAATGGCTGAAATCTGATTGGGTGGAGAGGGTGGGTCAAGTTATTAAAGCAGAAACATCCAAGGAAGGCAGCAGGCGCGCGGCAATTACCCACACCCGACTCGGGGAGTTAGTGACGATAAATAACAATACAGGACTCTTAAGATGCCCTGTTATTGGAATGAGTAATAAAAAATTACAGGGAATGTCACTGCGGTATTTTGGATGAGGAAACGTTATACAGGAGAGGCCCTGCTGCCACTTTGTTCTGGCTGATCGCATGTCCCCGTGACGTCCATGATCCATTTGGATATCTTCCCTATCAACTTTCGATGTTCTTTTATGTGCATAACATGGTGACCACCGGTAACGGGAAATCATTGTTCGATTTCAGAGAGGGAGCCTGATAAACGGCTACGGCTACTACTTCAAAGCAAGGCAGCATGAGTTGCGGGACTGCATGTGAGCTGACCCAGTAAAAGATTTTTGTTGCGAGCCTGCAGGTGAGCTGAACCAGTAAAAGATTTTAGGTGCAGGCCTGCTGGTGAGCTGAGGTGGAACTGACAAACCCAGCTTGAATTTGATGGCTGCAATAATCTGCAGGTGACCGTGATACAGCTCCACTGTTTCCATCTGCATCTTTCTAAGCAATCTGTGGCCTTAGTCTTTTATCCAGACTCAGTCATTGTGCCACTATGTGGCCTCCTCATGCTGCCATCTCCACACCATGTCACCTTGCCACTAATTTTTATCACCATGCTGCTGATGCTGCTTAAAAGGCCTTAAACTCATCACCAGGCCCACAATTTAATGAAGGTTTTGTAATCGATAAACCCAACTTGCTTTTGTGGGCAGTATCAGTGGCGTAGCTA
Source organism: Bufo gargarizans (assembly GCF_014858855.1). NCBI lineage: Eukaryota > Metazoa > Chordata > Amphibia > Anura > Bufonidae > Bufo > Bufo gargarizans. Next base: position 9,563,411 of record NC_058081.1, on the reverse strand, counting down.
GAATTGACTGGGCCCCACAGCAAATTTTTTAATGGGGCTCCATCCCACAGTAATTTTTAAGTGACCCCTTTCTTTCATGCCTCCCCCATTCCTGTAGCTAGTAAAGATCGCTCTTAGACCAGGGCCGGCAGCTGTTCCATCAGTTTTATACACTGTCTATACTGTCACTGTATCTAATTTCATTGTGTAATACTGTTGAGGGGGCCCTGACCAAATCCTTTAGTCCTCCTCCTCCTGGATGGGCCCCTTCAGGATCAGGGCCCCAAAGCTGCAGCTTCCCCCGCTTCCCCTATAGCTACGGCCCTGGTCTGCATTAATCTGCAGGTGACCGTGATACAGCTCCACAGATTGTTTCCATCTGCATCTTTCTAAACAATCTGTGGTCTTAGTCTTTTATCCAGACTCAGTCATTGTGCCACTATGTGGCCTCCTCATGCTGCCATCTCCACACCATGTCACCTTGCCACTCTATTGTATCACCATGTTGCTGCTGATGCTGCTTAAAAGAGCTTAAAGTAATCGCCAGGCCCACAATCTAATTAAGGTTTTAAGCACAAAACCATTTTTATAGGAAAAATTGATTGAAAACATTCTTTCCTGTATATTTACTTGTATATAAAGTGCAAGTCCTTGCAAAAATTACAAGGAAGAGGCACTCCGATACAACCTGTATATCACATAAAGGAGGGCCTCATTCACATTGAGTTGCGGGCCTGCAGGTATTTCCAAGAAAACAAAGAATGCAACATGATTCTCATCAATACAAAACTGGCTTATCAGGAAAATCCATAAAATCTGATGTAAATTCATATTTATTGTGGAGATTCCCAGTCTTTGCAGGAATAGTTATGTGACACATAAAACAATGCTAAGAATAAAACTATTATTATTACTACAGTCATCTTAAAATCATATGAAATATGGTGATTACTTGTACAAATCCATTTAAGCACCGGCCTATTTTCAACTTTAAGGATTGAGCAGTGTGTTATTATTATTTTTTTTGTTATTCAGTCTTGTACGATATAAAGAGCTTGGTAATTTTACTCTGTGGGTCACTACAGTCAAACAATACCTTTTTTGTATAGTTTTTCTTGTTATTTTTTTATTAGCGTTGATCAAGCACCATAGTGCTCGGGTGCTCTGGCCAAACACATCGGGATGCTTGGGTGCTCAACCGAGCACAATGGAAGTCAATGGGAGAACCTGAGGGGAGGGTGCCTGGTTCATAGGAAAAGGTTAGAAATTGAAGGAAACACCACCGAAATGGTTTGGAAACAGCATGAGGAAGACATCTGGATGCATCTTGAACTCCTATTACCTATGACATACAATAGACAACCACACAAAGGCTATTTGCCAAAATCTATTCATAAGACAGATACAGTTAGTATACCTTACAATGGCAGCCTTGTGCACTATGAGACATTCAAAACCAGCTCTCATCTGACTGAGAACCAGTAAGCCTCAAAGTTGCTTCATAACTGTTGGATGCCTTGGGTGGACCTGCACACCTAGTTCTATGAATCCAATAGATGGCACTGTTCATGAGTAGTGTAGGTCGTAAATACTCTAATAGCAAATTTTCCATGCAAATGGTTTTTTTTAGCTGAAAAACAAGGCAGATTCTGCTCATTTGCATGTCTTTCCCATATGCCCATGTTTATGCAAATGAGTTTACATGACAAACCTGTATAGAAAGGTTATTGAATATTATGTTAGGACAATCAGAAAACTTTTTGTCACCCTAATGATATTGATCTAGGTGCGCAGGTCCACCCAAGCCATCCAACAGTTATGAAGCAACTTTAAGACTTACTGGCTCTCAGTCAGATGAGAGCTGGTTTTGAATGCCTCAGACAGGATAGAATGTTTAGGAGTTAAAGAACTTGATAGTCCTCATCTAGTGTTGATCACGAATATTCAAATTGAAAATTTTAATCGTGAATATCGGCACTTCGAGAATTCGCGAATATATAGAATATCGCAAAATATATTCGTAATCGCGAATATAATTTTTTTGTTTAATACAAACCGGATTTCAAAAAAGTTGGGACACTAAACAAATTGTGAATAAAAACTGAATGCAATGATGTGGAGATGGCAAATGTCAATATTTTATTTGTAATAGAACGTAGATGACAGATCAAACGTTTAATCCAAGTAAATGTATAATTTTAAAGGAAAAATACGTTGATTCAAATTTTCACGGTGTCAACAATTCCCCAAAAAGTTGGGACAAGTAGCAATAAGAGGCTGGAAAAAGTAAATTTTAGCATAACGAAGAGCTGATAGACCAATTAACACTAATTAGGTGAATTGGCAACATGATTGGGTATAAAAAGAGCTTCTCAGAGTGTCAGTGTCTCTCAGAAGCCAAGATCGGTAGAGGATCACCAATTCCCACAATGTTGCGAAGAAAGATAGTGGAGCAATATCAGAAAGGTGTTACCCAGCGAAAAATTGCAAAGACTTTGCATCTATCATCATCAACTGTGCATAACATCATCCGAAGATTCAGAGAATCTGGAACAACCTCTGTGCGTAAGGGTCAAGGCCGTAAAACCATACTGGATGCCCGTGATCTCCGGGCCCTTAAACGACACTGCACCACAAACAGGAATGCTACTGTAAAGGAAATCACAGAATGGGCTCAGGAATACTTCCAGAAACCATTGTCAGTGAACACAATCCACCGTGCCATCCGCCGTTGCCAGCTGAAACTCTACAGTGCAAAGAAGAAGCCATTTCTAAGCAAGATCCACAAGCTCAGGCGTTTTCACTGGGCCAGGGATCATTTAAAATGGAGAGTGGCAAAATGGAAGACTGTTCTGTGGTCAGACGAGTCACGATTCGAAGTTCTTTTTGGAAATCTGGGATGCCATGTCATTCGGACCAAAGAGGACAAGGACAACCCAAGTTGTTATCAACGCTCAGTTCAGAAGCCTGCATCTCTGATGGTATGGGGTTGCATGAGTGCGTGTAGCATGGGCAGCTTGCATGTCTGGAAAGGCACCATCAATGCAGAAAAATATATTCAGGTTCTAGAACAACATATGCTCCCATCCAGACGTCATCTCTTTCAGGGAAGACCCTGCATTTTTCAACAAGATAATGCCAGACCACATTCTGCATCAATCACAACATCATGGCTGCGTAGGAGAAGGATCCGGGTACTGAAATGGCCAGTCTGCAGTCCAGATCTTTTACCTATAGAGAACATTTGGCGCATCATAAAGAGGAAGGTGCAACAAAGAAGGCCCAAGACGATTGAACAGTTAGAGGCCTGTATTAGACAAGAATGGGAGAGCATTCCTATTTCTAAACTTGAGAAACTGGTCTCCTCGGTCCCCAGACGTCTGTTGAGTGTTGTAAGAAGAAGGGGAGATGCCACACAGTTGTGAAAATGGCCTTGTCCCAACTTTTTTGGGATTTGTTGACACCATGAAATTCTGATTCAACATATTTTTCCCTTAAAATGGTACATTTTTTCAGTTTAAACTTTTGTTCCGTGATTTATGTTCTATTCTGAATAAAATATTAGAAGTTGGCACCTCCACATCATTGCATTCAGTTTTTATTCACGATTTGTATAGTGTCCCAACTTTTTTGGAATCCGGTTTGTATAACTTTATGCAAATTTTTATGTGAATTTTTATGTGAATTTTATGTGAATTTTATGCGAATTTTCGCAATCACAAAAATAATACCTGGAGATCACGAATTCGCAAATTCTCGAATATATGGCGAATATTCGCCCAAATTTTTGCGAAATATCACAAATTCGAATATTGCCCCTGCCGCTCATCACTACCCTCATCCTCTGTTAACTTCTTAAATGCTGTCTATAAACTCCAATTCCAGCCATTTCAGCTCTGCAACTGTATCACACAGCCGACACCCACTGCTGATGGACCAAACGCAGGTCCTGAACCAGTGCCATCCCTGCAGCATGAAGTGTAGGAAGTTCTTTCAAAGCTCACTATACAATTATGCCATGGTGTGGAAAAACTAAAAGATAATAATACAAACTGAATATGTACAATACAATTACATTAGTTTAGAGACTAAATATGGGTGGAAGGCACAAGCACACAAATAAGACGTGTGTTATAAGATGAGAGGAGACAAAAGAGTTGTGGGTTGTCTGGAGTGAAGAAATATACAGGGGACCAGATCATAAAGAACTTTGTATGAACTGTGGCATGTACTATATTCACTGGCTACATAGCAGTTAGTGAAGGCACAGAAAGAGAGGAGAGGGGGTGCAATAAGTAGAGATGTAGTGATAGACAACTATTAAGGGGTGGTGTAGTATTTGGAGAAATACTGTAGATGATAGAAGATCTAGATAATAGATAGTGGAGGAGCTGAAGTTGAGGCTAAAAGAGTTATCACACAAGATCAAATTAAGAGGTGGGGGAGGAGATGAAAGATATGTTCTGAGTAACTAGAACAGAGGTGGTAGAAGATCTAGATAAGGAACGACAAAGAACGTGGAGGAGAAGTTGTGAAGGAGCTGAGGAGAGATGGCTAAGATGGCAGGCTGCATAAAAAGACCAAAACATAAATTCAGATGCTGAAGATGAGGTGAAATCACTGTACAAGTGCTGTCTGCATTTTTTGTGGCCCCCTTGAAGTGAATAGGTCCACATTCGAGCATGAAAAATGTTGTGTGCTCTTTATGTGCATGAGGCCTAAGAGATCATTGTTCCTGGGACTTGATTTTGGGGTTGTCTCCATGCAGTAGAAGTAATATGATTACTATATTTTGCTTGTTGTGATTGCAGCATGTTTTTAAACTTTAAAGGCACATTATATTTAAATTATCTATTTATGCAACAGATTTGTCTTTGATGTGTCTTTATGAGGGGTCTTTTTTGTGAATTGTAGTTTTACTACTAACATGTTGGGGTAATTAGCTCTTATTAATTCTTCCTTTAAAAAAATAAAATACATAACCATCATACATAACCAGGATTTGTCCAGGAATTTTATACTGATGCTTATCCTCAGGGTAGGTCATCAATATCTGATCGGTGCTGGTCCAACTTCCGACACAGTTTACCAAGCACAGAGCTTTGTACTGCAACTTGAGCCCAATTATTTGAATGGTACTGAGCTGTGTCTAGGCCATGCAACTGATGTATGTGGTGTTACTGGCCTAGGAAGAGGCTCTGAAGCCCACAGAAACAGGTGGTCAGGATGGGTGCCATGAGTCAGACCCCCACCAATCTTATATTAAAGGCCTATTCTGAGGAAAGGTCATCAATATAAAAATCCTGGATAAACCCTTATAGGTACATACTGTATATTTGGCCTATTATTAGTTTAACGCTATCAGATTTCTAGTTTTCCATGTCTTGCACTGTATCATATTACAAGAAAAATTAATTTCAATTTTTTTTATTTTGTTTTGCAGTTAATAGAGGGAAACAATCAGACTGCGGACAATGACTTTATCCTTTTAGGATTTCAAACCAGCCAACATTCAATTTTTTTCCTCTTCTGTCTTTTCCTGGTGGTTTACTGTGGGACAATATGTGGGAACCTCCTGATCATCACCCTGGTATCCACCAGCAAGAACCTCAAGTCTCCAATGTACTTCTTCCTTACACACCTGTCCGTCAGTGACATCTGGTTAGCCACAGTTATTGTCCCCAACATGCTCTACATCCTACTGAATAATGGGAGCACCCTTACTTTTATACGCTGTATGACTCAGTTCTTTTTTTTTCTGTATCCCAGAAATATTTGAATGTTTTCTTCTCGCTGTGATGTCTTATGACAGATATATGGCCATCTGTAATCCCCTCCGTTACACCTCTATTGTGACGAGTGCATGTTGTGTGATATTGTCCGGCACGTGTTGGGCATTAGGTTTTTCCTGTGCAATGATTTTCACCATAACAATATCAACGCTGACATTTTGTGGACCAAATATCATTGATTATTTCTTCTGTGATCTGGTTCCTTTAGTAGAAATTGCCTGTTCTGATACTCATGGTATTGAGCTAGAAGTCATTGTGTTATGCACAATAGTGCTGTTCATCCCCATCACGATAATTATCATATCTTATATTAATATTATTGTCACCATCTTACAGTTCCAGTCCAATATCAGTAGACAGAAAGCCTTCTCCACCTGCAGTGCCCACCTCACTGTAGTCATCATGTTCTACAGTACTTTACTGACTGTCTACCTTTTCCCAAAAGGAGGACCATCTTTAAACCTTAGTAAAATCCTATCTCTGCTGTATACTGTATTTACTCCATTGATCAACCCCATGATATACAGTTTGAGAAATAAGGAAATCAAAAAGTCGCTACAGGAGATAATAGATAAATGTAAAACAATATTTTAATAATCTATAGGTGACAGGCAAAGAGGTATCTCACAAAGAAAGAACCCTCTAGTTCACCACCAGTTGGTTCCTCTTTCTCTGGGAGATACCTCTCTGCATGGTGGAGCATTGCCGCCATGGCTCCATCCACAACTTGTCTCTTTAGTGAGACAAAATTTCTCCCCTAATCTTTAGACAAAGTAATTGTAGACCTTGAGACCAGACAATTTTTTTGGTACTCACCATTCATATGTTTGCAACTTTTACATTAATGTTATCAATAATGTAGCAGTATGATGCATCTTTGCTCAGACCAGCAGTTGGGTTGAGTATCAGATCATAGGCATTCATCTGTAAGATCAAGCTGTAGTTCAATCAATACAGACACATCGAATGACAGATTATTTTATGATTATTGCTTAACTTTTTATATTAAAATGACTTTAACCACTTTAGGATCAGGTGATTTTCCGTTTTTGCTTTTTACTCCCTACCATGCCAGAGCCATAACTTCTTTATTTTTCTGTTCACTTAGGCCTCATGCACACGACCGTTGTGTGCATCTGTGGCCATTGTGCCGTTTTCCGGGTTTTTTTCGCAGACCCATTGACTTTCAATGGGTCCGTGGAAAAATCGGAAAATGCACTGTTTTGCAGCCGAGACCATGATCCGTGTATCCTGTCCGTCAAAAAAATATGACCTGTCCTATTTTTTTGACGGACAACGGTTCACGGACCCATTCAAGTCAATGGATCCGTGAAAGAACACGGATGCACACAAGATTGGCATCCGTGTCCGTGATCCGTGGCCGTAGGTTACTTTCATACAGACGGATCCGAAGATCCGTCTGCATAAAAGCTTTTTCAGAGCTGAGTTTTCACTTCGTGAAAACTCAGATCCGACAGTATATTCTAACACAGAGGCGTTCTCATGTTGATGGGGACGCTTCTAGTTAGAATATACTACAAACTGTGTACATGACTGCCCCCTGCTGCCTGGCAGCACCCGATCTCTTACAGGGGGCTGTGATCCGTACAATTAACCCCTCAGGTGCTGCACCTGAAGGGGTTAATTGTGCGTATCATAGCCCCCTGTAAGAGATCCGGGGCTGCCAGGCAGCAGGGGGCAGACCGCCCTCCCTCCCCAGTTTAAATTTCATTGGTGGCCAGTGCCGCCCCCCTTCCTCCCTCTATTGTAATAATTCGTTGGTGGCACAGTGTGTGCCCCCCCGTACCCCCTTCCTCCCTCTATTGTAATAATTCGTTGGTGGCACCGTGTGCGCCCCCCATCGGCCCCCCTCCCTCTATAGCATTAACAACATTGGTGGCCAGTGTGCGGCCTCCCATCTCCCCCACCCCCCCCCGATCATTGGTGGCAGCGGAGTTCCGATCGGAGTCCCAGTTTAATCGCTGGGGCTACGATTGGTAACCATGGCAACCAGGATGCTACTGCAGTCCTGGTTGCCATGGTTACTTAGCAATAGTACAATAGTAGAAGCCGTTATAAGGTTGGATGATTCTCCAATCGGATAGCGTGGGTATTAGGAGATGGTTCCCAAACCAGATATATAGTATAGAAGAACTCCTGTACTCCACTTTGAGTTGTTAGTACAAAGCTTTATTTAGTGCGGTTCCAGTCAAAAGAACGTTTTCGGCTGAATAGCCTTCTTCAGTGTAACCGGATTGTGGCCGCAGGGTGTAAAAAGCTGAGTGGGGCGAATTCCCTCAGTGGGTGGCAGGATGCGCTGCTTTTAACTGGGCTCTGTGTCCCTTGGCTCGTGGTCCGGGAGGCTGAGGCCATGGCTACCCGGAATACAGGCCTCAGCCTCCCGGACCACGAGCCAAGGGACACAGAGCCCAGTTAAAAGCAGCGCATCCTGCCACCCACTGAGGGAATTCGCCCCCACTCAGCTTTTTACACCCTGCGGCCACAATCCGGTTACACTGAAGAAGGCTATTCAGCCGAAAACGTTCTTTTGACTGGAACCGCACTAAATAAAGCTTTGCACTAACAACTCAAAGTGGAGTACAGGAGTCCTTCTATACAATAGTAGAAGCATCATACTTACCTGCTGGCTGCTGCGATGTCTGTGTCCGGCCGGGAGCTCCACCTACTGGTAAGTGACAGGTCTGTGCGGCGCATTGCTAAATGAACTGTCACTTACCAGTAGGAGGAGCTCCCGGCCGGACACAGACATCGCAGCAGCCAGCAGGTAAGTATGATGCTTCTACTATTGTACTATTGCTAAGTAACCATGGCAACCAGGGCTGCAGTAGCGTCCTGGTTGCCATGGTTACCGATCGGAGCCCCAGCGATTAAACTAGGACTCCGATCGGAACTCCGCTGCCACCAATGATCGGGGAGGGGTGGGGGGGGTTGGAGGCCGCACACTGCCACCAATGTTGTTAATGCTATAGAGGAAGGGGGGGCCAATGGGGGGCGCACACTGTGCCACCAATGAATTATTACAATAGAGGGAGGAAGGGGGGCCGGGGGGGGCGCACACTGTGCCACCAACGAATTATTACAATAGAGGGAGGAAGGGGGGGGCGGGGGGGGCGCACACTGTGCCACCAACGAATTATTACAATAGAGGGAGGAAGGGGGGGCGGGGGGCCCCACACTGTGCCACCAACCTATTATTACAATAGAGGGAGGGAGGGGGGGCTGCACTGGCCACCAATGATATTCAAACTGGGGAGGAGGGGGTCTGCCCCCTGCTGCCTGGCAGCCCTGATCTCTTACAGGGGGATATGATACGTACAATTAACCCCTTCAGGTGCGGCACCTGAGGGGTTAATTGTGCTGATCACGGCCCCCTGTAAGAGATCGGGTGCTGCCAGGCAGCAGGGGGCAGTCATGTACACAGTTTGTAGTATATTCTAACTAGAAGCGTCCCCATCACCATGGGAACGCCTCTGTGTTAGAATATACTGTCGGATATGAGTTTTCACGATCTAACTCATATCCGACAGTATATTCTAACATAGAGGCGTTCCCATGGTGATGGGGACGCTTCAAGTTAAAATATACCATCGGATTGGAGAAAACTCCGATCCGATGGTATAAAAGGAACTCCTGACTTTACATTGAAAGTCAATGGGGACGGATCCGTTTGAAATTGCACCATATTGTGTCAACGTCAAATGGATCCGTCCCCATTGACTTGCATTGCAATTTAGGACGGATCCGTTTGGCTCCGCACGGCCAGGCGGACACCAAAACAACTTTTTTTCATGTCCGTGGATCCTCCAAGAATCAAGGAAGACCCACGGATGAAAAAACGGTCACGGATCACGGACCTACGGACCCCGTTTTTGCGGACAGTGAAAAAATACTGTCGTGTGCATGAGGCCTTAGCTATATGACAGTTATTTTTTTTTTTTTGAAAGACAAGTAGAAATGTCTAATGTCACCCTTTAATATTGCATACAGGGCTGCCATCAGAAATTTTGGGGCCCCTTACACAGCTCCAGGCCTGGGCCCCCCCTCCTACCCTTCAGAATTCGTCCTGACTCCACCTCCCCTCCACCCCCAAGGACCTACCCCCAATTTCATTATTTTTTTACAACTACAAAGACAGTAAAAAGTGATAATCAGCGATTTCAGTAAGGAATTAATTTTTGACCAAATAATATGAAGCCTGCTACCACGACAAGATAGACTCTTTTAAGCAGGACCCTACACTAACACTAACTACACTACCTGTTCTAATCTGCCCTAGCAATCTTCCCCTGGCACATTTAAGAAAAAAACACCTTAAAAGCACAAGGTTTACTGTTACAGTGTTATGGGGGAATCTGTGGATGACCTACTGTTATGGAGGGAATCTGTGGAGGACTTACTGCTATGGGGGGAATCTGTGGAGGACTTACTGTTATGGGGGAATCTGTGGATGACACACTGTTAAGGGGGGAATCTGTGGATGACACACTGTTATGGGGGAATCTGTGGATGACTTACTGTTATGGGGGAATCTGTGGATGACTTACTGTTATGGGGGAATCTGTGGATGACGCACTGTTATGGGGGGAATCTGTGGATGACACACTGTTATGGGGAAATCTGTGGATGACACACTGTTATAAGGGATCTGTGGATGACACACTGTTATGGGGGGAATCTGTGGATAACGAACACTGTTATGGGGATCTGTGGATGACACTGTTATGGGGGATCTGTGGCTGACACACTGTTATGGGGGATCTGTGGATGACACACTGTTATGGGGGATCTGTGGATGACACACTGTTATGTGGATCTGTGGATGACACACTGTTATGTGGATCTGTGGATGACACACTGTTATGTGGATCTGTGGATGACGAACACTGTTATGGGGATCTGTGGATGACACTGTTATGGGGGATCTGTGGATGACACTGTTATGGGAGATCTGTGGATGACACACTGTTATGGGGGGAATCTGTGGATGACCTACTGTTATGGAGGGAATCTGTGGAGGACTTACTGTTATGGGGGGAATCTGTGGAGGACTTACTGTTATGGGGGAATCTGTGGATGACACACTGTTAAGGGGGGAATCTGTGGATGACACACTGTTATGGGGGAATCTGTGGATGACTTACTGTTATGGGGGAATCTGTGGATGACTTACTGTTATGGGGGAATCTGTGGATGACGCACTGTTATGGGGGAATCTGTGGATGACACACTGTTATGGGGAAATCTGTGGATGACACACTGTTATGAGGGATCTGTGGATGACACACTGTTATGGGGGGAATCTGTGGATAACGAACACTGTTATGGGGATCTGTGGATGACACTGTTATGGGGGATCTGTGGCTGACACACTGTTATGGGGGATCTGTGGTTGACACACTGTTATGGGGGATCTGTGGATGACACACTGTTATGTGGATCTGTGGATGACACACTGTTATGGGGATCTGTGGATGACGAACACTGTTATGGGGGATCTGTGGATGACACTGTTATGGGGGATCTGTGGATGACACTGTTATGGGAGATCTGTGGATGACACACTGTTATGGGGGATCTGTGGATGACGAACACTGTTATGGGGGATCTGTGGATGACACACTATTATGGGGGATCTGTGGATGACACACTGTTATGGGGGATCTATGGATGACACACTGTTATGGGGGATCTGTGGATGACACACTGTTATGAAAGATCTGTGGATGACACACTGTTATGGGGGATCTGTGGATGACACTTTTATGGGGGATCTGTGGATGACACTCAACCACTCTCAAACCCAACTGGTCAAACTTGTTAAATGGATCCCAAACACAATATGCACAATAACACACCCCCACCCCCTCCAACACTTAATTAACCCCTTCATGGCCTAAACATTTTTTTTCAAAGCAGAACAGAAAGCTAAATAGAGCTGGGTGGGCTGGCAAGGGAGGAGTTAATAACAATAAATGATGGAGGATCCTGGCCCTGTGGGATAATCCAGAAAACAGCTTTGCATTTTACCCCCGAGCAAAGACCACACAACATAGAGCTGCCGAGCCAAGTAGACAACATAGGGATCAATATGAAAATAAATAATTTGGAGCCTTTGAAATAGCTCAGCTCAGTATGCGGCACAGGCTACTTTCACACTGCTGTTTCTGGATCCGCCTGTGGGATCTGTTTCAGGGATCTCACAAGCGGCCCCAAACAGATCAGTTTTGCCCCAATGCATTCAGAATGGATAAGGATCCGTTCAGAATGCATCCATTTGGCTCCGTTCCGCCTCCATTCCGCTCTGGAGGCGGACACCAAAACGCTGCTTGCAGTCGGATCTTTAGATTCTTTTAACCTGTGACTCATTCGATTCTCAGACTCCCTGTACTTGTGTCAGTGACTCAGACTCAGAGCTGCTAGTGCTTACCTTTCCTCAGCTCTGATTGGTTGGTGGGCGGGGAGGGGAGGGGCTGGCAGCAGCAGCTTCCACTCTAGGATCAGATTACACTCCTCCCGAGCCCCTCCCCTCCCTGCTGCCAGCGGCTCTGCTGTTGTGTGCTGTGACGGAGCTGTTTCACTCGGATCAGGTCAGTCTGAGGAATCGACTCCTCCGGTTCAGTGAACTGAATCGATTCAAATGAATGATTCGTTCATGAACCGGACATCACTAGCAAGGAATAATCAATTGCCCCCCTCTAGCGATGCAATAAAGTTCAACTCAAGTCACTGACAAATGGGAGGGGGGAAAATTTTATTTATTTTTTTTGGAACTGGCTGGGCCCCCCCAGGGTCTGGGCCCCTTACTGGGGTATTGGCTGTACCCCCCTGATGGCGGCCCTGATTGCATACAATGTAGTAGGAATCTGGAAACAAATTCCAAATGGGAAGGAAGTGAAAAAAAAATACAAGTACCGTATGCCACATATTTACATAATATGGCGGGTACTTATTGGTTTTAGCCACTTCATGGCATATTAAGGTCACAGATTTTATTGCAGAGGTGTTTAGTGACAAAATCTGTGCCTTTATTCCGCTCAGGCCACTTTTCCGAAGTGTCAGAAAAAGGGAGCATGACACAGGAGGGGAAGAGGGCAGGCTGACCTGCCCGTCTCATTCATCATTTTCCACACCAATTTATGGCATGGAAAATGGCCTTAAACTACTCCAGAAAGGGAGCTGGCGTAGTTTAAATCATGTCACACGGCCGGCGGCTGCAAGAGCCTAAGTTAAAGATATACCGGCGCATCCACCAACAGCGCTGAGAGATATTTACTTTTCACTGATACCATTTTGGGGTGTCCATGCCTATTTAATCACTTTTAGTCATTTTTTGGGGGAGGTGAAGTTACGAAAAAATGGTGAGTTGGCCATTTAGAATTCTTTTTTTCTGTAACACCGTTTGTCATATGGGTAAATTGTTTATATTTAATAGTACAGGTATTTTCAGAAGTGGCAATGCCTATGGAGTTCATTTTTTAAATTGTGCATTTATTTTTATTTTTATTTTGGTTAAAGGGGGTGACACCTTATATATTTTTTTTTACTTTTAAATTTACTTAATAATTAAAAACTTTTTAAATGTATTATATTTTTACTTTGGTTGACTATAGCAGTCATTAGATCATATTCTGTAATAGAAATGTATGGGGCGTGGCCGGATGCCGGGAGGAGAGGTCGCATAGTGCCAGAGCTCCGGCTGTGGAACTCCGACAGCGGCACAAAGCAGTCAAAATTTAAAAGATTTGGGGATACTTACCTGACCCAGAACGGACCCTGCTCCAGCACTTCTTCCGATGATGACCAGAGGAAGGAAGAAGGGATCGCAGCCTCAGAAGATGACGGCATTCTTCCATCCAGCTCCTGGGTCTTCACAAGATGGCGCCGGTTCCCGCCACACAGAGGGAGCGCCCTGCCCGTCCTCTGCAGCGGCGCTCACTCAGCGTTCACCAGGGTCTCCCTCTTCAGCAGGATCCGACTCTCCTTCTTCACAGGAACCTAAAAAACAAAAGAGGGTGAGTGAACAGCAGCCATACAGTCCTCCCCTTGATACTTACCCTGCGTCACCAGGCATAGATCCTGGATTAACAGTCAATGCAATGCAGGACATGCTGTCAGATCTAAAACGATCTATTCATGGCGACTTTAAAGAGACAATCTCTGTTATTCATGCAGACATAGTCGCTATAGGAGAAAGAACCGCACATTTGGAAGAAAAAATGGAGGAATTTGTCGCAGCGCATAACTCACTAGTTGATAATCATAATGCGGTTGAAGATGACATAGCCTCCATGAAACTTAAAATCGCTGATCTGGAGGATCGCTCCAGAAGAAACAACATTAGATTCAGAGGCATTCCTGAAAGTGTTCTGGACTCTCAGTTGCAGGATTTTATTGCGGACCTCATAGTGGCATATCTGCCAGACACTCCAGGGCCAGAGTTGATATTAGACCGGGTTCACCGGGTTCCCAAACCCAAAGCTCTTCCAGCCTCTATTCCCAGAGATGTTCTTGCCAGAATACACTTTTATCACCTAAAAGACTCCCTAATGAGAGAAGCTCAAAAAAAGAGGACGGATATCCCTGAAAGATTTTGTAATGTCCTCCTATTCACTGACTTATCACCAGCGACGCTGAGCAGGAGACGCGAGTTCCAAGTATACACCAAAGCACTAAGGGATAACAATATTCCTTACAAATGGGGTTTCCCTGTCAAGCTGATTGTGAGATACCAAAATTCATCAAATGTCCTAGTTTCTCCACAGGAAGCGTCAGTAGCTTTTGCCAAATGGAACATCTCTGTGCCACCGGAGGGCGCCAAAGCCAAAGATAAAGACAAAGAAAGAGACAAAGCAATGAACTCTCCTTCTAATAGGCCTTCCTCTGATAGAAGCCACCTTAACCTAACTCCAGAATGGACCAAAGTGGGAAGAAATCCTCCGTGAAACTTATGCTGGACAGTTTCTATGATACCATAAGTATCCTTCCATGTTATAATTGTTTAGTTATACTACTATTATGCTATTCTTATGGGGTTCCACACCCTGATGCTCTACCTCTGAGAACACATATTACATCTCTGTGTTCACATTCCCTAATCCACTGTTTTCCTAACGCCTCCCATACTAAGTGAGATACATCACTACTTCTGGTCACTGTTAGACCATTGTTATGTTTCTGTTATTTATTAATCTTTTTTTTTTATATGTTTTATCTTATTGTTTTACAAGGTTACACAAAAAAGGTCTACCTCAAACAAAGGAAGCCAAAGATTCAAATCTACGTTCCCCACAATTTTTTCACGGTAACTTAGGTGTACTTCACTATTTCACTCACACACTAATAATTAATCATCTCAGGTTAGAAATATTAGCATATTGCATTAGAAATCAATATGGCTAGTAAAGGTATAAAAATCTTCTCTGCAAATGTTAAAGGTCTTAATAGCCCATTTAAGCGGTCAGCATGTTGGAATGAGGTGAGGAAACAAGGAGCTGACATTATCTGTATTCAAGAGTCCCACCTTAATAAGGAAGACTCCTACAGATTTTATCACCCCTCCTTTCCACACATCTTTTTCTCATCAGCTTCAAATAAAAGAAAAGGTGTGATTATAGGTTTTAAAAATTCTGTTGCCTTCCAGTGTCATAATACAATAATTGATGAAGAGGGCAGATACATCATCATTATATGCGATATAAACAACTCTAGATACACAATAGTTAATTTATATGCCCCTAATGTTGATCAGATCAATTTTATCAAACGTACAGTCAAAATAGCTCAGGACTCTAAGCAAGGCTCTCTATTGATTTGTGGCGACTTCAACATGTGCCCTGACTCCTCAATTGATAGACTGCCCTCTCCTCTTCCCTCTCAAAAGAATTCACACCTCAGAGATTTCTTATTCCAAGAGGGTCTTCTGGATATATGGAGGGTTCACCATGCTAATGAAAAAGATTTTACTTTTTTTTCACACCCACACAATACTTACTCTAGAATTGACCTCTTTGTATCAGATAAATGGCTCCTTCAAAAAGTGTTAGAAGTATCAATCTCTAATATAACATGGTCTGACCATGCGTTTATCACTCTTACTCTGGATGATAAGTATAGTAATAGAATATATTCCCCATGGAGACTCAATAACTCATTACTCCAAAATTCTTCTATTCGTACAGAAGTAGAAAATTCATTAAATGAATATTTTAATTCCAATGACAATAAGCTGGTTTCAGATATTACATTATGGAGCGCGCACAAGGCATTTATAAGGGGTGTTTTGTTAAAACATGCGGCTATCCAAAAGAAGAATAGACGGAAAACTCTTGATAAATTACTAGCTGATATCAAAAACCTAGAGGATTCTTCTAAGATTTCGTTAGACCCTAAAATTATCAGCAGATTAAAAACAGCCAGACACCAGTTATATCTTCATTTACACGAAAAACATGAATTCCACCTGCGTAAACTCAATTCAGACCACTACTCTCAAGGTAATAAAGCGTCAAAAATTTTAGCTAATAGAATTAAAAAAAGAGAAATTAAATCAAGAATCCCCTTCTTATATGACAGCCAAGACCAAAAATTATATAATCCCAAGCATATAGCAGAGGAATTCGCCAAATATTATGAAAATTTATATAATCTGGAGAATGCGCCTGACATTGTCCAACCGACTACTGAATATATTAATGATTTTCTTACTGGTATATCACTTCCTTCCATAACTCCAGCCCAAAACCAATCCCTTAACTCTAAAATCACACATCAGGAAATTTCTGAAGCAATACATTCTCTCAAAAACAATAAATCTCCTGGTCCGGACGGACTTACAAATGAATATTATAAAATCTTCTCACACATTCTAAACCCCTTTTTGAATAGATCCTTCAACTTAATAGCAGAACAGGAGTCAATCCCCAAAGATATGTTAAACGCACTGATAATTACGCTCCCCAAACCTGGTAAATCTGCAGACAAGCCGGCTAACTTCAGGCCTATATCACTACTAAACTCAGATATAAAGATTTTTGCGAAAATTCTGGCAAAAAGATTATCTGGTATCCTTCCTACATTAATAGCTAATGACCAAATTGGTTTTGTTCCCAACAGGCAATCATCAGATGGCACTAGGAGGTTCATAGACCTTTTGGATGTAGCATACTCTACTCGAACGCCTTCTCTGCTCCTCTCCTTGGACGCGGAGAAGGCGTTTGATAGGATACATTGGAAATACATTCACGCAACCTTGAAAAAATTTGTTTTTGGTGATTTTTTCCTGTCTGCGGTAATGTCCTTATATTCCAACCCTAGCGCCTCTATTTACTCATCTAGTTTCTTATCTGCTCCATTCAATATTAAGAATGGAACTAGACAAGGGTGCCCCATGTCCCCTTTAATATTTGCCCTTGCAATGGAACCCTTTGCGGAGCATATTAGATCCTCCCCTCTCATTAAAGGGTTAACGGTGGGGAACACAGATCATCGCATAGGCCTTTTTGCAGATGATGTGTTAATCTTAACTTCAAATCCTGCAACTGCATTAAATGCTATTAACAATATAATTACTAAATTTGGCAAAGCTTCCTTCTATAAAGTTAATATCAACAAGTCCCAAATTCTTGACCTGGGTTTATCCAGAACTACCAAAAACTTAATCTCCAACTCATACAAATACCCCTGGGCTGTAGAGTCATTGACATACCTAGGCATTCAGCTTGCATTCCCTACTAGTAAATTATTCAAAGTTAATTTTTGGCCATTATATAATAAGATAAATGATGCCTTAAACAACCTAAGAATGGACTCTCTTTCATGGTTAGGGAGAATAGCAGCAATTAAAATGATGATATTACCCAAAATTATTTATATGTTTCGTAATATCCCAATTACCATTCCCAAAGGATATTTATCTAAACTACAAACCTTACTCAACCGACATATATGGGGGAAGTTTAAGCCCAGAGTGAAAGGTCTCATCCTTCAAAGAACACTTAAAACAGGCGGACTCAACACCCCTTCTATTAAACACTACTATGCCTCTTCTATACTTGATCAAATGAGATACTTGATTAAAAATGATACCTCTAAAAAATGGGTTGTACTGGAGAAAAATATAATGGGTGCCCATGACTTAAACTTATGGCTCTCAGCCACAGCGGTCTTCGGTACCAAACATGTCTCTGCACTATCAACCCTGAATGCAATCTTTAGCATCTGGTATGTCATTGCTAGAACAGAAAAATTAGTTACTTCTTCAATCTCCTCCCTACCTCTAGAAATATGTGAATTAGCCATACCAGACCTTCAGATTGGTAACTGGATATCCTCCGGTATTACAGATATTGGGCAATTGAGAATTGATGAAGTTTTTGTTGACTTTGCTTATCTTCATAGAGAATTCAGTATTCCCAACTCAGATTTCTATAAATACCTTAGAATAAGACATCTACTTCAATCCCCAAGAAACTTTCAATTTACCTCACAAAACAGTTCGCTAATGGACTGGATCCATATGACACATAGACTAGATAAAGGTATCACGAAAGGATATCAATTACTAAAAGAATCTAGCACAAACCCATTACAACACATCATGGACTTGTGGAACTCTGAGTTAGGCTCTGTTCTCACAGAAGCGGAATGGGGGGAAGCCTTCAACTCTGTATCTAAGCTTTCCAAATGCTCAGACCATTTAGAAGGAGCGAGAAAAATACTATATAGATGGTACAGAACCCCTATGTACTTGAATAAAATATTTCCTGAAATGTCGCAAGCATGTTGGAGATGTGGTAATGCCCCTGGTACATACCTACACATGTGGTGGGACTGCCCATCAGTTAGTTGCTTATGGATCTCAATTTTTGAATTAATATCTCATCTAGCAGGCTCCCAAATCGCTCCCTCTCCTAAGATGGCTCTTTTATCTGTAGGCCTTATTGAACTCCCTCAAGATTATAGATCCGTTGTCAGCCATCTAATATTTGTTACCCGCCTGAAAATTGCTGCCTGCTGGAAAGCCGGTGATCTCCCCAATATCAAGAGAATTCTTAGAACGCTAGATAATTGTTGTTTATATGAAGGAATTTGGGCGTCATCTAGGAACTCGAAACTTACCTTTCTAAAGAATTGGGATATGTGGTTGAACGACAATAAGTGCAAGATACCTTCCAATGCGTCTATTAGGTTATAACATTTCAATCGTGTTGCATTACCTGTACACTAATATTTTGCTAGGTGAAGTACCTGTGATGTCATTTATTATTACTGGTATCAGTTTATCTGTTTTATGAAGTGTAATTTCTAATGTTCTAAATGAAGTTTCACAAGTGCCTAAAAATACCTCTGCTAAGAATGTATTCATGTGATTGTATTCATGCAATTGTAACCTTTTTATTTTTTATTTTTATTTTATGTAAACCTTAATAAAAAACTATTGTTCAAAAAAAAAAAAAAAGAAATGTATCCGTTACAGTAATGTCTCTCAACTTCAGTCCTCAGGGTCCACCTGCCGGCCATGATTGAGAATATCCCACAGAATGAATACCTGTGGTAAGTCCTGATGCATTAACACTAATCATATCACCTGCTCAATAGTAAGGATATCCTGAAAACACGACCAGCAGGTGGGCCCTGAGGACGGAGTTGAGGAAAACTGCACTACAGAACACAGCATTCAGTATATTCCAATGCAGTGCTGCCACCTGAAGGCCTTGATCTAAATATACCAGTGACAAGAATCAGATTCTCAAGCAGGCTTCAGCCTATCTGTCATGGGACACCGGCGGGGCGCTCACTCTCCTCAGCGCCGTCGGCGTCCCGCCTCTCCTAGGTGACAGGGGGCGGGAAGGACCCGGCCACGCACGTCTCCTCAGCACGGGAGGCGTCCTCCTGATCCCCCGGCAACCAACATGGTCTGAGCACCGAGCTGGGCACTCGGTGCTCAGCTGGATTCAGTAGGGCGGGTCATGTGACGCTGGCCACATCACATGACCCCTGTTATCAGTATTTAACAGGCAGCCATCTGGCCACAGGATGCCTGTTATTTAGGTTCCTGCAGTGAATTTACTTTACCTGGCGTACTTGCCTTCTGCTATTTCCTGACGATCCTCTGCCTGCTCCCTGTGTACTTTGCTGTTCTCCTGGTATTCTGACCCCAGCTTCCTCCTGACGAGCCTTTGCTGACTCTTTTGGTACGTCTCGACTCTCCTGGTATTTATGACCCCGACTTCTCCTGACAATTCTCTGCTTGCTCCATTTGTACTTCGTTGTTCTCCTGGTATTGACTTGGTCCGTTCATGTTCTGTTGTTTGTCTGGTCTGTCCTCCCTGCACTTATTCCAAGCTAGGGATTGCTGTCCAGTTGTCCCCTGTCATTAGAACTTGCAGGGCCAGGGGTGAGGGTGGAGCGCAGTGGTCACTTCCTTCCCCCTGTCTGTGTGTGTATGTGTACGCGACCGTTGTTACCAAAGGGGGAGTACATGACTCCCACATTTTAGCCACTCAGATACAGTGGTCACATTTTACTACAGCATTTCAGAGGTTAAATGTCTGTGACCGGCATTATCGTTGATTGTAGACATTAGCCCCAAGACTTCGCTATGTAAAACAGTAGAAACCCAGTGGCTATAGCACCCGCTGTGTTTGTAAGCAGGTGCCATATTTAAAGACCAGTGCAATGCCGCAAAGAGTTTTGTTTTTTTGGATTGCATTTTACTCATTTTTGCCCAAAAATATTTTTTTCAGTTGGTCTTTATTAAAAATACTCAGCTGTTTCTGAGTACAAGGGTTAAAAATCAGTCTGTTTGCAAGCTGCTATAGAGTTGTTTTTTTTTTTGTTTGTTTTTTATCCTGTCATCTAAGGGATCATGTGTATTCAGCATGACAGGTTGTGTACTCACACTGAAGTGGACAAATGTTATGTAAGTGTAGGAAGCATTACATTTGTGAAAATGAATCATGCAAGTATTTTCAAATACCTCTGGCTGATGTCAATGAATGGTATTGCTGGTTTTGCTGACAGCTAGTAATGCCACTGCCACTGCCCATCATGCCCTGTATTGTTTTGCTACTAGAGAACAGCAAATCGAAGCTGACGAAGTGGAATTCGATCCAAATTTCAGTAAATATTCGATTTGTAACTAATGCAAATTTCCTCGCACTTCGTGGTAACGAATCACATTTTTCCTAAAATGGCTGCTGTACGTGTGAAAACATGGGGCAAGGAACTCTGGGAAGCGAAAGCGTTTAGTGGCCTATTTAAAGCGAACCTTTCACCTGCATTTCACTCTTACAGGATCTTACAGGATCGCGCTTGAGTCCGCGCGATAGATGGGATCGCGCTGCTACTGAGGCCGACGGCGCATGCGCCGCCTGTACAAGCGCGGTCCCGGCGACTGAGCCGGGTGTCAATTAGACTGCATAGAGGCGGGGTTAGGGCAGGGGAGTTACAGCCTGGAGTGATGGAAGGGCTACCCCCTTGACTTCTATCGTGACTTGTGGAGCTGGAGAAGAGTACTTTATAAGGCGATTTTTTCATGCATATACATAGCAGAAAAGTGGGACAAGACTGTATGATAACACAATGAGGATGATCTATAAGGTACTTTTGATAGTTTATTAAGTGAAATGCAGGTGAAAGGTTCGCTTTAAGTGCAAAAAGAATAATATATACGCAGTTCACTTTTGCAGTTATATGTGGTGAAAGCGTCTAGTAGCCTATTTCAGTACAGAAAGAAAATAAATATATATGCATTTCACTCTTGCAGTTCATTTTGTTGAAAGCGTTTAGTGACCTATTTCAGTACAGAAATAAAAATATATGCGCACTCCACTGTTGCATTTATTTGTGGTGATAGTGGCCTATATCAGTACAAAAATAATAATATACAGTATGTGTCGCTTTTAGGGGTGTTTTAATTTTGTTTTAATTTATTTATTTAAGCTAAACATATGTCAGACAAAGAAGTGCCAGGCCATGCACAGAGGAGTGGCAGAAGCCTAAATGTTTATTTTGCAGGCAGAGGTCGCGGAAGAGTAAGGGGCCATGGCAGCAGGAGTCGCAGCAAGAGGCCTGACCTCCCTGTGTAATCTAGCGGTCGTATCTAGGGATGAGCGAACCCGAACTGTATAGTTCAGGTTCGTACCGAATTTTGGGGTGTCCGTGACACGGACCCGAACCCGAACATTTTCGTAAAAGTCTGCGTTCGGGTTCGGTGTTCGTCACTTTCTTGGCGCTTTTTGAAAGGCTGCAAAGCAGCCAATCAACAAGCGTCATACTACTTGCCCCAAGAGGCCGTCACAGCCATGCCTACTATTGGCATGGCTGTGATTGGCCAGTGCAGCATGTGACCCAGCCTCAATTTAAGCTGGAGTCACGTAGCGCCGCCCGTCACTCTGCTCTGATCAGCATAGTGTCACAACCAGACAGCTGAGAAGCTCTGACAGAGGCCTTTCAGAACCTCCTCCTTGACTTTCTTTGTTGTGGTATTCAGTTCCTCATCTCGTTAGCCTCTCTCAGCTGTCATGTGTTGGACTAATTGCTTCCCTTTAAATTCCTCCCCAGAATGCTTTTCTGGGCGGCTTATACTTCTTCCTGGAGTGTGTGTGCATGCTGATCTTGTTCTCCTGTCTGCTACAAAAGCTAAGTGTTGAACATTTATCTGTTATTTTCTGTTTGCTGGATCCCAGGTGACCCTGACTCCCTCCGTATCTTGTGTAGGGAGCCGGTGGTCGTGTCCCCTCACTATTGTAGGGTGCTCAGGGGTTATATAGTCAAGGTACGTGGATATGCAAACTTCCACCATTCGGATCTTTGCATAGGCTGAGCAGCCAGGGAAAGTGCCACGTCTTCTGCAGGGGTCTCCCCTTGGTTCCTTAGTTTTTGGATCCAGCGAGTCATTTATGCATGTTGCTTTGCCTTGTTTGCTGTACACCGTCCGTGACACATAGGGAAAGGTTGCAGCTGCAACGTTAGGGCGAGATTAGGCAGTGATTAACTCATCCAAAAGACTTCATTCAGTGATCGATCTGCAGTTGTGGATGATTGAACTGCTGCTATTCAATTGCTCACTGTTTTTAGGCTGCCCAGAGCGTTTTTCAGTCACTTTTTTCTGGGGTGATCGGCGGCCATTTTGTGTCTTGTGGTGCGCCAGCACAAGCTGCCACCAAGTACATTTAACCATCAATAGTGTGGTTGTTTTTTGGCTATATCCTACATCAGGGGCTTGGCTGTGCTTGCTATTTTATTGAGGGGTGAAATACAATTGCCAAAATAGCAGTACCCTAAATCTGGTGTTTCAGCTGTGGCTAGCCAATTGTAATACTGTCTGCTGTCTGGCAAAGGATATATTTTTGTTCAGGGTTGAAATACAATTCCCAACTTAGCAATTTCCTAAATTAGTTGTTTCTGCTGTATCAGGGCTACTTTAAATCTATTCATTAAAAGGGTATATAAGATTCAAGGTGCACATAGGGTCATTCTCAATAACTTCACACACACGCTACTGTGCAATTCCAAGTCTAATTCTGTCTGTAAACGTATACCTGTCACCCAGCGCCTAAATACTAGGCCTCAAATTTATATTCATCTAAATCTGTGGTTTTTGCTGTGGCTGGGCAAGTTATTTAGTGTTCGTCAAAGCACAGTTTTTGTTCTGGGTTGAAATACAATTCCGAATTTAGCAATTTCATAATTTAGTGGTTTCTGCTGTATCAGGCCTACTTTAAATCTATCCCTAAAAGGGTATAGTAGATTCAAAGTGCGGATAGGGTCATTCTCAATAACTTCACACACACGCTACCGTGCATTTCCAAGTCTAATTCTGTCCGTAAACGTATACCAGTCATCCAGCGCCTAAATACTAGGCCTCAAATTTATATTCAGCTAAATCTGTTGTTACTGCTGGGCCTGTATTAGTGTAATACGGTACCTAAATAGATAGCCAGATAGTGTTAGGTGTCTGTAAAAAAAGGCCTGAATTTGAATTCAATACATTGGGCCAAATAATATTTTTCTTATTGTGGTCAACGGTAACAATGAGGAAAACATCTAGTAAGGGGCGCGGACGCGGACATGGTCGTGGTGGTGTTAGTGGACCCTCTGGTGCTGGGAGAGGACGTGGCCGTAATGCCACAGCCACACGTCCTAGTGTACCAACTACCTCAGGTCCCAGTAGCCGCCATAATTTACAGCAATATTTGGTGGGGCCCAATGCCGTTCTAAGGATGGTAAGGCCTGAGCAGGTACAGGCATTAGTCAATTGGGTGGCCGACAGTGGATCCAGCACGTTCACATTATCTCCCACCCAGTCTTCTGCAGAAAGCGCACAGATGGCGCCTGAAAACCAAGCACATCAGTCTGTCACATCACCCCCATGCATACCAGGGAAACTGTCTCAGCCTCAAGTTATGCAGCAGTCTCTTATGCTGTTTGAAGACTCCGCTGGCAGGGTTTCCCAAGGGCATCCACCTAGCCCTTCCCCAGCGGTGGAAGACATAGAATGCACTGACGCACAACCACTTATGTTTCCTGATGATGAGGACATGGGAATACCACCTCAGCACGTCTCTGATGATGACGAAACACAGGTGCCAACTGCTGCGTCTTTCTGAAGTGTGCAGACTGAACAGGTGGTCAGGGATCAAGACTGGGTGGAAGACGATGCAGGGGACGATGAGGTCCTAGACCCCACATGGAATGAAGGTCGTGCCACTGACTTTCACAGTTCGGAGGAAGAGGCAGTGGTGAGACCGAGCCAACAGCGTAGCAAAAGAGGGAACAGTGGGCAAAAGCAGAACACCTGCCGCTAAGAGACTCCGCCTGCTACTGACCCCCGCCATCTATGAACCGAGCACCCCAAAGGCAGCTTCAAGGAGTTCCCTGGCATGGCACTTCTTCAAACAATGTGCTGACGACAAGACCCGAGTTGTTTGCACACTGTGCCATCAGAGCCTGAAGCAAGGCATTAATGTTCTGAACCTTAGCACAACCTGCATGACCAGGCACCTGCATGCAAAGCATGAACTGCAGTGGAGTAAACACCTTAAAAACAAGGAAGTCACTCAGGCTCCCCCTGCTACATCTTCTGCTGCTGCCGCCTCGGCCTCTTCTGCTGCTGCCGCCGCCTCGGCCTCTTCCTCCGCCTCTGGAGGAACGTTGGCACCTGCCGCCCAGCAAACATGGGATGTACCACCAACACCACCACCTGCGTCACCAAGCATCTCAACCATGTCACACGGCAGCGTTCAGCTCTCCATCTCACAAACATTTGAGAGAAAGCGTAAATTCCCACCTAGCCACCCTCGATCCCTGGCCCTAAATGCCAGCATTTCTAAACTACTGGCCTATGAAATGCTGTCATTTAGGCTGGTGGACACAGACAGCTTCAAACAGCTCATGTCGCTTGCTGTCCCACAGTATGTTGTTCCCAGCCGGCACTACTTCTCCAAGAGAGCCGTGCCTTCCCTGCACAACCAAGTATCCGATAAAATCAAGTGTGCACTGCGCAACGCCATCTGTGGCAAGGTCCACCTAACCACAGATACGTAGACCAGTAAGCATGGCCAGGGACGCTATATCTCCCTAACTGCACACTGGGTAAATGTAGTGGCGGCTGGGCCCCAGGCGGAGAGCTGTTTGGCGCATGTCCTTCCGCCGCAAAGGATCGCAGGGCAACATTCTTTGCCTCCTGTTGCCACCTCCTCCTACTCAGCTTCCTCCTCCTCTTCTTCCACCTGCTCATCCAGTCAGCCACACACCTTCACCACCAACTTCAGCACAGCCCGGGGTAAACGTCAGCAGGCCATTCTGAAACTCATATGTTTGGGGGACAGGCCCCACACCGCACAGGAGTTGTGGCGGGGTAAAGAACAACAGACCGACGAGTGGTTGCTGCCGGTGAGCCTCAAGCCCGGCCTGGTGGTGTGCGATAATGGGCGAAATCTCGTTGCAGCTCTGGGAATAGCCGGTTTGACGCACATCCCTTGCCTGGCACATGTGCTGAATTTGGTGGTGCAGAAGTTTATTCACAACTACCCCGACATGTCAGAGCTGCTGCATAAAGTGCGGGCCGTCTGTTCGCGCTTCCGGCGTTCACATCCTGCCGCTGCTCGCCTGTCTGCGCTACAGCGTAACTTCGGCCTTCCCGCTCACCACCTCATATGCGACGTGCCCACCAGGTGGAACTCCACCTTGCACATGCTGGACAGACTGTGCGAGCAGCAGCAGGCCATAGTGGAGTTTCAGCTGCAGCACGCACGGGTCAGTCGCACTGCGGAACAGCACCACTTCACCACCAATGACTGGGCCTCCATGCGAGACCTGTGTGCCCTGTTGCGCTGTTTCGAGTACTCCACCAACATGGCCAGTGGCGATTACGCCGTTATCAGCGTTACAATACCACTTCTATGTCGCCTTGAGAAAACACTTAGGGCGATGATGGAAGAGGAGGTGGCCCAGGAGGAGAAGGAGGAGGAGGAAGAGGGGTCATTTTTAGCACTTTCACGCCAGTCTCTTCGAAGTGACTCAGAGGGAGGTTTTTTGCAACAGCAGAGGCTAGGTACAAATGTGGCCAGCCAGGGCCCACTACTGGAGGACGAGGAGGACGAGGATGAGGAGGAGGTGGAGGAGGATGAGGATGAAGCATGGTCACAGCGGGGTGGCACCCAACGCAGCTCGGGCCCATCACTGGTGCGTGGTTGGGGGGAAACGCAGGACGATGGCGATACGCCTCCCACAGAGGACAGCTTGTCCTTACCTCTGGGCAGCCTGGCACACATGAGCGAATATACATGCTGCAGTGCTTGCGCAACGACAGCAGAGTTGCCCACATTTTAACGTGTGCGGACTACTGGGTTGCCACCCTGCTGGATCCACGGTACAAAGACAATGTGCCCACCTTACTTCCTGCACTGGAGCGTGATAGGAAGATGCGCGAGTTCAAGCGCACGTTGGTAGACGCGCTACTGAGAGCATTCCCAAATGTCACAGGGGAACAAGTGGAAGCCCAAGGCCAAGGCAGAGGAGGAGCAAGAGGTCGCCAAGGCAGCTGTGTCACGGCCAGCTCCTCTGAGGGCAGGGTTAGCATGGCAGAGATGTGGAAAAGTTTTGTCAACACGCCACAGCTAACTGCACCACCACCTGATACGCAACGTGTTAGCAGGAGGCAACATTTCACTAACATGGTGGAACAGTATGTGTGCACACCCCTCCACGTACTGACTGATGGTTCGGCCCCATTCAACTTCTGGGTCTCTAAATTGTCCACGTGGCCAGAGCTAGCCTTTTATGCCTTGGAGGTGCTGGCCTGCCCGGCGGCCAGCGTTTTGTCTGAACGTGTATTCAGCACGGCAGGGGGCGTCATTACAGACAAACGCAGCCGCCTGTCTACAGCCAATGTGGACAAGCTGACATTCATAAAAATTAACCAGGCATGGATCCCACAGGACCTGTCCATCCCTTGTGCAGATTAGACATTAAGTACCTCCCCTTAACCATATATTATTGTACTCCAGGGCACTTCCTCATTCAATCCTATTTTTATTTTCATTTTACCATTATATTGCGAGGCTACCCAAATTTGAATGAACCTCTCCTCTGTCTGGGTGCCGGGGCCTAAATATATGCCAATGGACTGTTCCAATGTTGGGTGACGTGAAGCCTGATTCTCTGCTATGACATGCAGACTAATTCTCTGCTGACATGAAGCCAGATTCTCTGTTACGGGACCTCTCTCCTCTGCCTGGGTGCTGGGCCTAAATATATGCCAATGGACTGTTGCACTGGTGGCTGACGTGAAGCCTGATTGTCTGTTATGGGACCTCTCTCCTCTGCCTGGGTGCTGGGCCTAAATATCTGACAATGGACTGTTGCATTGGTGGCTGACGTGAAGCCTGATTCTCTGCTATGACATGCAGACTAATTCTCTGCTGACATGAAGCCAGATTGTCTGTTACGGGACCTCTCTCCTCTGCCTGGGTGCTGGGCCTAAATTTATGAAAATGGACTCTTACAGTGGTGGGTGACGTGAAGCCTGATTCTCTGCTATGATATGAAGACTGATTCTCTGCTGACATGAAGCCAGATTGTCTGTTACGGGACCTCACTCCTCTGCCTGGGTGCTGGGCCTAAATTTATGACAATGGACTGTTGCAGTGGTGGCTGACGTGAAGCCTGATTCTCTGCTATGATATGAAGACTGATTCTCTGCTGACATGAAGCCAGATTGTCTGTTACGGGACCTCTCTCCTCTGCCTGGGTGCTGGGCCTAAATATCTGACAATGGACTGTTGCATTGGTGGCTGACGTGAAGCCTGATTCTCTGCTATGATATGAAGACTGATTCTCTGCTGACATGAAGCCAGATTGTCTGTTACGGGACCTCTCTCCTCTGCCTGGGTGCTGGGCCTAAATATCTGACAATGGACTGTTGCATTGGTGGCTGACGTGAAGCCTGATTCTCTGCTATGACATGCAGACTGATTCTCTGCTGACATGAAGCCAGATTGTCTGTTACGGGACCTCTCTCCTCTGCCTGGGTGCTGGGCCTAAATATCTGACAATGGACTGTTGCATTGGTGGCTGACGTGAAGCCTGATTCTCTGCTATGATATGAAGACTGATTCTCTGCTGACATGAAGCCAGATTGTCTGTTACGGGACCTCTCTCCTCTGCCTGGGTGCTGGGCCTAAATATCTGACAATGGACTGTTGCATTGGTGGCTGACGTGAAGCTTGATTCTCTGCTATGATATGAAGACTGATTCTCTGCTGACATGAAGCCAGATTGTCTGTTACGGGACCTCTCTCCTCTGCCTGGGTGCTGGGCCTAAATATATGCCAATGAACTGTTGCAGTGGTGGCTGACGTGAAGCCTGATTCTCTGCTATGATATGAAGACTGATTCTCTGCTGACATGAAGCCAGATTGTCTGTTACGGGACCTCTCTCCTCTGCCTGGGTGCTGGGCCTAAATATCTGACAATGGACTGTTGCATTGGTGGCTGACGTGAAGCCTGATTCTCTGCTATGATATGAAGACTGATTCTCTGCTGACATGAAGCCAGATTGTCTGTTACGGGACCTCTCTCCTCTGCCTGGGTGCTGGGCCTAAATATCTGACAATGGACTGTTGCAGTGGTGGCTGACGTGAAGCCTGATTCTCTGCTATGATATGAAAACTGATTCTCTGCTGACATGAAGCCAGATTGTCTGTTACGGGACCTCTCTCCTCTGCCTGGGTGCTGGGCCTAAATTTATGACAATGGACTGTTGCAGTGGTGGCTGACGTGAAGCCTGATTCTCTGCTATGACATGCAGACTGATTCTCTGCTGACATGAAGACAGATTCTCTGTTACGGGACCTCTCTCCTCTGCCTGGGTGCCGGGGCCTAAATATCTGAGAATGGACTGTTCCAGTGGTGGGTGACGTGAAGCCAGATTCTCTGCTATGGGACCTCTCTCCAATTGATTTTGGTTAATTTTTATTTATTTAATTTTTATTTTTATTCATTTCCCTATCCACATTTGTTTACAGGGGATTTACCTACATGTTGCTGCCTTTTGCAGCCCTCTAGCCCTTTCCTGGGCTGTTTTACAGCCTTTTTAGTACCGAAAAGTTTGGGTCCCCATTGACTTCAATGGGGTTTGGGTTCGGGACGAAGTTCGGATCGGGTTCGGATCCCGAACCCGAACATTTCCGGGAAGTTCGGTCGAACTTCTCGAACCCGAACATCCAGGTGTTCGCTCAACTCTATTCATTATTAAGGTTCACTGTAAAAATCAGTTTTCCCCAGTTCTATACCTTTACAAGGCTCTTGATGGTTCAAAAACCCCACTCTCACATGTAGGTGATGGCTAATCTAAACGTATTGTCACATAATGTGAATGGACTCAATATCCCTCAAAAAAGTAGACAAATTTTTAATCTGCTGTTCAAACAGAAAGCTGACATTGTCCTTTGGCAGGAGACTCACTTCCGTCACGGTCATATCCCCTCATTAATCACAGCAAAATATGCACAGTGGTTCCATGCAACTTACTCATCTGCCTCTAGAGGCGTTTCCATTGCTATTAGCTCATCAATCCCATTTAAATTGACCAAGTCCTTTATTGATCCAGAAGGGCGACTACTTATCATTCAAGGCACTATTTTAATTTATAAGATCACCATAGCTAACATATATGCCCCGAACACGGGTCAGATTCCCTGGCTAATAAAGGCACTTAGGAAAATTAAAGAATACTCGGAAGGTTTGCTAGTAGTAGCTGGAGACCTTAATGTCTCACTTGACATTACCACCCCAAGGTCCAACAATATCAATAAGAAACAAATGGGGAAATTGATGATGGCATTGGCGGAAGTGCGTCTGATAGATATATGGAGGACCATCCATCCATCAGAGACGGACTCCACATATTTTTCCCATGTCTATAGCTCATACAGTCGGATAGACTACCTCTTCCTGCCAGACACATATATTCCATGTGTGAGGGAGGCGGAGATAGGAAACATTGTGATTTCAGATCACGCTCCTGTTACAATGTCGCTGTCTCTCCAAGAACTTCCACATAAAGCCTGGTCGTGGAGGTTAAATACCACACTTCTGGAAACACAATCATATGTGGACTCACTGACAGACAAATTGGAAAATTACTTTAAAACAAATGCTACACCAGAAACCTCAACCCCGATGCTTTGGGAAGCTCATAAGGCCTACATAATGGGAGAGTTGATAGCACTGGGCTCCCATGTTAAAAAGAAATTCACGAAGGAACTGATTTCTCTACTCTCCCAGATTCAAACCCAAGAAAAATTGCATAAGCTAACACATTCTGACATTCACAAAGACGCCTTAGTCACACTTAGACGTAAAGTTAAAGACCTTCTTAATATCAAAGGGGCTAAGTCCTTACTGTTTTTGAAAAGTAGAACATATGAACACGGAGACAAGGGGACCAAAATGATGATTTAATTTAAAAAAAGAAGAGAAAAAACCTTTGTCTCCTCGATAAAATCTGGTCCTACTCTAAAAGTAACTTCAACCCCGCTTATAGCTAAAGCCTTTCAGTCATTCTACTCACAACTTTACAATCTCCCAATCCCAAATGTAGATTCAGTTTCAGGCGAAAAAACAAACACCTCCTTAATTGAGAAGTTTTTAGCTTCGATTAAAGCCCCTTCACTTTCAGAAGAGGAGAGCGGGAATCTCCTTAGACCCTTCTCTGTGACAGAAGTTGAGAAAGTCCTTAATTCCATCCCTATAGGGAAGAGCCCGGGTCCTGATGGATTGCCTATTATTTATTTTAAAACGTTTAAAAAGGTTCTGCTTCCTCACTTTACAGATCTCTGCAACCCGCTGTTGGGAGGGATGTCGTTGGCCCCCCAGGCCTTGAGGGCGCACATCACCATCCTACACAAAGAAGGGAAGGACCCAGAGGACTGCGGGAGCTACAGACCTATATCCCTTCTCAACTGTGATTTGAAATGGTGGTCTAAGCTGTTGGCGCATAGGATTTCCCCTGTGCTGGACAGACTCATAGACCCTGAACAGGTAGGGTTCGTCCCTGGTAGAGAGGGGAAGCACAATATTTGGAGACTGATCCACCTGATCCATAATGCCGATGTCACAAACGCCCCTTTGCTGCTACTGGGAACTGATGCGGAGAAGGCATTCGACAGGGTAAACTGGGACTTCATGAGAGCTACCTTGTTGAAACTCGGTTTCCCTCCGGTATTTGTCTCAGCCATTTTCTCACTATACTCCTGCCCCATGGCTCAGGTATTGGTAAATGGTGCCCTGTCGGATGCCTTCCCCATCAGAAATGGGACTAGGCAAGGATGCCCTCTCTCACCAACCCTTTTTATTTTGTGTTTAGAGATGTTCCTTCTAAGAATTAGACAATCAGACAAAATTCAAGGTGTTTAAATAGGCCAATACCATCACAGGACTGCTGCATTTGCAGATCACCTGCTAATCATAATTTCTAATCCTGAAGAAGCCCTCCCCGCCATTATGTCCTTATTTGACCAATACAGCGTAGTCTCTAATTTTAAGATTAATTTCTCCAAATCGGAAGCCCTGCAGGTTAACATTCCAAATAAGATCCTAGACTCACTCAAACGTTCTTCCCCGTTTAAATGGCCAACAACTGCAATCAAGTTTCTGGGTGTCAATGTCCCAGCGGACTTGAATTTGCTGTTCAGGCTCAACTACACCCTGTTACTTACTAAGACCAGATCCTTTGTTTCCTCATTAAAGGTGCATTTCATGTCCTGGTTTGGTAGGAAAAATCTGTTGGCCACGTTTGTATTGCCCCAATTATTGTATCTATTTCAAGCCCTCCCGATACACGTCCCCACATCCTTTCTAACGCAAATCAGGAGAGTATTTACATCCTCTCTGTGGAAAACTAAAAGGCCCAGACTAGCCTATCAACTTCTTGCCCAGAAGAAACACAAAGGTGGTATATCATTACCCGATATGGCCATGTATAACAGAGCCATTCATTTGGCTAGATGGGCGCTCTTGGCAAATGAAAAAATACAAGCTCCCTTCCTTGATATAGAGAGGACTCTCTTAGGTATACACAGACAAGCTCTGATGTGGCTACCAACAGCTCCGCTAGTGCTTTGCCAGAAAATGTGCACACTGACAAAAAGCATGAGTGACTTCACTAAGGGTAAACAAGATATCAAAAATAACTCTTCTAAATGTCCTACCTTACTTATTTGACAAAGTGGGAGGGGGAGATAAAAGTTGGTGGCACTTATGGGGTAATGTCAGAATAGGTGAAGTAACAGAGAATAACCGATTCTTATCATTGGAAGAAGCTCATGTCAAATTGGGTAGAAAGCCCCCTTCTCTGGTGCAAAGCTAGGATTTTAAAAACACATGCAAGAAATATGATAAAACATCAGACCACACGTTTTTGGAGCCCACTTGGCTAGAAAACATTACTACTCTTCCTTCAACTTTGAAGAAGTCGCTCTGAGTCACATATAACAACTTGCTATCCGAACTTGCTATACACAAACCATACTATTTACGTCAGTGGGAAAAAGACCTAGGGAGGAGCCTCTCAGAGGTAGAATCTACATTTGTCTTATGCTCTATATGCTCTATAGGAATTTCTCCCTCAGATCGTTGTTGGAGGTGCCAATCAGAGGTGGGATCTATGATCCATATTTGGTGGTCTTGCCCCTTAATAAAACAGTTTTGGAAGGATGTGGAGGGTACCATTAACACCATTTGTTCAACAAACATAACTCTTTCTCCCGAGCTTGTACTGCTATGGATCCCTACTACTAACTTTAGGCCTTCAAAGGCAGATCTCCCTACTCATATGATCGCTACAGCTAAACTACTTATCCCAACAAAATGGAGGGACACCTCCCCGCCAGATCTGAAAATGTGGTTCAACAAAATGCACCAGCTTCACAGAATGGAGGAGATGGTGGGATGGATCCATAGCAGTAGACTTAAATATCTAGAGACTTGGTTTCCCTGGAAAAGGTCTCAGGCTGTAAGAGACTCTGAGGTTCTAAACTCAGTAAATATCTGAAATGATCTGACAGATGTTTCTCTATAGCAATCACAGGCCCACTTGCAATGTAGGTCAGGGTCGGAGTGAGTGACGTAAAACCTCTTTACAGGCTTTGGAATAGGACTGAGAACCCTATATGCAGATATGACCTAGAGAGGGATTTGGTTCATTCTATGTAGAATAAGACTTATTTACATTTCCTACAACACGCTATATTCGACCTACACAGAGTGATTGAATTTTACATCATTAGAGAGCCTTTTGGTTAATATTCTCCCCTTTATTATTTCATCCCCTCCTTATAGTTTTATTTTACATTCTCTCCTCCTAACTTCCCTTTACTTGTTGTTAAATATATGTAACAACTCTATATCCTGACTAAATTTGCTTATAGGTATAATCACATGCGCAATGTAATTTTCAACAATGTACATGCTTATGGTGATCACTGTATAAGTAATTATGTAATTTTTTGTACTTGTGCTTATAAGCTGTAAAACAATAAAAAGAGATTTACAAACAAAATAGCAGAAACCCGTGACTATGGCTCCCGCTGCACGTGCGAGCGGGTGCCATGTTTGGGGACCAGACTTCCCCTGTACATGTACGGCGGAGGTCCTTCAAGGGTTTCTGTCAGCAGAAAAATGGTTATTAACCTGGCTGACATTAGTAATGAACTAATGTCAGCTGAACATAACTATATTAGTGCCATATCACTGCCTGCCACCATTATTGAGAAAAAAAATCACTTTTATAATATGAAAATGAGCCTCTAGGAGCAGAGGGGGCATTGCTCCTGCTCTTAGAGGCTCCATTCTCCCACCTTTGGCCACGATCTGCTACACTTGATTGACAGGGTCAGGCAGCGCTGGTCTCCTCTTGCCGGCCCTGTCTGCCATGGAAATCTTGAGCCTGAGCCGCCCCGTTTAGTATTTGGCGCAGGCGCAGTGAGTGAAGCCATCAGCGGCGAGCATCCTTTACTCACTGCGCCTGTGCCGAGTACTGAATGGGACGGCAAAGGCGCGAGATTTCCACGGCAGACAGGGCCGGCAAGAGGAGACCAGCGCTGCCTGGCCCTGTAAATCAAGTGTAGCAGGGCGTGGCGAGAGGTGGGAGAACAGAGTCTCTAGGAGCAAAGCCCCCCCTGCTCCTAGAGGCTAATTTGCATATTATAAAAGTGATTTTCTCTCAATAACGGCGGCACGTAGTAAGATGGCACTAATATAGTTATGTTTAGCTGACATTAGTACATCACTAATCTCAGCCAGGTTAGTAACCATTTTCCTGCTGACAGAAACCCTTTATTAATCTATCATGTTTTTTATATGAACACAGGCTGGTTGGAGGCCTTTAGAAAATATGTGGCCATTGGCACACCGCAATGGAGGGTCCCCGGAAGGAAATATTTCTCCCAGAATGGCATCCCCGAGCTATATGGCCACGTTCAGCGGCAAGTGAATGTATCTCTGGCACACAGTGTCGGTGCCAAGATACATCTGACCACAGACACGTGGTCTAGCAAACATGGGCAAGGAAGGTACATAACTTTTACTACCAACTGGGTGAACCTTCTGACGGCCGTCAAGCATGCAACCTGTGGCGCCCGTGTGGATTTGGTGTTATCGCCACGGATTGCATGCAGGCCTGCCTCTTCTTCTCCTCCTCCTACTCCAACCTCCTTCTCCTCCTCGGCTGACTCCTCCTTTTCCACTGCTACCGTCTCTGATGCTGCACCCCCCAAGCACCACAGAACCTATTCTACGTGCCAGGTGAGACATTGCCATGCTGTGCTGCAGCTGTTGTGCCTGGAAGCCAAGAGCCACACCGATCCTGCACTCATTTCAGCTTTGCGGTCACAGGCCGATCAGTGGCTAACCCCGCTCAATTTGACAGTTGGTAAAGTGGTGTGCGACAATGGTGCTAATCTGCTGAGCGCGCTGAAACAGGGCAAAATGACACACGTGCCATGCATGGCACACGTCCTGAACTAAGTCGAGCAGCGATTCGTTGCCAAATACCCGGGGGTCCAGGACGTCTTGCGGCAGGCCAGGTAAATCTCTAGCCATTTTAGAAGATTTTACACGGCCATGGCTCGCCTTGCTGACATTCAGCAGCGACACAACCTGCCATGCCCATCAGACATCTGATTTGTGACTGACTGACACGCTGGAACTCCACCTTGTATACAGGGAGTGCAGAATTATTAGGCAAGTTGTATTTTTGAGGATTAATTTTATTATTGAACAACAACCATGTTCTCAATGAACCCAAAAAACTCATTAATATCAAAGCTGAATATTTTTGGAAGTAGTTTTTAGTTTGTTTTTAGTTTTAGCTATTTTAGGGGGATATCTGTGTGTGCAGGTGACTATTACTGTGCATAATTATTAGGCAACTTAACAAAAAACAAATATATACCCATTTCAATTATTTATTTTTACCAGTGAAACCAATATAACATCTCAACATTCACAAATATACATTTCTGACATTCAAAAACAAAACAAAAACAAATCAGTGACCAATATAGCCACCTTTCTTTGCAAGGACACTCAAAAGCCTGCCATCCATGGATTCTGTCAGTGTTTTGATCTGTTCACCATACACATTGCGTGCAGCAGCAACCACAGCCTCCCAGACACTGTTCAGAGAGGTGGACTGTTTTCCCTCCTTGTAAATCTCACATTTGATGATGGACCACAGGTTCTCAATGGGGTTCAGATCAGGTGAACAAGGAGGCCATGTCATTAGATTTTCTTCTTTTATACCCTTTCTTGCCAGCCACGTTGTGGAGTACTTGGACGCGTGTGATGGAGCATTGTCCTGCATGAAAATCATGTTTTTCTTACCTTGCAGACTTCTTCCTGTACCACTGCTTGAAGAAGGTGTCTTCCAGAAACTGGCAGTAGGACTGGGAGTTGAGCTTGACTCCATCCTCAACCCAAAAAGGCCCCACAAGCTCATCTTTGATTATACCAGCCCAAACCAGTACTCCACCTCCACCTTGCTGGCGTCTGAGTCGGACTGGAGCTCTCTGCCCTTTACCAATCCAGCCATCTGGCCCATCAAGACTCACTCTCATTTCATCAGTCCATAAAACCTTTGAAAAATCTGTCTTGAGATATTTCTTGGCCCAGTCTTGACGTTCAGCTTGTGTGTCTTGTTCAGTGGTGGTCGTCCTTCAGCCTTTCTTACCTTGGCCATGTCTCTGAGTATTGCACACCTTGTGCTTTTGGGCACTCCAGTGATGTTGCAGCTCTGAAATATGGCCAAACTGGTGGCAAGTGGCATCTTGGCAGCTGCACGCTTGACTTTTCTCAGTTCATGGGCAGTTATTTTGCGCCTTGGTTTTTCCACACGCTTCTTGCGACCCTATTGACTATTTTGAATGAAACGCTTGATTGTTCGATGATCACGCTTCAGAAGCTTTGCAATTTTAAGAGTGCTGCATCCCTCTGCAAGATATCTCACTATTTTTGACTTTTCTGAGCCTGTCAAGTCCTTCTTTTGACCCATTTTGCCAAAGGAAAGGAAGTTGCCTAATAATTATGCACACCTGATATAGGGTGTTGATGTCATTAGACCACACCCCTTCTCATTACAGAGATGCACATCACCTAATATGCTTAATTGGTAGTAGGCTTTCGAGCCTATACAGCTTGGAGTAAGGCAACATGCATAAAGAGGATGATGTGGTCAAAATACTCATTTGCCTAATAATTCTGCACGTAGTGTATGTTTGATAGGCAGCTCCAGCAGAAACGTGCAGTTAACGGCTACCTGTACGAACTCTGCGGAAGGACAGGTTCTGGGGAGCTTGTTTTTTTTTCATTGTGCCAGTGGCTGCTCATGCACGACACATGCAGACTACTGCGGCTATTCGAGGAGATCACCAAACTGGTCAGTCGCAGCCAGGGTGCCATCAGTGACATCGTACCTTACGCATTTTTTCTTCTGGAGTGTGCATTGAGTCATGTTATTGATCAAACCGTTGAGGAGAAGGAGCAGGAAGATGAGTTAGTTACAATGCTGGATGAATTCCCAGGGGGGCTACTCCATCTGAGGCAAGTCAACAGGAGTCTGAAGAGGAGTCAGAGGAGGATGGTGCCGGGGCGGAGGAGGAGGAGGAACAAGAAGAGCATGCTTTAACCACCTCCCGACCGCTGTACGCAGATATGCGTCCGGGAGGTGGTTGCTTTACTCCTCCTGGACGCATATACGCGTCATCTCGCGAGACGCGAGATTTCCTGTGAACGCGCGCACACAGGCGCGCGCGCTCACAGGAACGGAAGGTAAGCGAGTGGATCTCCAGCATGCCAGCGGCGATCGCTCGCTGGCAGGCTGGAGATCCGAATTTTCTAACCCCTAACAGGTATATTAGACGCTGTTTTGATAACAGCGTCTAATATACCTCCTACCTGGTCCTCTGGTGGTCCCTTTTGTTAGGATCGACCACCAGAGGACACAGGTAGGTCAGTAAAGTCACACCAAACACTACACTACACTACACCCCCCCCGTCACTTATTAACCCTTTATGAACCCCTGATCACCCATGATCATCCCATATAAACTCCCTGATCACCCCCTGTCATTGATCACCCCCCTGTCATTGATCACCCCCCTGTAAGGCTCCATTCAGACGTCCGCATGATTTTTACAGATCCATGGATACATGGATCGGATCCGCAAAACACATGCGGACGTCTGAATGGAGCCTTACAGGGGGGGTGATCAGTGACAGGGGGGTGATCACCCTGATAACCCCCTGTCATTGATAACCCCCCTGTAAGGCTCTATTCAGACGTCCGCATGTGTTTTGTGGATCCGATCCATGTATCCATGGATCCGTAAAAATCATACGGACGTCTGAATGGAGCCTTACAGGGGGGTGATCAATGACAGGGGGGTGATCAGGGAGTCTATATGGGTGATCACCCCCCTGTCATTGATCACCCCCCTGTCATTGATCACCCCCCTGTAAGGCTCCATTCAGACGTCCGCATGTGTTTTGCGGATCCGATCCATGGATCCGTAAAAATCATACGGACGTCTGAATGGAGCCTTACCAGGGGGGTGATCAATGACAGGGGGGTGATCAGGGAGTCTATATGGGTGATCACCCCCCTGTCATTGATCACCCCCCCTGTAAGGCTCCATTCAGACATTTTTTTGGCCCAAGTTAGCGGAAATTTTTTGTTTGTTTTTGCTTTTTCTTACAAAGTCTCATATTCCACTAACTTGTGTCAAAAAATAAAATCTCACATGAACTCGCCATACCCCTCACGGAATCCAAATGCGTAAACTTTTTTAGACATTTATATTCCAGACTTCTTCTCACGCTTTAGGGCCCCTAAAAAGCCAGGGCAGTATAAATACCCCATATGTAACCCCATTTCTGAAAGTAGACACCCCAAGGTATTCCGTGAGGGGCATATTGAGTCCATGAAAGATTGAAAATTTTTGTCCTAAGTTAGCGGAAAGTGAGAAAAAAACAAAAAAAATCAATATCCGCTAACTTATGCAAAAAAAAAAAATTCTAGGAACTCGCAAGGCCCCTCATTGAATACCTTGGGGTGTCTTCTTTCCAAAGTGGGGTCACATGTGGGGTATTTATACTGCCCTGGCTTTTTAGGGGCCCGAAAGTGTGAGAAGAAGTCTGGGATCCAAATGTCTAAAAATGCCCTCCTAAAAGGAATTTGGGCCCCTTTGCGCATCTAGGCTGCAAAAAAGTGTCACACATCTGGTATCGCCGTACTCAGGAGAAGTTGGGGAATGTGTTTTGGGGTGTCATTTTACATATACCCATGCTGGGTGAGAGAAATATCTTGGTCAAATGCCAACTTTGTATAAAAAAATGGGAAAAGTTATCTTTTGCCAAGATATTTCTCTCACCCAGCATGGGTATATGTAAAATGACACCCCAAAACACATTCCCCAACTTCTCCTGAGTACGGCGATACCAGATGTGTGACACTTTTTTGCAGCCAAGGTGGGCAAAGGGGCACATATTCCAAAGAGCACCTTTCGGATTTCACAGGCCATTTTTTACACATTTTGATTGCAAGGTACTTCTTACACATTTGGGCCCCTAAATTGCCAGGGCAGTATAACTACCCCACAAGTGACCCCATTTTGGAAAGAAGACACCCCAAGGTATTCCGTGAGGGGCACGGCGAGTTCCTAGAATTTTTTTTTTTTTGTCACAAGTTAGCGGAAAATTATGATTTTTCTTTTTTTTTCTTTTTTCCTAACAAAGTCTCATATTCCACTAACTTGCGACAAAAAATAAAAAATTCTAGGAACTCGCCGTGCCCCTCACGGAATACCTTGGGGTGTCTTCTTTCCAAAATGGGGTCACTTGTGGGGTAGTTATACTGCCCTGGCAATTTAGGGGCCCAAATGTGTGAGAAGAACTTTGCAATCAAAATGTGTAAAAAATGGCCTGTGAAATCCGAAAGGTGCACTTTGGAATATGTGCCCCTTTGCCCACCTTGGCAGCAAAAAAGTGTCACACATCTGGTATCGCCGTACTCAGGAGAAGTTGGGGAATGTGTTTTGGGGTGTCATTTTACATATACCCATGCTGGGTGAGAAAAATATCTTGGTCAAATGCCAACTTTGTATAAAAAAAAATATGTGACACTGAGAACTACTAAGCTAAAAAGTGTTATTTTATTAGATATATAATTAAAAAACATATACAAAGAAATGACAGACAAATGCAAGAAAGTGCAGTACAATCCTGGGAGAGTTTATCGAGTACAACAATATGATAAGGTAAGTGACCTGAGTATAAGCGTCTATGTGTAAAGACAGCTACTATATAAAATATACATTACAGAGAGTATCCGCTATTAATCAGAGTGCAAGTAATGACGTCAGCTATAAAGTGCAAGTACATGCTATATAATATAAGCAAAGAAATTACAACACTCCAATATGGATCTCTTAAATGTATAAATATGTCTATTCAGCTAAATATAGCAGAAGGTAAAGTGCATGTGCAAGCTGAAAAGAGTATATAATAGACAAAAGACATGACCAAAGTTGGATCAAGAGGCAAGAGACTGCAGCAGGTCAAATCAGTACACTGCTGTATATTCTATATACCTGTACACACTGCATCTATTATACCTCGTACCTCACATATCAGTACACTGCTGTATATACTATATATCTGTACACACTGCATCTATTATACCTCGTACCTCACATATCAGTACACTGCTGTATATACTATATATCTGTACACACTGCATCTATTATACCTCGTACCTCACATATCAGTACACTGCTGTATATTCTATATACCTGTACACACTGCATCTATTATACCTCGTACCTCACATATCAGTACACTGCTGTATATACTATATATCTGTACACACTGCATCTATTA
Organism: Bufo gargarizans; assembly: GCF_014858855.1. NCBI lineage: Eukaryota > Metazoa > Chordata > Amphibia > Anura > Bufonidae > Bufo > Bufo gargarizans. The sequence goes on along the minus strand of NC_058081.1, from coordinate 9,522,678 downwards.
TACCTCGTACCTCACATAACAGTACACTGCTGTATATACTATATACCTGTACACACTGCATCTATTATACCTCGTACCTCACATAACAGTACACTGCTGTATATACTATATACCTGTACACACTGCATCTATTATACCTCGTACCTCACATATCAGTCCACTGCTGTATATACTATATACCTGTACACACTGCATCTATTATACCCCGTACCTCACATATCAGTACACTGCTGTATATACTATATATCTGTACACACTGCATCTATTATACCTCGTACCTCACATATTACACTGCTGTATATACTATATACCTGCAGTGTTCATATATTATACCTCGTACCTCACATATCAGTACTCTGCTGTATATACTAAAAATCTATACACACTGCATCTATTATACCTCATACCTCACATATCAGTACTCTGCTGTATATACTAAAAATCTATACACACTGCATCTATTATACCTCGTACCTCACATAACAGTACACTGCTGTATATACTATATATCTGTACATATTGCATCTATAATATTGTGTAATATATGCAGTGTATGTGTATATATATATATATATATATATATATATATACACACACACAGAGCAGTGTATTGATGTGAGACATACAAGGTATAATACTATGGATGCATTGTTTACAGAAATATGTGGTCAGTCATACATTATGGTCACTGTGTGTGTGAGGTACATGAGGTAGTGGTCACTGTATCTGTCAGAAGTGAGCAATTAGAAAAAACAGGGCATGGAGGGGGGGGGTAAATGATGAAAAGTGGAGGACCTCCTCTTACCATTCCATTCCAGTCTGTATGGATCAATGCAGAGCTGCTTTTGAACTTCTAATACTTGCTGTTAGGGGTTGAATGACCTGTGATGTCATCACAGGTCCTGGCAGATATACCTTCGAAACCTAGGAACTACACTATTTTGGTGCAGTTCCTTTGCTAGATTCTGCAGGACCTGTGGACCTGTGATGTTGAAGATGATGTCATCACACACAGGTCCTGGCAGATGCACTGTTCTAACCTGGGAACTACACTTTACACTTTGCAGTTCCCTTACAGGACCTGTGATGACATCATCAAAGGTCCATTAGCTTTAGAAAGATAGACAGAAGTAATAAGGGGGCGGCCTCTCCTCCACTGCGGGCCCCTCTTCCTCACGGGCCCCATAGCAGCTGCGTGGTCTGCCTATATGGTAGGTACGCCACTGTATAGAGCAATTTAGCTAATGTAGTGCTATAATCTTCTTTGTCTAATAATTGTAATTTTTTTCTCATCTGAAGTTCAAATTGGAAAAAAATTACAACTATTGAAAAAAAAGATTATAGCACTATATTAGCTAAATTGCTCTACATTTTTTTTTTTATATTCGCTATATTGCTATATATTTTTTTTTAGAATATTATGAATATACAAAAAAAATAATATATTCCATATAGTGCTATAACTCATTGGCCCACAAGCAAGAAGCAGGGAGGAATCATGTTTTTACTCGGCAATTGAAAAATTTGCGATAAAAATTACCATTACGAAAATTTGCATATCACACGATCATTACCTTGACGATTTTTAGAATAAAAAAATTGTAGAATATAACGAATATTCAAATTTGTGAATATTCGACGAATATTCTACAAAATATTTGCGAAATATCGCAAATTCGAATATGACCCCTGCCTATCATCACTACTCTCTGTTACAGAAAGCAGATTTTTAATCTGTTCCATACTTTGTGTGACTGTGTACGTACATTAGGCCAAATGTATGAAATATGGAAGAGTTCCAAACAAAAGGCCCAGAGCCAGGCCTAATGTAACATCCCAGAGTTATGTTACAAAACTCTTTTACCCCGCTACAGCCTGTTAAGTGTATGTATATTGTCATCCTGTGTAATCTAACCTTGCATCCTTCATTATATGCATTTTCTAGGCCTGTTTTATATATTTGCTGTAGTTTTCTATGTGCACCAGCAGGTGGCAGCAATGTGTGACCAGGAACCTAGTGTCAGTTTAGTGTTTCTAAACTGGAATAGTACATTCCAGTTTATCTCCCCCTCTATGAGCAGAAGTGGGCTGGCCCATGTCCTGTCTCATGGGGAAGAAATGAAGTTCTAGTTAGTGTACCAGCTACCCCTGCTTGGGGAAGGCTGTGTTGGTAGGAGCTCCCAGTTCTAGGGATCCCAACCCAGGATCATGCCTCAGCTGTGGCCAAAGATCACCATTCCCAGTCTAAACCTTCAGCCTCAGCTGGTTGACAAGCAAGCAGCTACCTCCAGTCCTCAAGGAAGAACCATTCCCTGTGAGCCAAGCTGTGAGTACATATCCAGAGTCCAGGAGAAGCCAAATTCCTCCTCAGCTAGTCAGGCCCATATCAAGCAGAAGACGGACAGAGCAGAAGACTAATACCTGCCAGATTCTCGAGGCATATGATAAGAAGCAGAAGAGATATTGATCCCTGCCATACATTGCCAAATACCTGCTGGGACCCAAAAGACTATTGCTGTATCTTGTATGGATTTATGCTGCATCAAGTAAAGACAAGTTGAATTATATTTCAAGTCTGGATCTCATTCATTCCTCAATTACTCCTACTTGCAACACACTCATTAATTGCAAGTGAGCCAGGATCCAGGAGCCTAGCCATACCCAGGTAGGAGTGACTGTTGACCCTATACCTACTACTACACAGAGACATTACCCCACTCTGGCATTCCTCACCTGGTACGTGAGTTGCAACACCTTAAAGGGCCCTGAGACTGTAACCTACGCACACTGCAATTGGCGTCACAAACAAAAACTCTTAACTATCATTCACACCTGACCCAGTCAGTGCATATTATTGCACCAATGTGCATTAGTCCAATCCGGCTTACTGCACTTGTCCTCCCAAAGCCAGAATGTGGGTAGTAGAAGCAGTAGCCATCAAGGTAGTAGTAGTAGTAGTAGTAGTAGTAGTTGTAGTAGTAGTAGTAGGTCACAGTTCTTCCTGACTTCTGAAAGACACAACAATACAACATTATTACTAATGACAAAGAGGATGAGATTGTGGACTGGAGGGCTCCCTTCTCATCTCTGTCCCAGCAGGATGACATGGAGGTGACTTCTGAGTCTGACACTGTGCCTTATGGCCAAGGGTCACAGCGTTCTTCTTGCTCCTTCTCCTTGCAGCTCCAGAGAAGCTTGACAGTGCCGACCTCTCTGTCTTCACTGCCTTCTCCTAGTGAGGTGCCTTTTTTTTTTTCTAAGAAGAGACAACAAAACACCACCACATACTTTGGCAGATAGTTAAAAGTCTTGCTGTTTATGACTTGTGTGAGTGCAGTCAGCATTTGGACTTCTCTGAAGGAAGTTCGGGGGACCCCATGCATAGCTGTGTTGGAGGTGGTAATAGTAGCACCAGTAGCCAGCCAGTATTGGCAGTGGGGCCAGAGGTAGTGACAGTGGCAATTGGTGCAAATACATTGGGAATCGGGAGGAGGGCCAATTATCCCACCATGACATATTAGAGTCTGAAAAATGTGGGGGGAAGGGAGAGAACTGCAATGATGATTGTGTATTGGACAGGACCTGGGAGCTGGATCGAGGTGCCGAAGGAGGAGGGTGATGGCCACAGTGGAAATAAAGAACAGAGGCAGTAAACTGCCAAAACCTCCAAAACAGCTGGCAAGACCAGATCTGATTCTATTGTGGTAATATCAAGAACTAGATATGCTGCTAATACTGGGGTCGCAGGCTCACAACGCGCCAGTCCTACACTAGGCTACTGCTAGTTCTTTGTGAGCAACTCACATATGGCACTTTTTCTCCACAAAGACGACACACAAAAGCTCAGCCGTGTGCAAGATCTGCAGGATTAAAATAAGCTGTGGGAGTTCAGACATAGGTGACAGAGCTCTTTTGCAGCACATGAGACAGCATCACTGGCCAGAATAGCAAGCCGTATGCAACTTACCCATCCACTGACAGGAGTATCAGTCTGATGATTACTGGATAGCCATGCTTTTAGACCATCATTAGAGATTAGCAAAGTTTTGAAAAATTCTATGTGGCTGAAGTAATTTGTCACAAATCACTATAAATCAGTTATACCCAGGCCTATCAGTGTTAAGGCTTGGAAGGTAACCTTTTCCCGACAGTCAACAGTATATTTATGTCGGCAGCCGGTTATTAAAAAATGGAACATGCAGCGGGCGTCATGGCCACTGGGTGTCTGCTGTTTTAAAGAGCAGACACCCTGCACTAATGTCCCCGATAGGACGGTAATGACGGTCGCAGACTTTTGACCCTTCAGATGCCATTACCCCACACCAGCAATAGCTCCTGTTTGGTCACCATCTTATATGGCAGTTACTAGTTTTCAAGCTTCTGTCCCTTATAGCAATAATCCAGCTGTCATGTTTGATCCGTCCACCATGTTGGGCCCATCTGGTTTTAACCCTAATATATTTATTTAGTGAAATACCAGTCAGTTCATAGTATGGAGGGATCCACATGGGTTAAAATTTTGTTGCACTGCACAGTGACGTAGAATTTGTTTAAAAATTGTCGTAGAGTGACATTCTTTTATCTAGTTCTAATATTAATAAATGGGGTCCTTCAGTAGCCGTCTTCTAACGCCATTTAACGGCTCCAGCGGTTCCATTATTTTCTTTATTCTGGTCTTATAACAGAGGAGAAAGTAAACGGAAGCTCTGGTGTGAACCCGGCCGTAGCTGTAGTTACTGTGTCGTCGGTATTAAAGGCAGGTCTCATTTATCACCATGTACCCAAGTTGTCAACCAGAATTTTTCTTTTTTATGGACAATATCTTTGCTGTCTCCAACCATATGGTTGTGAGAATGAGCCCTTAGAGAAACATGGATCTCCTCACCTGTCCATGGATTGTGTCTTGTGTTCACAGCCCAGCTCTACTGAGGAGAATCACGCTCTTCAGCAAAACCACACACACAACCTGTGGACAGATGTTTTTGGAAGAAATTTGCCATGTTTTTCTAACCTTATTTGACTTCTAGAGGACTGACAAGCTTAATTATAAAGGGTTTTTATTTTTCTGAAATAATTGATCTGTGTGATCCTAGACAGGAGCTGCTGCTGTAATTCTCAGTAGTTGAGGTTTAGACTGAATCCCAGGAGACCCGTAAGACAATGGTAAAGGAATCTCCTTAGAGTATTTTCCCCATAGGCCCCTTCCGTTCATTCTATGTATAAGTACAGGTACAAGCAGTCAGTCCACGGCACATCCTATATAAAATGTGATTACTGCACATCATCTAACGTAACCCACAGGATTTCATCATTCATGATAATTCTATGACTTGAAGAAATAGGATTTATCTTAGGAAAAAAAATATATTCATTCAGGGCTATGGAAATGCACATTGTAAGTATAATCAGGAGACTTTTTAACATACAAATTGTATATAGATGTCTTAAGGATGTCTACCATGAAAGCATCAGGCTGGATTCACACAGGTTTGCAGCACTGTTCACAGCATTTTTTCACCCATTTTTGTACTACATTTCTAATTCAAAAACACAGATCTTATTTTAAAGTCTAAATCAAATCATTAAAAAGTCTACATTACATGTTCAGCATTGGTGGTGTTTTTGTGGTTTGATGCTTTTTTTAAACAGCACACTCCAGGTATGGCATTGTTTTCTGGCACTTTTCTCATAGGCTGTCTACAGGACTTGTAAGTTACTGTAAAAATTCATGTTATGAGACGGGGACCTTCACAAACAGCAGATTTTGTTCCATAAATTTCTGTGACTGAAAAGCAATTTCATTCATCTGAAGTTTTTTTTTTTTACAGCAAGCACATGACTTTCTGCGAGCCCCAGTTACATGAATGGTACCGATTTTCACTCTACAGTTACGACCACATGGTCAAGTTTGTTGATGCAGGAGTGAACTTTTATGAAGTTTTATCTGCCCTTTATACTTTCTCTCCTTTTATGATCCACTCCTGATTTTGGCTTCTAAACGGGCATCAAAAAACCTGCCCGCTTGACCTCGCACCCTATTCATTAATTACCCATATTTCCCAAGGCTGTTTTTTATTAGTGCAGTTTATAATTGGAACGTACTGTCCATAAATAAGGTTGAGGCCTGTTGGCCCAAGGAGAGGAGTTGTTGTAGAGTAGGGTCCCATCTAAAAGCGGTCACCCTGACGTGGTGGGTGGGAACAAATTATTTCAATCAAAATATATTTGCTAAGCACCTTATATTCATTCTACATAGTGAATATATAATTGGTTCATGTATGCTATTTTTGCAGGGGGCTGTTGCATTTTATTTGCTTTTATGATGGTATTTTCAGCCATAGAGATGCACACCTAAGATTGTCTTTTGACACCCTAAGTGTTACAAAACACAAAGGCTGCTAAAACACTAGTAAGAATGTTATAAAAAATACTTGAAATTCATGGCATTTTTACAAGTTTAAAAATGGTAAAAAAAAAGTGTGAGGGATCCTTAAAGGTAACCCTAAACTTCTAAAGATGATCAAAATGGTCCAAAATGATCGTTCATGAGGTGAAATTTAACAAGAAACGATTTTAGTTGACCAATGACAGACCATTGTCGTCTGAAGAGAAATTTGTCGTCTGATTGAAATTTTTGAATTCACACATGCAGTTTTTACAGTTTTAGGGCCTCTTTCTAAGAGTTATCAGAAAAAAAAACTATTGAACCCCGTCAGGACTGGGCCATTTTCCATTTTTTTTTTTTTTGTTTTTACTCCCAGACTTCCCAGGGCTATAACTTTTTTATTTTTTTCCAATAACATAGTCATATTAGGGCTTGTTTTTTTGCGGGACAAGATGTACTTTCTAATGGCACCATTTATGGTTGCATACAATGTAGTGGGAAGCTGGAATTTTTCTTTAAATTATAAATTAACACATTTACGTCACAGTTTTATGGGTTTTGTTTTATATGCGATAAAACTGGCCTGTTACCTTCATTCCTCAGGTCAGTATGATTGCAACAATAAAACATTTATATTGTTTTTCTTAAGTTTTATTACTGAAACAATTTTTACTTTGGAAAAAACTAATTATTTTTTTTGCATTGCCATATTAAGACCCCTAACTTTTTTATGTTTACGAAGCTGTGTGAGTGCCCATTTTTGCTGGATAATCTATATTTTTTATTGATACCATTTTGGAGTGTGCACAACTTTTTGATCACTTTTCATTTTTTTTTTTTCGGAGGTGAAGTGAAAAAAAAATGGCGAATCAGCGACTTTGATGTTTTAAAACAGCAGGTACCCAGTGGCTATGGCACCCTCTGCACTCACGAGCAGTTGTCCCCTTTAAAGAACCGACTGTTGTCTATTGTATATTTACGGTGTCTGGTTGGGAAACATTAATTCCTAACAAACAATGAATTCGCTTTGTGGCTTTTTCACCACCTTTGGTTTGTTTTTGTCTCAGTGGAGCATGCTCTGGGCATGACTCTGTTTAGGGATTTCTTTTTATAGGAGGAGGAAGAAATGCCTCCCAAAGCCAGGAAAAACACATAAAAACTATTAGAAAACTCACAACACACCTTGGGAAAGGGGCGGGGATAAAACTTATGTTAAAAAATTATATGTAGAGATGTTATTGCAGTGACTGTGGGTGGACGATTGGGTGTAGTAGTCAGTACTTACAGTTTCCTGAAGCTCCCTGAGCCGGTGTGCAGTGACAGGAAGGGATGCATTAGTTCCCTTTGGGGCACACTCCAGTTCTGGGGTTCTCCTGTCTGATGGCGGTTGAGGTGCCTTTGATGTTGAAGTTTAGGGTGCAAGGGTCCCTGATAAAAAGTCTAATATTGGTAACAGATCCACGGTACTTTACTGAAGCCAGTCCATAGGTCATCTGCTCAAACTATTCACATAATATTCATACTTTACAGTTCCTTCCAATAGCTCCCAAAGGTTGTATATGAAGGTTTGATTCTCTCTTTGATTCCAATCAAACTGTTCAACTCTCTCCTGTGCCCGATGCACTATATCATCCGATATATAGGCATACAGTCTCTGAACAGACAGACTTTTCTGTCCTTTTGGCTATGGTGGGCAGTTTGTAACTTACAGTGATTCCACCACATGCAGAGGAGGCTAAAGCCAGATTAGTGGTGTTTACCTTTCTTTCCAAAGTCCACAATCCCTTTACGTCGGCTAAACCTTCTATAGATCTTTTCCCTTGTAAGGGCTGGTACATAAAACTACAGGAGCTGCTCCTAAGCAGTCAGCCATTAACTCCCCAAACCTCCTAGGTAGGAAGGGTGGAGACAGCCCTGACTAGCCTCATGGGCCCACCCACTTCCAATAGAACCATATGGGATTTGTAGTACATGCACATAATACATGAAATGCAGTAATATTAATACTCTTAGGAGATCTGACATAATTATGTAGAGGCGTCTGCTTAGAACATTCTTCCAGTTGGCACCCCCACCCCTCATGTTACACCCAAATATATGACATTGTCATAGCACAAATTATAATCCAGTTCGTACAAGTAGATGCACTTGTATTTTTCAGTGAAGGTTAGAGTTTTGAAACACAAAAGAACTCAGTAAAGTTCTGGATGTTATTATATATGGCCACATATCTGTCATAGGACATCACTGTGAGAAGAAAGCACTCAAATGTCCCTGAAACACAGAAAACATAAAACTGAATGATACAGCCAGAAAAAGTAATGGTCCCCCTATTAGTCAGTAGGATGTGAAGCATGTTGGGAACAATATCAGTTGTTAATAAGATGTCACTCATGGACAATTGTGAGATGAAAAAGTACATTGGAGTGTGGAGGTTCTTGATGGAGGACACCAGGGTGATGATCAGGAGGTTCCCACATATTGTTCCATAGTAAACCATGAGGAGAAGACAGAACAGGAATGTTCTTAAATATTGACTGCCTTGAAATCCTAGAAGGATAAACTCTGTGACCACAGTCAGATTCTTCTCCTGCATACAGGACCATGTAAATTTAATTGCTAAGACGTTCACTCTATCATAAACTAGAGTGAACGTCTTATGATAGAGTGAACGTCTTAGCAATTAAATTTACATGGTCCTGTATGCAGGAGAAGAATCTGACTGTGGTCACAGAGTTTATCCTTCTAGGATTTCAAGGCAGTCAATATTTAAGAACATTCCTGTTCTGTCTTCTCCTCATGGTTTACTATGGAACAATATGTGGGAACCTCCTGATCATCACCCTGGTGTCCTCCATCAAGAACCTCCACACTCCAATGTACTTTTTCATCTCACAATTGTCCATGAGTGACATCTTATTAAAAACTGATATTGTTCCCAACATGCTTCACATCCTACTGACTAATAGGGGGACCATTACTTTTTCTGGCTGTATCATTCAGTTTTATGTTTTCTGTGTTTCAGGGACATTTGAGTGCTTTCTTCTCACAGTGATGTCCTATGACAGATATGTGGCCATCTGTAATCCCCTCCATTACACTTCTATTATGACAAGTACATATTGTATGAGAATGGTTGTCATCTGCTGGTTGTTAGGATTTTTCACTGCATTCATTGACATTCTAATGATACTGATGTTAAAATATTGTGGTCCAAATATCATTGACCATTTCTTCTGTGACCTTGTCCCATTGATAGAAATGGCCTGTTCTGATACATATTTCATTAAACTTCAAATCAACTTACTGAGTATACCGACGGTCATCACACCGCCCATAATAATCATTATGTCTTATGTTAAAATTATTTCAGTCATCTTAAGGATCTCATCCAGTACTGGTAGACAGAAAGCCTTCTCCACCTGTAGCTCCCACCTCATTGTGGTCTCCATATTTTACTGGACTTTGTTCACAGTTTATATTGTTCCAACAAGAGGACAAACACTGACCATCAGTAAAATCCTATCACTGCTATATACTGTGTTTACTCCTTTGATCAACCCCATTATATACAGTCTGAGGAATAAAGACATAAATAAAGCCGTACAGGGAACATTTACTAAATATACTAGATGTGGCAATTGCCCATAAATTAATGTATTTCGTAGGGTGCACCTTCAAACAGAGCATCATCATCTAAGACTGGTTGCTGTACTTGGTAATCATGACCAAATAATAGATAAACCATACATATCTAACTAACTAACTACAGAGATCACTAACTGGAAAAACAGCCAACAAACATCAACGTGTCTACATGCAATGCTCCGCTTAGGAGAGTCTACAGTTGCCCCCTAGGTATTCTCTACAACCCACTGCGAGGCAGGATGAGTTTGGCTGCTGGGGACCAAGGTTGCCTCTATGGTGTTAAGTGATTTACAGTAAAACAGGTGCAATTTCTCAAGTCACAGACCTAACCATATGGCCAAAGAAAAGCAGAAAGGATAACAAAAAAAAGACAAATTAAAAACCAGGAGTGTAAAGATATATTCAAATCAGTATGTAAGAAGTTAATCAATAGAACAATCCAAACCTGGAGAGTAGAGCTACAGCTGAATCAGTAGACAAGAGGTCAATCAGTGGAGCTACAGTAGCCAAGGTTGGTACACAGAGGATAAATGATCAGATACATAGAGTTCAGGCAAATAGCACAGAAACAAAACGAGAGCCAGGCAATAATATACAATCACAGACACTGACCTTGTGTCAGCGCCTGGTTTAAATCCTCTGCCTATAACTATTGGTGCCAAGACAAAGCCCTGAATTTCTCAGCATCACAAGTATTTGCTTGGCCTACCAGTGAGTGTGCTGTATTGTGCCTGGTGTCAACATATTCCAAAATGAAACCATTATACATAATCTCTGTCATGGCCACCATTGTGAACTAAAATACACATGATCTACCGTATGTTGAAAATAAAGTAACTGGAGACCACGAGGGGAGGTGTTTATACTGTGCATGCAGACTATATGGCAGCACACAGAGCCCTTAAACCAGGGGTGCACAGCCCGCGGCCCACGGGCAGCCCCCAGAGCCACAGTTAAAGTGGAAATAGTGCCCAAAAAAAAAAGAAGAGTGTTCACTGTCCCCCAATGGTCTTTTTACGACCTCTTGGGGAACAAGGTAAAAATATATATAAAAAAATAATAAACCAATTATTTAAAAAATAATGAACACAAATAAAAATGTGCAAAATAAAAAACAAATGTCAGGGTCCCTCCAGGGTCATTTTATGACTTCTTGGGGGACATATTTTGTAATAGAAATATATTAAAACTTAAGTTAAAAAATACACAAAAAAAAACTACCCACACCAACCAAAACCGTCACCATTTTCGCTCCATTTAAGTTAAACTATACATATTATATAAAAAAATGACCGACACAAAATAGGGAACCAATTATAATAATTTATTTTGGTGTCAGCTTGCATATTAAAAGAGTAAGGAGCTAGAGTTAGAAAAAAAAAATACTTTTAAAACAGTTTTGTACCATTTACCCCAGATAAAACCCAAAATATTATAAAGCCCTATGTGTCACGTAAAAATAAAAAATAAAAGTTGCAAAAATTATTTTGGTAGTCTAACAAATAAAGAAAGTTACAGCTATTTGAATCGCCACGGGTGCTAAATTGCACAAAAAAGTCTGGTCATTAAGAGCTTTTCAGGGCCTGGTCATTAAAGGGTTAACCAATGAGCGCTTTCCCCGATAGTAAGGGAAGGTGCTTGCTGGTTATTAGATGGGGCCTGCAACTGGGGGGAAGGAGGCGGCAATAACCAGTGAGCGCCGTCCTCTGCAGAAAAGGAAAGCTCTGATTTATGAATAGGAGGCAGGATGGAAGGAAATATAACCACCTTTCCATGTTTTTCCACTAAAAATATGATTTTATTAACAAGTTCCTGCAGCATGGCCCCTGAAATAGAAGATTCACACTTACCTGCTCCACGCAGCTCCGGTCCTCCGCTGTCTCATTTTCCGGTCCCTGCGCTGTTTACACCTAGCAGTGCATGGGCATGGTCCCATACCCCACTCCATTCAGTGATTGGCTTCAGCAGTGACATGCTGCTTGTGGCCATATCACCACTGAACCAATTAAGGAGTTAACACATAGTGTATTGACTTTTAAGGATCATACTGAACTCAATAAATGGGAGTCAGAATTGGGGACAAACATTGGTAGATACAAATCAATTCGGGTAGATCTCAAACATAGACAATTTATACTGAATTTAGAGATAAGACAGGCAATTTGAATCCTCAGCAGGTCAACACAGGATCCAATATTGAGACCTCTGCATCAGAAACTGGTAGTGTGGATTGTGATACCCCAAAGCCCCACTATTTCAGGAGTGGGAGAGGTTTCTTCAGAGGATGAGGCTGTGCCAGAGGCGGCGGTAGGAGATATCAGAAGGAAGGTAGGAGAAAGAATAACAGGGTCTATCCTCCAACAAACTCAGGAACTCAACATGGGGGGCACCAATCTAGTTCAGACTACCGTGTTCCAATTTATCATTATGTCCCACTACCTCTGTAACGCCTCAGAGGTGCATTACCTATTCTGCACCTTGCAACTGTCTCCTATAGTTAACCATGTGTCATCCTATGTATTCATTTATAGGTCCTGCAAAATGTGTATTCATATTTCTTATTATGTAACTGTTTATTATGTGTAATATACCTAGTTCAACAGCAGGTGGCAGCATAAATGGCAGAGAGGAACCTTCTTTTCAATTCTAAACCCCCCTCTGTGGTGTGGTGGGCGTTTTCCGACTTGCTGCAGGGAGGGAGGCGTTTTAGTTTAGAGTTAGTCTAGTTTACCCCATGCCAATGGAGGGTGTGCAGCAGGTGCCCGTCCCTGTTGGACATAGCCTTGCCCAGGCCAGCTGGAGCACCTTCAGCTCAGCTGGATATGGAGGCAGAAGCTGAAAGCCTCTGAGGCCAGGAGTAAAGTTTTCCCTGGACAGTTTAGAGACTACAAGAAGGAAGTTGCAGCCTTCAGCTAAAGCTAAGTTGTACAGCTATCCTATTAGCACAGCAGAGCCAGAGAGGAGTTTGCCTGCCACCGGTAATGCCAAAGCCTGCTGAGAACCAAGATAAAGTCAGCAAACTGTTTGGAGAAACATTTTTTCAAGTAAAGCTGTTATCAACTTCATCACAAGGTCTGGACTCAAGTTATTTCTTCATCCCCTTCATCACCTACCCCCTTTGCTCTGCTTCAGACAACAATGCCTGGAGTCCAGCGTATCCAGGTAGGAGCACCGTGACATGTGCACCAACATTAAGGGACATTTAGACCACCCTACACCACTCTGGTATTCCTACACCCGGGTAATATCTACTACATCACTAAAAGGGGCCCTGTGCCCTTGTTGCTTCACTGCATTGCACCTCTTATTCATCTTACAGTACTGCGAACCCAATGTCACAATTTTTTTAGGACAGAACGCACAACCCAACTCATACACCCTACGAGAACTCAAACAGGTCCAAATAAATATCAACTCGACTCTGAATCTGTTGGGAATTATACTGACGGATTCTAAACTAAAAATGACATCTAAAGGTTTATCATTTGTCCACAAAACAAAATTTAGTGTATTTGATTATATCAAAGATCTACATTTTTTCAATAGAAAGATTTGTTGGCATAAAACATTTACACAAACCAACAAAAAAAAATGTCTAGAATTGGGGATAGAATTAGAGGACCTTCAGGGTGTAGAGGATTTGGCTCAATTGATGGAAGATAATGAAAGAGAAAAAGGTAAAGGACCCTTAATCTCTCTGAGGAACAAAAGTAGAAAGATGCCACCGAAGGGGTCAGATCAACATATTGATCTATTTATCAATTCAGTAATCTGGGACCTGGAACAGTTAGATCAAAACACCAACATTATTCATAATAAAAAACTACTCCACTAGAGATATTGAGGGTCTCAAAAGCATACTGAGAAAAAGGACCTTATAATTAAAACATCCGATAATGGAGAAAATATTGTGATATTAAACTGTAAACATATACAATACAAACAAATGTGTCTGTCTCTTCTCTCTGATGCAAAAAGCTATGAGATCCTTACCAGTGATCCAACTAAGCGATATCAATCTGAACTGTCGATTCTACTAAAAGAGGCCTTAGAAAACTGCTGGATTGATCGTAACAAATATAATTTTTTATTCTCTCAACATCACAAATTTGCTAATTTTTATATGGACTTCCAAAAATACATAAAGGTTTAAATCCGTTGAAAGGTAGACCGATCATATCCGCAGCTGGTAATTTAACTCAAAACGTTGGTACCTATATTGATAAAATCTTGCGTTCATTTGTTTTGTGTCTGACTTTAGACTATACAAGACTAGAGATGGCCTTGCAGTTCTCCGGCGGTCGTTTCGCAGTGAACTTTGCTCGTTCGGGGTTTGCCGAACGGGCGAACATATAGCAATGTCCGCCGGTGCCATATTCTTTTACATTGTGAAGAACTTTGACCCATGACACATCCATCAGGTGGTACAGGACAGCCAATTGAGACGTTTCAGCACATGGCCATACCCCCTACCTTATAAATAAACCCGATCTGGCCGCCATTTTACATTCAGTCTTTTGCCAGTGACACCAAACGCTAGCTAATAGGGCCACAAAAGTCCTTTAAGGACTGGTATAGGTGTGCTATCAATAGGTGTGACTTACTGAGGGGTGTAATATACTTATAATATACTTTCTAACATAGAAAGTATATTATAGTGCAATTGTATTGTGCAGCAGTTGTGTGAGGTTCTACTGCAATACTGCAGCTACACAGAGGGCCAAATGCTATTGAAACAAATAATTTCAACTGGTGTGATATACCAGTTGCCCCCCAAAAAAACTGATTGAAGCAGGGGTGTGATATACCTTTTTCCACAAATACAGCTCTTCTATAGGGACTTTTGTCACAGTGTCATTTTAAAAATAACAGGCAGAGATAGAGGCAGGCCATTCCGCAGGTGGTGTGATTTACCAGTTGCCCCCCAAAAAACAATTGAAGCAGGGGTGTTATATACCAATAATATAATTTCATTATAGTGCATTTAGGTAGTGCAGTGTTTGTTTACGGTTTTGCTGCGTTACCTCAGCTACACAGAGTGACAAACACTATTGGAACAAATACTTTCAACTGGTGTGATATACCAGTTGCCCACCAAAAAAAACTGATTGAGGCAGGGTTGTGATATACCTTTTCCCACAAATACCGCTCTTCTATAGGGACTTTTGTCACAGGGTCATTTTGAAAATAACAGACAGAAATAGAGGCAGGTCATTCTGCAGGTGTGTTAGGGGTTGGGCAGGTGCATCAGGCTGGAGCCTAAGTGGGAAGTTTGCAGAAGGTGCGTGCGATTACGTCAAAGGACGCACTAGACTTGGTTGAGTGGCTAACTCAGCCTTCCGCTTCTGCACCCTCCTCATCCTCTCTATCTGCACCCTCTTCACTCCCTGCTGTGTGCACCCCCAAAGGCAACACCACCACCACCACCAGACCAGACCTTACCGATGCGCAGCCATTATTGGCATCGGATCAGGAAGAGGAGGTATCAACGGTCGCCACCCAGCAGTCTGATGAGAGTACCCAGATCAGCCTAAGGAGGGTGGTCCCCACTGTTGCTGCCTACTCCGAGATCTCTAATGTCAGTGGTAGTGAATGGGACAATGATGACGTGTCGATGGACGTCATGTGGGTGCCCACAAGAGAGGAAAAGGAGGGGAATTCAGAGGGAGAGATGGAGCAGCAGATAGGGAGGAGAAGGAGGAGAAGCAGGCAGAACCTACAGTGCACAGGAGGCAAAAAGCAGACTGCTAATGTATCTGGAATGAGCCATCCACCATGCACTGTCACATCTGGTGCACCCAGGATGCCGGCACATGGCTCAGCAGTGTGGGCTTTTTTTAACGTGTCAGCTGCTGACAATAGTGTTGCCATCTGCAGCCTGTGCTGTCAACGCATAAGTCGCGGTAAGCCCAACACTCACCTAAGGACGACCGCCTTAAGAAGGCACCTGGCCTCCCATCACCGAGCCTAGTGGGAGCAACACCGTCAGAACCCACAAAGCCACATTCCCGGCGCTCCACATCCTGCCTCTTCTCCTTCTCCTCTCTCCTCCCATTTGTCCTCCACTCCACCTTCCACTGTGCCGGCGTCACGTTCATCTGGCAAAAGGCAGGCTTCCGTGGCCCAAATGTTCGAGCTAAAAAAGATGATGTAGTCGGATAGCCCTCTTGCCCAACGGCTGACCGCTGGCTTGTCGGAACTTGTAGCCCACCAACTACCGCCATATAAACTGGTGGACTCGGAGGCCTTTAGAAAATTTGTGGCCATTGACACACCGCAAAGGAAGGTCACCAAAAGGAAATATTTCTCCCAGAAGGGCATCCCGGAGCTATATAGCCACATCAGCGGCAAGTGAATGTACCTCTGGCACACAGTGTCGTGCCAAGATACATCTGACCACAGACACGTGGTCTAGCAAACACAGGCAGGGAAGGTACAGAACTTTTACTGCCCACTGTGTAACTTCTGGCGGCCGTCAAGCATGTAACCAGTGGCACCCGTGTGGATTTGGTGTTACTGCCACAGATTGCATGCAGGCCTGCCTCTTCTTCTCCTCCTCCTACTCCATCCTCCGTCTCCTCCTCGGCTGACTCCTCCTTTTCCACTGCTACCGCCTCTTCTGCTGTGCCCCCCAAGCACCCCAGAACCTATTCTACGTGCCAGGTGAGATGTTGCCATGCTGTGCTGCTGCTGTTGTGCCTGGAAGCCAAGAGCCACACCGGTCCTGCACTCCTTTCAGCTTTGCGGTCACAGGCCGATCAGTGGCTAACCCTGCTCAATTTGACAGTTGGTAAAGTGGTGTGTGACAATTGTGCCAATCTTCTGAGTGCGCTGAAACAGGGCAAAATGACACTGAACTTAGTTGTGCAGCGATTCATTGCCAAATGCCCAGGGGTCCAGGACGTCTTGCAGCAGGCCAGGAAAATCTCTAGCCATTTTAGAAGATCTTACACGGCCATGGCTCGCCTTGCTGATGTTCAGCAGCGACACCACCTGCCCATCAGGCATCTGATTTGTGACTGACCAACGCGCTGGAACTCCACCTTGTATATGCTTGATAGGCTGCTTCAGCAGAAACGTGCAGTTAACGACTACCTGTATGAACTCTGCGGCAGGACAGGTTCTGGGGAACTGGTTTTATTTTCACTCGCCAGTGGCTGCTCATGCGCGATGCATGCAGACTACTGCGGCCATTCAATGAGATCACCAAACTGGTAATTCGCAGCCAGGGCGCCATCAGTGACATTGTACCTTACGCCTTATTTCTGGAGTGTGCATTGCATTGTGTTATTGATCAAACCGTAGAGGAATAGGAAGATGAGTTAGTCGCAATGTTGGATAAATTCCCAGGGGGCCTACTCCATCTGAGGCAAGTCAACAGTAGTCTGAAGAGGAGTCAGAGGAGGATGGTGCGGGGTGGAGAAGGAACAAGAAGAGCATGCTTTAAACTTTTCTGGGGTCCCTGGTGTTGTCCGTGGCTGGGGGCAGGAGACCGAGGACAACATTATCCTGGACGATGAGCAGGAGCCAGGCCACTACACCGCTTCCAGTTAAGTGAAAATGGGGGCCTTCATACTCCAGTGTCATGGACGTTCCCATGGCAGGTACCTGAAGATCGGAGAGACTGGCAACTCGTGGGTTAAATTGACAAGTTCACGGTGGATCTTATTGTGTCTGTGTTTTGGTGAATGCCACACCCCTTGCTTCAGGTGTTGTTTGTTGGTAAATTACCTTTCCCATTAGTAGCTGCTTCTCACTCTTGGAGGTGCGGTTTATAGATTTTCTTCCTGCCTTCTAACTTGCTGGTTGTTCGTACTCTGGTGCTTCTGGAGTTGCCAGTTTTCTACTTTCAGATAAGTCTTGTCTTTTCTTATTGTTTTGTGTTTGTTATATTCCCTGTTGTTTGTATTTGGACCTGAGACAGAGACTTCCATTCATCCATCTGGGGAGGGTTGTCTCTGGTCCTAACCTCATTCCAGGGGCTTATAGGGATATAAGGGTCTAGGTATACAGCATATGAATATTCCTACCTTCAAGGTCTATTCATATTGATAGGTAGTGTCACGGTGGGTAGGATACAAGATACAATAAACACACAGAAAACCTCAAAACAAGCATCTAGGCCAGAAGCTGGGGATAAAGGTCACCTCCTGACAATTCCCTACCAGCTCTCCCTGGACTTCTGTGCTCATGTTCAGACCCTAAAGGTGGGAATCAACGTGCCCCCGTGCCTAAGGCTGAAGGTTCCATAAATTCCCTGAGATGGTGGAAGGGGGGAAGAGGCAGCCTGCTTCCTCATGTCCTGGAGGAGGCAGGTGTCTCTCCTAGACAGAACACAAAAAGGAAACCAAAACCAACTTATCTTGTAGCAGAGCAGAAACAGCAAATCCACCTTTCCTCTGAGCAAGATAGAAGCTATAAACCGCACAGGACACTGGGAAGGGGCATAATTTGAACTCACACAAACAACCCCACCCAGTGCACCTGAAGGGAGGCGGATACAGCTCAACTCTAAACCTAAAAAAAACTACACACGTGCTGCTAACCTGGCAGACCTCCGCACATGACCTGAGCAGGGCATGACAGTACCCCCCCTTCTATGGGTGACCTCCGGACACCCCGGCCCAACTTTATCCAGGTGGGCCCTGTGAAAGGCCCTCACTAGTAGGCTGGCACTAACAACCACAGCCGGAACCCACATCCTCTCCTCGGGCCGTATCCCTTCCAGTGTACCGGGTACTGAAGGGAACTCCGAATAACCCGTGAGTTGAGAACCCTAGCGATCTCAAACTCTAAATTGCCATCAACCAGAACAGGGAGAGGAGGCAATGGCGATGGTTCCACCGGTTTCACCTATTTCTTCAGTAAAGACCTGTGGAACACATCATGGATCCTCCAGGTCTGCGAAAGATCCAGACGAAACGCCACTGGATTGACAACCGCAGATAATTTGTAAGGTCCAATAAATCTTGGACCCAGTTTCCAAGATGGTACTCTCAGTTTAATATTTTTTGTAGATAACCACACCAGATCACCCACACACAGGTCCAGATCAGTCATACATCTCCTGTCAGCCATTCGCTTATACCTCTCATACATCTTCTCCAAATTAACTTGGATCCTCCGCCAGATAGAAGACAAGGCAGAAGAAAATCTCTCCTCCTCTGGCATCTCAGAGGAACCAGTCCCAGAAAAGGTACCAAACTGAGGATGAAAACCGTATGCGCCAAAAAATGGCTACTTACCCGTGGAGTCCTGCCTACGGTTAGTCAAAGCAAACTCTGCTAGAGATAAGAATGAGGACCAGTCCTCCTGGTTCTCAGCCACAAAACACCTCAAGTAGTTCTCCAGGTTTTGGTTAGTACGATCTGTCTGCCCATTCGACTGCGGATGAAAAGCCAAAGAGAACAAAAGTTGAACACCAAGACGAGAGCAGAACGCCTTCCAAAACCTGGAAACAAACTGCGTGACCCTATCAAAAACCACATCTGAGGGAATGCCATGTAATTTCATAATGTTATCCACAAAAACCTGAGCAAGTCTTAGCATTGGGCAGACTAGCTAACGATACAAAGTGAGCCATTTTACTAAAACGGTCCACAACCACCAAAATCACAGTTTTCCCAGAGGAACTCGGCAGATCAGTAATAAAGTCCATAGACAAGTGTGTCCAAGGACGAGATGGAATAGACAAAGGAAGAAGTGAACCACAAGGTCGAGTGTGAGCAACCTTTGACTGTGCACAGATCTCACAAGCTGCTAAGTAATCCTCCACACTCTTACGTAACCCAGGCCACTAGAACCTCCGAGAAATAAGATCAAAGGTGGACTTGCCACCAGGATGTCCAGCAAGGACAGTATCGTGATGTTCCTTGAATACCTTGTATCGCAGTCCAGCAGGAATAAACAACCTCCCTGGGGGACAAGAATCAGGAGCCCCCTCCTGGGCTCCCAACACCTCCATCTCCAACTCGGGGTACAAAGCAGAGACCACCACCCCATCAGCCAAAATCAGAGCAGGATCCTCTGAATCACTTCCCCCAGGAAAACTACGAGACAATGCATCTGCCTTGACGTTTTTAACCCCCGGGCGAAAAGTAACCACAAAATTGAACCTAGCAAAGAACAGTGACCATCTAGCCTGTCTAGGATTCAGACGCTTGGCAGATTACAGGTAAGCCAAATTCTTATGATCAGTATATACCGTAACGGGATGAGACGCCCCCTCCAACCAGTGACGCCATTCCTCAAAGGCCAATTTGATGGCCAGCAATTCTCTATCTCCTACATGATAATTCCTCTCGGCGACCGAGAGCTTCTTGGAGAAAAAAGCACATGGACGCCATTTGCCCGGAGATGAACCCTGCGACAACACTGCTCCAACTCCCACCTCTGATGCATCCACCACGAATGGCTGAGACACATCGAGCTGCATCAGAATGGGAGCAGACGCAAAACATTCCTTAATACCCGAAAAGGCCTGCAATGCCTCATCTGACCAGACAGAGAAGTCTATGCCTTTCCTGGTAATATCGGTCAAAAGTTTTACAATGGTAGAGTAGCTCAAGATAAATTTTCTATAATAATTGGTAAACCCCAAAAGCCGCATCAAAGCTTTCTGATTCTCCGGTCGGTCCCATTCCAGAACCGCCCGGACCTTTTCGGGGTCCATACGAAAACCAGAGTCAGAGAGCAGATATCCCAGAAACTGAAGGTCTTGAACAGAAAACACACATTTCTCCAATTTAGCATATAATTTATTCTCCCGAAGGATCGACAAAACCTGTCTCACGTGATTCTGATGGGTCTTCAGATCAGGAGAGTAAATTAGTATTTCATCCAAGTAAATTACAATGAACCTTCCCACAAAATGATGGAAAATGTTATTGACAAATTGCTGAAACACTGCTGGTGCGTTAGTTAACCCAAAAGGCATAACCAGATTCTCGAAATGACCCTTGTGCGTGTTGAAGGCTGTTTTCCACTCACCCCCCTCCTTGATTCTGATCAGATTGTAGGCCCCTCTTAAATCTAACTTGGAGAAAACCTTGGCTCCAACAATTTGATCAAAAAGGTCAGAAATCAAACGAAGGAGATACGGATCACGGACCATAATGAGGATCAATTCTCGGAAATCCAAACAAGGTCTAAGCGATCCATCCTTTTTCTTTACAAAGAAAAAAACAACTGCGACCGGAGACTTAGATGGCCTAATATGACCCTTTGCCAAACTCTCGGCAATATACTTCCGCATGACCTCTCTTTCGGGTTGAGAAAGATTGTATAGCCGAGATTTTGGCAACTTAGCCCCTGGGATGAGATTAAGCGGACAATCATATTCACGATGAGGAGGCAACTCCTGAGCCCCACCCTCAGAAAAGACATCCGCAAAATCTGAGAGATACTGAGGTAGAACCATAGTAGACACCCCTGAGACAGAAAACCTCAAAGCAAGCGTCTAGGCCAGAAGCTGGGGATAAAGGTATTTTCCTGACAATTCCCTATCAGCTCTCTCTTCTGTGCCCATGTTCAGACCCTAAAGATGGGAATCAACGTGCCCCCGTGCCTAAGGCTGAAGCTTCCCTAAAATCCCTGAGATGGTAGAAAGGGGGAAAGAGGCAGCCTGCTTCCTCAGGTCCTGGAGGAGGCAGGTGTCTCTCTAACAGCCTAGACAGAACACAAAAAGGAAACCAAAACCAACTTATCTTGTAGCAGAGCAGAAACAGCAAATCCACCTTTCCTCTGAGCAAGATAGAAGCTATAACCCGCACAGGACACTGGGAAGGGCCGTAATTTAAACTCACACAAACAACCCCACCCAGTGCACCTGAAGGGAGGCGGATACAGCTCAACTCCAAACCTAAAACAAACAAAAAAAACTACACACGTGCTGCTAACCTGGCAGACCTCCGCACATAACCTGAGCAGGGCATGACAGGTAGTTAGGGCCCGGATTAGGGTTGTTTAGGAGGTGACCTGTTTCTTCCCTAGTTTCCAGGCCCAGGTACTGTTACCCTTCCTTCCTGTGTTTAGTGTGGAGTTTTTCCCACACACAGATCTCGACATCCAGTATTTAAAGAGGGACCCCCGTATAAAAAGCATAAAGGGCAAGGACCAGTACTGGGTGGCAATGTACTTATAGCCCCGGTACAAACACAAAATGGCGGACATGTTACCAGCATCACAAAGGACTGTCAGAATGCAGCACTTCCATGCCTTGCTTTGAGAAATGCTGCATTCTGCTTTTGCGGGCGCTGGCAGAGGAATTTCCACTCACAGAGAATCAGTTGCGTGTACCAATCCAACAGTGCATGCAAGAAGAGGGTGGTTTGAAGATGTGTTGGTCACTTTGGATATGAGATCATTTTTGCAGCCAACCCTACAAAACCTTCACTCCTTTAGAGATGGAATGTTAATTCTGGGTGTTGACTTAAATTTGGTGCTGGACCACCCATTAGACTCCACCTCAACTCTTCCAAGACACTCAGCCCCCCACATCAAAAGGCTGAGAAGCGCTTTGGCTGCACATCAAGTTTCGGATGTCTGGAGGGTACTAAACCCGAGAGGGAAAGATTTCACTTTCTACTCTGCCGTACACGGTACCTACCAACGACTAGATTATATGTTTCCAATCACCTTTTGGAGAGAGTGGAGTCTGCGGGCATCGGTTTAATCACCATTTCACATCATGCACCGACCTCGATGAGGCTGCATTTACAGGGCACCCCCCCCCCCAGGTCCTGGACTTTGAGGCTAAATGAGACCCTCCTGGAAAACGACTTACACAGATCTCAACTTGAGGAAAAACTAAACATATTTTTTGAATTGAATAATAATTCACAAACAAGTTTGCCTATAATATGGGAAGCTCACAAAGCTTATGTTAGAGGTGAACTTATTGCCTTAGGCTCGTGGATACGCAAACAAAGGGAGAAGGAGATAGACTCCATTATAGCTCAAATCTCCACTTTGGAAAACTTCAACAAGAGGGCTCCATCCATGCTGACGTATGATGATTTAGTCAAACTACGTACTAAACTCACAGACCTGTTAAACATTAGAATATAAAAAAAAGGTCTCGTCTGCACTGGATTCATGCGGCAAGTCGGTGGTCACAAGGCGCAAATCACAACCCGAGCTTGGATACGAGGTTTTTTATTGAAAAGACAACGCGTTTCGGGGTACTCAAGACCCCTTTATCAAGTCTGAAAAAACATAGTTGTTACAATAGTATGAGCGATGTAAATAATCAAAAATTCATAATAGTTGGAGGACATAGCTAAAACAATGTGTATACACATGTGCGTACACACACATACACATATATGAAAATATCCATAAATAAATAGTTGGTTAAATACTTTGGTTAAATGATTGATTAGACAAATGATTAAATAGAGGATTAAATCTTTATCCTCTATTTAATCATTTGTCTAATCAATCATTTAACCAAAGTGTTTAACCAACTACTTTATGAATATTTTCATTTTATTCATTCATTGATCTATCTATGAATCAAATTTTATATACAAGTACAAATGTATGTGTGTATGTGTGTGTACGCACATGTGTATACACATTGATTTAGCTATGTCCTCCAACTATTATGAATTTTTAATTATTTACATCGCTCATACTATTGTAACAACTATGTTTTTTCAGACTTGATAAAGGGGTCTTGAGTACCCCGAAACGCGTTGTCTTTTCAATAGAAAACCTCGTATCCAAGCTCGGGTTGTGATTTGCGCCTTGTGTCCATCAGCTTGCCGCACGAATTCAGTGCAGACGAGACCTTTTTTATATATTCCACAACCTACCCAAGTGGCGGCTTGGCCCCCGCCCAGGGTCGCTTCGGACACCATCCGGCAGCACCAACCCAGACAACCTCCATCCTTCGAACCTCCCTCTACTAAGGTTGCACCACATTCAGTGCAACCGAACCAGGTGAGTAATTTCACTCATCCTGGTTAGGGGGAAGGGACATCAATTTGTTTACCCTCACCTATGAGCGCCTTCTCTTCTTTTTTGGCCATCTGCTTGCTGTTAAACATTAGGACAGCAAAAATGTTCAAGATGGTGAAATTCCAGACATATGTTCATGGAAACAAAGGTTCAAAATTACTCTCTCGCTTGATTAAGGGACAGAGGGTTAAGGCTCACATAGCATGTATTAAGTCTGATAAAAAGGGCTCCCCTCACGACAACCCCAGCAATAGCTGAAGAATTTGCCTCCTTTTACTCATCTCTCTATAATCTACAGACGGACAATCCTACAGATCTTCAACAAAAGATTGATTCCTTCCTAGAGACAGTCTCAGTACCTCGCCTCTCGGCCTCAGAGAGAGCCGATTTATTGACTCCCGTATCAGAGGAGGAAGTGAGGGAATGTCTCTCTGACACCCCATCCGGTAAGAGCCCAGGACCTGATGGGCTTCCCATCTCATACTATAAAAAATTTCAGACGATACTGATCCCTCAGCTCACCAACTTATGTAACTCTCTATTAACAGGCTCCCCCCTCCCACCACAATCCTTGGTGGCACACATAGTAGTTCTCACAAAGGAAGGGAAAGATCCAGTTAAATGTAGCAGTTACAGACCCATATCCCTTTTAAAAGCTGACGTGAAGCTTTGGGCTAAGATCCTCAGCCAGCGGATAGCTAAATATCTCCCTCAGCTTATTCACGAAGAACAGGTGGGTTTTGTGAGGGGCAGAGAGGGTAGACATAATATTAGCAGATAGAGATGTTCCGAACTATTCGCCGGCGAACAGTTCCCGGCGAACATAGCTTGTTCGCGTTCGCCGCACCGGGCGAACATATGCGATGTTCGGTCCGCCCCCTATACATCATCATTGAATAAACTTTGACCCTGTACCTCACAGTCAGCAGACACATTCCAGCCAATCAGCAGCAGACCCTCCCTCCCAGACCCTCCCACTCCTGGACAGCATCCATTTTAGATTCATTCGGAAGCTGCATTCTTAGTGAGAAGAGGGACAGTGCTGCTGCTGCTGATTTAATAGGGAAATCGATAGCTAGGCAAGTGTATTCAGTGTCCACTACAGTCCTCAAAGACTCATCTGATCTCTGCTGTAAAAACAGCACCCCAAAAAGCCCTTTTTAGGGCTAGAACATCAGTCTGCTTTCTTTTTTTTTTTCCTGTGTAATCAAATTGCAGTTGCCTGCCAGCGTGTGTGTGTCAGGCTCACAGCCCTGCAAGTGCATAGTGTCACCAGCGCAACTCATATCTGGTGTCACATTTGATTCCATTTAAAGAAAAAAATCTATTTTGACTGAATAAATAGCAGTCAGTTACACACGTGTTTGTGTGTTTAAGGCCCAGTGCAGTGCATAGTGTCACTTTAGCGCAACTCATATCTTGTGTCACAGTAGCTTGCACGCATAGTACAAAAATGACAGGCAGAGGCAGGTCACCCCGCAGGGGCCGTCGTGGTCGTGATGCTGTGATTCCCTTTGGCCCTAGACTAATGCCCAGTGTTCAGAGGCCACGTACCCTGAACTCGAAAAGTTCTGAGGACATAGTTGACTGGCTAACACAGGACACCCAATCTTCTACAGCTTCCGCTCGGAACCTTGACGCACCATCCTCCTCCAGCTCAGCTTCGGGCACCTCTCAAGTTACCACTCGCCCGCCTGCCGCCACCACCAACACTAGCACCAAAGCTGCTTCACTTGATCTTTCAGAGGAGTTATTTACACATCAGTTGGATGAAATGAGTGATGCGCAAGCATTATTGCCAGAGGATGTAGATAACAGGGATATGTCTCAGTCAGGCAGCATTACACACATGGACGTACGGTGTGATGATGATGATGTTGTACCCGCTGCTGCTTTTTTTGCTGAGTTGTCAGATACAAGTGAAGCGGTTGATGATGACGATGTGTCCGTGGATGCCACGTGGGTGCCCGCTCGAAGAGAAGAAGAACAGTGGGAAAGTTCAGATGGGGAGACAGAGAGGAGGAGGAGACGAGTTGGAAGCAGGGGGAGGTCGTCGCAAGGAGCTAGTGGCACAGTCAGACAGCATGTATCGGCACCCATGGTCAGCCAGACAGCACGCCAATCAACGCATGCTGTTGCCACCACCAGAATGCCGTCATTGCAAAGCTCAGCAGTGTGGCATTTTTTTTGTGTGTCTGCCTCTGATAACAGCGATGCCATTTGCAACCTGTGCCAAAAGAAACTGCTTTGCGAAGGCACATGATCTCACATCACAAACGCCTATGGGATCAACACATGAGTAAAAGCAGCACACAAACTCAAAGCCACCACCCTCCTCCTGGTCCAGCATCTTCAGCCACGTCAACCACTGCTGTCCACCTTGCCCCCTCTCAACCACCCGCCACTCCGCCTCTCGCCTTGAGCAGTTCCTGCTCATCTGCCCACAGTAAGGTGTCTGTCAAGGACATGTTTGAGCGTAAGAAGCCAATATCACAGAGTTACCCCCTTGCCCGGCGTCTGACAGCTGGCTTGTCGGAACTTAGCCCGCCAGCTTTTACCATACAAGCTGGTGGAGTCTGAGGCCTTCAAAAAATTTGTAGCTATTGGGACACCGCAGTGGAAGGTACCCGGCCGAAATTTCTTTGTACAAAAGGCAATCCCCAACCTGTACTCGATTGTGCAAAAGGAAGTCATGGCATGTCTGGCACACAGTGTTGGGGCAAGGGTCCATCTGACCACTGATACCTGGTCTGCAAAGCACGGTCAGGGCAGGTATATCACCTACACTGCGCATTGGGTAAACCTGCTCACGGCTGCCAAGCATGGAATGCGTGGCTCTGCAGAGGAGTTGGTGACACCACCACGACTTGCAGGCAGGCCTGCTGACACCTCCTTTACTCCTCCTACTCCATCCTCTTCCATAACCTCCTCGGTTGAGTCCTCTTCTGCTGCTGCATCTTGCTCCACATCAACGGCACCCCACCAGCTCCCCAGGGGCTATTCCACATCCCGGATACGACAGTGTTACGACGTCTTGGGGTTGACTTGCCTGAAAGCAAAGAGTCACACCGGACCAGCACTCCTGTGCACCTTGAAGGCACAGGTGGATCAGTGGCTGACTCCGCACCAACTGGAGATCGGCAAAGTGGTGTGTGACAACGGAAGCAATTTTTTTTGGCGGCATTGAATTTGGGGCAAGTTGACACATGTGCCGTGCATGGCACATGTGTGTAATCTGAACGTACAATGCTTTGTGCATAAGTACCCAGGCTTACAGGACGTCCTCAAGCAGGCCAGGAAGGTGTGTGGCCATTTCAGGCATTCCTACACAGCCATGGCGCACTTTTCAGACATTCAGCGCCGAAACAACATGCCAGTGAGGCGCTTGATTTGCGACAGCCCGACACGTTGGAATTCAACACTCCTAATGTCCGACCGCCTGCTCCAACAAGAAAAAGCCGTCAACAAGTATTTGTATGACAGGGGTGCTAGAACAGCCTCTGCGGAGCTGAGAATTTTTTTGCCACGTTACTGGACGCTCATGCGCAATGCCTGTAGGCTCATGCCTCCTTTTGAGGAGGTGACAAACCTAGTCAATCGCACCGAAGGCACCATCAGCGACATCATCCCATTTGTTTTCCTACTGGAGCGTGCCCTGTGAAGAGTGCTGGATCAGGCCGTAGATGGGCGTGAAGAGGAAGAGTTGTGGTCACCATCATCACCACCAGAAACAGCCTTGTCAGCATCGCTTGCTGGACCTGCGGCGACGCTGGAAGAGGAGTCAGAGGAGTCAGAGGAGGAATGTGGCTTTGAGGAGGAGGAAGACCAACCACTGCAGGCATCCCAGGGTGCTCGTTGTCACCTATCTGGTACCCATGGTGTTGTACGTGGTTGGGGGGAAGAACAGACCTTCAGTGAGATCAGTGAGGACGAGGAACGGGACATGAGGAGCTCGGCATCCAACCTTGTGCAAATGGGGTCTTTCATGCTGTCGTGCCTGTTGAGGGACCCTCGTATAAAAAGGCTGAAGGAGAACGACCTGTACTGGGTGGCCACGCTACTAGACCCCCGGTATAAGCAGAAAGTGCCTGAAATGTTACTGAATTACCGGAAGTCGGAAAGGATGCAGCAGTTCCAAAATAAATTAAAAAGTATGCTTTACACAGCGTATAAGGGTGATGTCACAGCACAACGGGAATCTAACAGAGGAAGAGGTGAAAGTAATCCTTCTCCTACCACGACCACGCCGGCAAGGACAGGACACTTTACAGACGTGTTGTTGATGAAGGACATGCGGATCTTTCTAAGTCCTACGCATCACCACAGCCCTTCGAGGTCCACCCTCAGAGAACGACTTGACCGACAGGTAGCAGACTACCTCGCCTTAACTGCAGATATCGACACTCTGAGGAGCAATGAACCCCTTGACTACTGGGTGTGCAGGCTTGACCTGTGGCCTGAGCTATCCCAATTTGTTATAGAACTTCTGGCCTGCCCCGCTTCAAGTGTCTTGTCAGAAATGACCTTCAGTGCAGCAGGAGGTATTGTCACTGAGAAGAGAAGTCGCCTAGGTCAAAAAAGTCTAGATTACCTCACCTTTATTAAGATGAATGAGGGATGGATCCCGAAGGGACTGACAGTGGGCGATACATTCGACTAAAAAAAGGCCTGATGACTGAGATGAGCTGCCTTGGGCTAAAAATGGTCCACATGCTGCTGTATTTTATCTCTGAATGCCGGATGACTTGCGTGACTTATCCGCCACCAACTAGGGTTCAAGCCGCAATGTTTTAGGGCACTTTCTGCCTGCTAAACATCAATTTTTCTGGCCGCTGCAACAATACCTAGTTTTTCAGGCCTCTGGTGCTGCACTGTGGCTTCAAAAACCAAACAAAAAAAAAGGCACATACATGTGTCAATTCCCCTTTGTGAACGTTACCTTGTTGTGGTGAAGGGGCTTGCGTATAACAATGAAGCGATCATCACCTCTATGAGTGTGTTGCCAATGTTGCCACACCCCAGATGATAAGGCCGTTGCTTCATTATGATCAGACCAAAAGCGATCGGATGGATAATTTTTCATAGAAAAAACATACATTTTTTTTTATTATTTTTTTTAAGTTGTATGGGTTTTTAATACATAAAATAAAAAAATCATAATAAAGTCTCTTAATAGTTTATTAGAAATAATGCAGACAATTAAAAAAATCCCCATCAATTCCAATACAAAGCAAGTACAGAGCTCAGAACTAAATTATTTCAGGATGTCCTAATGGTTCGTTAATTCGACAATGGTTAATCAATTCGACACACGTCCCCGGATAGGGGACGTAACAGGTATTAAACTGATAGGAATAGGACTAGTTAAGACACCACTCATATAGGGTAGTAAGAGGACCGACCAAGCTGCTTTTTCCATCTCCCGGTTCCTAAAATCAATTCAGTTTGGTGTATCAGAGTTTGGTCTGTCACTGTGAAGGCAGTCGAAGGTACCCGGCCTAATTATTTTTTCACAAAAGGCAATCCCTGATATGGGACGTAACAGGGATTAAACTGATAGGAATAGTACTAGTTAAGACACCACTCATATAGGGTGTCACAGCACGTTGCTCTGTGCACGCGCAGTGCCCCAACTTGGGAGTAAGAGGACCGACCAAGATGCTTTTTCCATCTCCCGGTTCCTAAAATTAATTCAACACAAGTCCCCGGATAGGGAACGTAACAGGGATTAAACTGATAAGAATAGTACTAGTTAACACACCACTCATATCGTGTGGCAGAGTACTTTGCACGGCGCACGCGCAGTGCCACAAATTGGAACTAACAAGAAGGAGGCACATAGATAAATCACATTTCTGCAAGGAGTTTGTCACCTTTTGACAACTGTTTGCAATTGTCTAAAATCCATTCAATACACGTCCTGATAGGGGATGTAACAGGGATTAAACTGATGAGAATAGTACTACAGAAAATACCACTCATATCGGGTGTGACAGTAAATTGCACGGCGCAGACGCAGTGAACGTGGATTAAAACAAAGGGGAGGGAGCCAGCGTTTTTTTAACCATCTCCCCGTTCGAAAAATCAATTTAATTCACCTTTCGGGGACCCTTGGTGTTGTACGTGGCTGGGTGGAGGAAGAAACCTTCAATGACATCAACGGGACATGGCTAGCTTGGTATTCAACCTTGTGCAAATGGGGAGTTTGCGGTTGGGCAAATGGACTGTTTGCGGTGGTTTGCGGTGCATTAAAAGGGGAGTTTGGTCTGTCAATTTCTGTGAAGCGGGCGTAACCCTTACACTACCTGATCGATACAACATCATACCTGATCGTATACACGTTGTTCAAAAAAAATTTGGATTGTTAGGTGATTTATGCCCTTAATGGATTAAAACCCAATTCTGCGTCAACTATGTAATTTTCCATGGGAGTTTTGCCATGGATCCCCCTCCGGCATGCCACAGTCCAGGTGTTAGTCCCCTTGAAACAACTTTTCCATCACTACTGTGGCTAGAAAGAGTCCCTGTGGGTTTTAAAATTCGCCTGCCTATTGAAGTCTATGGCGGTTCGCCCGGTACGCCCGTTCGCGAACATTTGAGGAAATTTGCGTTCGCCGTTCGCGTACTGAAAATTTTATGTTCGCGACATCTCTATTAGCAGAGTGTATCATGCTATCCACTTTGCCAGGTTGAGGAAAATTCCATTGATGCTTGTGGGGACAGACGCAGAAAAAGCCTTTGACCGAGTGAACTTGGCCTTCATGAAAAATGCTCTCTTACACTCCAGCTTTCCATCCGCGTTCGTCTCCGCAATCTTCTCTTTATATGGGAGGCCTACAGCCAGGGTCATGACAAATGGTTACCTCTCTGCCCCTTTCAACATCACTAATTCGACACGGCAGGGTTGTCCTCTCTCTCCTATGTTGTTTGTCTTGGCATTGGAGACATTCCTTAATAAGATCAGAGCCTCTAACAGAATACGCGAATTGACGGTTGGACATTCCACCCATTCTGTAGCGGCCTTTGCTGATGACCTTTTACTATTAATAACTAACCCAGAAGAAGTGCTCCCGGAGGTCATGCAATTGTTGGAGGAATATATCCACTTTGCCAGGTTGAGGAAAATTCCATTGATGCTTGTGGGGACAGACGCAGAAAAAGCCTTTGACCGAGTGAACTTGGCCTTCATGAAAAATGCTCTCTTACACTCCAGCTTTCCATCCGCGTTCGTCTCCGCAATCTTCTCTTTATATGGGAGGCCTACAGCCAGGGTCATGACAAATGGTTACCTCTCTGCCCCTTTCAACATCACTAATTCGACACGGCAGGGTTGTCCTCTCTCTCCTATGTTGTTTGTCTTGGCATTGGAGACATTCCTTAATAAGGACAGAGCCTCTAACAGAATACGCGAACTGACGGTTGGACATTCCACCCATTCTGTAGCGGCCTTTGCTGATGACCTTTTACTATTAATAACTAACCCAGAAGAAGTGCTCCCGGAGGTCATGCAATTGTTGGAGGAATATGGTGGGGTCTCCAATTTCAAGAAAAATTTTGAAAAATCAGAAATACTTAATGTCTCGATACCAAAAAATAGAGTAAAGAAATTAGTGCCCCTTTCCCCCTTCCAGTGGCCGAACAACTCCATCAAATTTCTGGGGATCCAAGTTCCCTTAGACACCTCGAAGTTCTACAACTTGAACTACCCCCTCTCCTCACCAAAATCAAAAATGTCATGAAATCTATTAAAATCCCTTACCTATCCTGGTTAGGAAGAAAAAACCTGCTCACGACTTCCACCCTTCCGCAGATCTTATACACGTTGAGAAGCCTACCCATATATCTCCCTGATAAGTTGTTCTTGGATTTCCGCTATCTCTTCTGCAATTTTTTGTGGTCCAACAAAAAACCTTGACTCTCTTACCCTCTCTTTATTCGGAAAAAAGCAAGAGGAGGCCTCTCCTTTCCAGACCTTAGAACATACCAACACGCAATACAACTAGAAAGATGGACTGCCCTAGCCGACTCCTATGACAACAAACTGTACATTGACATAGAGCGCAGACTGTTAAGTAAAAATGGAGCTCACCTCCTGTGGGTGACATCCCCGGAGAAGGGTAGGCCCCACCTCATCAGCGATCTCACACGCTCTTTATTATATTACTGTATAAAAACAGTAGGTCTCTCTATGCACCATGGTTCACTCTCTCCATTAGCACCGCTGTCTGCCCTTCCCTACTTTCTAAGAGGAGGGGCTAAAGAATGCCACCAGTGTTAGCACACTTTCACTGATATCAGAATGTCTGCCTTACGAAAGACAACAGATCTCGAATCCTTTACTTAAAACACGAATATCAAGACCCCTACTAAACCCCTTAGTGGCCAAGGACATAGAAATCACTTGTAAGGAATATATGAACAAACATAAACAGCCCTCCCTTGACCCCACATGGTTGGAAAACCTCTCATTGACCTCCTCTAGACCTCCCCCAAAGATCCATACGCTTACAGGAAAACTCCTTTAAAATCCTCACACGTTGGTATAGGACTCCCGACTTTTTATATAGAGCAAATTTACTTTCAGATGATTTATGCTGGAGATGTCGTGAGGGAAAAGGCTCGCTGTCGCACATTTGGTGGTTTTGTCCATCCGTAAAGAATTTTTGGAGAGAGGTGAAGGGCCACATTAACAGCATTTGTAAAACTAATGTATCACTTACATCAGAACTTATTCTGCTTTGGAGACCTCAGTTGGATGTGACACTTTCTGCCGGTAACTTACCCACACACCTAATAGCAGCCGCAAAGATTCTGATCCCGGTGAGATGGAAAGAGACAGAACCCCCAACAATTGGGGAATGGTTAAATGAAATACATCAAATCTGCCTTATGGAGGAGTTGGTGGGGTGGAATATGGGCAAGAGAGCCACCTTTCTCAAAACCTGGCAACCTTGGTTGGATTTCCATACTAAGAGAATTGAGATAGGCTCTGAGTGAGACCCACTAATTTACAGATCACCCCCCCCCCCTTTTTTTTCTCTCCCCTCCCACTAAAGGGGGATATTGTGTCTACCTCGCCCTCCCTCTCCATTGATATAGATATCACTAGGGGCCAAACCAGACCCATTGACCCCGATGCTCCTGGGATTTCGTAGACGTTCTTTATATTATTAAGGGATCCAGCTTTAGCCTTAGTCTTAGCTAAACCCGAGTAATGGTGTGTACATCTCATGTAAGGGGTTAAGTGCTCACTTTGTGAAACATTATTTATACATGCCAATCTATGCATAAAGCTAAACACTCAGCCTTTCCTCTTCAGGATGTTGTTATTACTTTTTTACATTGTCATATACAGTCATGTGAAAAAATTAGGACACCCTTTGAAAGCATGTGGTTTTTTGTAACATTTTTAATAAAAGGTTATTTCATCTCCGTTTCAACAATACAGAGAGATTAAAGTAATCCGACTAAACAAAGAAAACTGAAGAAAAGTCTTTTCAAGATCTTCTGTAAATGTCATTCTACAAAAATGCCTATTCTAACTGAGGAAAAAGATAGGACACCCTTGCCCCTAATAGCGAGTGTTACCTCCTTTGGCTGAAATAACTGCAGTGAGACGGTTCTTGTAGCCATCTACCAGTCTTCGACATCGGTCTGAGGAAATTTTACCCCACTCCTCAATGCAGAACTTTTTCAGCTGTGAGATGTTTGAGGGGTTTCTTGCACGTACAGCCCTTTTCAAGTCACCCCACAGCATCTCAATGGGATTCAAATCTGGACTTTGACTTGGCCATTCCAGGACTCTCCATTTCTTCTTTTTCAGCCAATCTTTGGTTGATTTACTAGTATGTTTTGGGTCATTGTCATGTTGCATGGTCCAGTTCCGCTTCAGCTTTAATTTTCTAACTGATGGTCTCACATGTTCTTCAAGCACCTTCTGATACACAGTAGAATTCATCGTGGATTCTATGATGGTGAGCTGACCAGGTCCTGCTGCAGCAAAGCAGCCCCAAACCATGACACTTCCACCTCCATGCTTCACAGTTGGTATGAGGTTCTTTTCTTGGAATGCTGTGTTTGGTTTACGCCAAACATGTCCTCTGCTGTTGTGTCCAAATAATTCAATTTTGGACTCATCTGTCCAAAGAACATTATTCCAGAAGTCCTGGTCTTTGTCAACTTTATCTCTGGCAAATGTCAGTCTGGCCTCGATGTTTCTCTTGGAAAGCAAAGGTTTCCTCCTTGCACACCTCCCATGCAAGTTAAACTTGTACAGTCTCTTTCTGATTGTAGAGGCATGTACTTCTACATCAACAGTAGCCAGAGCCTGCTGTAGTTCTCGAGATGACACTTTAGGGTTTTTGGAGACCTCTTTTAGCATCTTGCGGTCTGCTCTTGGGGTGAACTTGCTGGGGCGACCAGTCCTGGGCATGTTGGCAGTTGTTTTGAAAGCCCTCCACTTGTAGACTATCTTCCGGACAGTGGAATGGCTGATTTCAAAATCTTTTGAGATCTTTTTAAATCCCTTCCCAGACTCATAGGCTGCTACAATCTTTTTTCTGAAGTCCTCTGACAGCTCTTTTGCTCTCACCATGGTGCTCACTCTCACTTCAACAGTCAGGAGCACACCAAACTAAATGTCTGAGGTTTAAATAGGGCAAGCCTCATTCAACATGCAGAGTAACGATCTACTAATTATGTGCACCTGGTGTGATATACCTGTGTGAGATCTGAGCCAATTTAAGAGGGAATACATGTGAGGGTGTCCTATCTTTTTCCTCAGTTAGAATAGGCATTTTTGTAGAATGACATTTACAGAAGATCTTGAAAAGACTTTTCTTCAGTTTTCTTTGTTTAGTTGGATTACTTTAATCTCTCTGTATTGTTGAAACGGAGATGAAATAACCTTTTATTAAAAATGTTACAAAAAACCACATGCTTTCAAAGGGTGTCCTAATTTTTTCACATGACTGTATGTACTTTAAATGCCTAGTGACATTGTGTATGTCTGATATATACAAAATGTAACTCCCTGTCACGCATAAAGCGCATTATGAATATGTTTTGTTCTTAAAAAATAAAGAATTATATAAAAAAATAAATTAACCTGTCCCATAAAAAATAAGCCCTTAAAAAATGTATAGCTCTTTGAATGTGGGAAGGAAAAGAAAAAAAATATATACCCTCACTGCACCTTATCATAGGCTTATTGGACTCTGCTATGGTTAAAATCGGGGGCCAGAAGCCCACAGAACAGCTGGGAAACAATCTCTCCCAGAACCAAGCCGGTGAGATGGAGAAATTTATTAAAAAAGCAGCCCCTGCGGCAGTGAACCGCGAATCCAAGATGGCGCCCGGCACACCACGCTCAGGACACAAGCTGTCAGCAGCTATCAGCGGCGATAAGGTAGGGGATGATCCCAGTGATGCGGACTGTCTGCCCATATCCAGAGCTTTCCTGAAGGAGGCTCTTGCAGAAGCCCTGGGCCCCCTTAGCCTGGACATCTCCTCAATAAAAGAAGATCTTAAGCACATAGGCCGGAGGGTTGAGGCTTTAGAGGAAACCCAGGCTGCAATCCTGCAACATTAGAGCGAGGTGTTATCTAGCCTGTCGATAGCTCAAACCCACATTAACTCCTTATACACAGCCATGGAGGACTAAGAAAATAGATGCAGACGCAACAATTTGCGTTTTAGAGGGATTCCTGAAACTGTCTCAACCGTGGACATTCCAGAAACGGTAATCCAGATATGCCTCAAACTTCTAGGTCCTGACTCTGCACATGAGGTCTTGCTTGAAAAGGCCCATAGAGCCCTTAGACCTAAACCACAGGCGAATGAGCCCCCCAGGGACGTAATTAGCAAATTTCTGCACTTCCCTGTAAAAGAAGCCATACTGGCAAGCGCCAGAAACTCCAACTCTGTGGATTGGGAGGAAAACAGCATCACTATTTTCCAGGATTTGGCGCAATCAACTCTCAAAAAACGTAAAGCCTTGAAGCCTCTCACAGATTGGCTATGTTAGCGCAGAATTATTTACAGGTGGACATTCCCTTTCTGTCTATATTTCCTGCATGAGGGACGACGCATCCACATTTCCTCTTTTACAGATCTGGATAAAGCATATGATCTCCTCCAGCTTTCCCCATTGCCCATTGAAAACTGGGACATGGTTCAGAACCTGAGCTCCTTACCTGACCTCCCGATGGTGACCCCCTGGGAGCCTCTATGCACCCCAAAGCCCCAAAGAAGCAGAAGGGGAAATTCCTTCTCCACCCCCAAACGTCTGTCCATGGTAGACAAGTAGTCTGCTCTGCTTTCTCCCCCCTAGGCTTAGGGGTCCAAGAAAATCAACATACGGGACTTACTTACTCTAAGTTACTATTACATTGCTTATCGTGTGGCTATATCCTATATACTGAGTGGAGAACCTAGCTTGTATTTTCTCGTTCTCTTTGCCCACGCTTTACTCTCCACCGAGTATTAGACGTCGAGACAGTAGGGATTTCTCATCTGAGTTTTCCCATCTGTCTTAAGGTTAGGCTAGTCATGTTGCAAACTAATAATTCATGTGAAGCTCAAGTCACCCCCCGTATAATTATGCCCTTCTATACCTCAGGTGCCAAATAAGTTTTTCTCACTCACTCACCCATATCTTTAAGCACTCCGCACTACCCTCTCTACCAGTTGGTTTAAATGAGATCTCCCCCCACCATCTGCCCCTTACCTGTTTTATAGTGGGCAAGATTATGAAGGTTCTTATTATCGCCCTGCTGACTCCCCGGTTATTCTACTACTACTACATGAATCACTTTATTCCAGTAAAAATGTCATTGAAGAGGGAAATGCTTCTGGGTATTATACCCCCCCCCCCCGCCTACATGCTGCCTAATCAGATAGGCTCAATTAATATATCCTATCTTGTTTGGATGATATTCACTCATCCTTTGTATTTATTTACTGTTTTACTTGGTGCTCCATATTGTTTTTATTTTGACAGGTACTCTGATTCCTCTCCAATACTCTCTCAAATGGGTAAACGGATGTCCTCACATATCCAGAACACGTTGGTTGGGGCTCCTCCGGGTGACTGGTTGCTCCTTGGCTCCCCTCGTGGCCGCACTCTCTCCTCCGCCTTGTTGCTGGTTGGTCAATTTTCCTTTGCTACATCACTTAGATTTTCTCCAACTTCCCTTCTCCCTAAAAAACTATGGCAGACTTTAAATTAGCTTCATATAATGTTAAGGGACTGAGATCCCCCTCTAAGAGATGTCAGATTTTTTCTCTCCTACATAGAGAGAAATGTTCAGTGGTCTTTTTGCAGGAGACACATTTCAAACATGGGAATTATCCCAACCTTTCTCATTCTAAATTCCCTGCCTGGTATCATTGTGGTGCTGGGGGTGCGGCCTCGAGGGGAGTCAGCATTGGCTTTTGTAAAGGGCTCCCTTTTCAATATAAATCTCATGTCCAGGACCCGGATGGTCGATACCTAATCCTAATAGGCCAAGTAGGACAATCCATGTTTACTTTTGCGAACATATACGCCCCAAATGTAGATCAAATCAGTTGGCTCACCCCAGTCTTTTCTCTGATAGAGAAACATAGAGAAGGCTTTCTTATTGTGGCAGGTGACTTCAATATAGCCTTGAACCCTTCAATTGATACCTCCTCCAAAAAATCCCCAGCCTCAGGGAAAACTCTTAGGTTATTACATACGAAAATACATAACCTGGGAGTTTTGGATATTTGGCGCTGCTACAATCCTGACGCAATTGATTACTCATTTTATTCCCCTGCTAATAATTCATATAGCAGAATTGATTACATTTTGGTTGCGAAAGATAAACTGCAATTCTGTTCATTCCCAAAAATTGGTAATATTACCCTATCTGACCACGCCCCGATTTTCTGTGAAATAAGCACAGACCAAAAAACCAACAGAATACCCAACTGGAGATTTAATCAATCTTTACTAAACAACAAAAAACACATTGCTCTCATAAATATTATTTATTAAGAAATATTGAGGAATATTTCTTAATAAATAATACCTCTGAGATATCCCCCCAAGTCCTCTGGGACGCCCATAAAGCCTATATCAGAGGCAGGCTGATTGGTCTCTGCTCCTTTTTGAAGAGAGAAGCAGAGAAAAAGCTCAGCAACCTGTTGTCAAAAATCCACCTGGCTGAAAAAGCACATAAGCAATCCCTGACAGACCAACAACTAGCGGAACTTTCTTCCCTCAGGGCTCAGTTAAAAAAACTCTTAAATGAGTGCTCAGCCAAGTTTTTCTTGTCTGCTCAACAGAAAATTTTTGCCCATGGCAATAAAGCCTCTAAATATGTGATGAATCGGATCAAACAGAGAAGGAACTCCCGCTATGTTCAATCCCTTAGATCTTCGCAGGGTACCCAACTGTTTAAGGCTGAGGAGATTGCTGAGCAGTTTAGGCTGTTTTATAATTCCCTTTACAATCTCCCAGTCCCTGACCTCCCTAATCCTTCTTTATGCAGGGAATCCAACATTAACTCCTTCCTGGACACTCTCGACCTCCCAGTCTTAACTTTATCTCAACGGGAATCCCTAGCCAAACCATTCACTATTTTGGAACTAAATGTGGCCATTAAATCTACCCCCAGAGGTAAATGCCCTGGACCAGATGGTCTCCCAATATCTTACTTCTCAACCTTCAAAAACATCTTGTTACCTCATTTGCTCCCTGTCTGTAATCTTGCAATGTCCAATCTCCCACTTTCCTCCGATATGACTAAGACTACTATAACAATAATACCCAAAGAAGGCAAAGATCCTACATTATGCTCCAACTATCGCCCAATTTCCCTACTTAATGTAGATCTTAAACTTATAGCCAAGATGTTAGCCACTAGGTTGCAGGGCTTCCTACCTGAACTAATTCACCCTGACCAAGTAGAATTTGTAAAATGAAGGGAGGGGAAAGATAATACCACCAAAATAATAGATGCCTTGAACTATGCCTCGCAAAAACACACCCCCTTGGTCCTGATTGGCACGGACGCCGAAAAAGCATTTGACAGAGCTGACTGGACGTATATCAGATTGATTCTGTCAAAATTTCAAGTACCAGAGCAATATATGAATGCAGTGTTTGCTATGTACACCTGCTCCTCGGCGTCCGTGTCATTTAATGGAATACTCTCCTCCCGTTTCTCTATTAGAAATGGGACGAGACAAGGATGCCCCCTCTCACCCCTATTATTCGTCCTGGTGATGGAATCCCTCCTGCAAGCCCTT
This sequence comes from Bufo gargarizans, assembly GCF_014858855.1. Classification (NCBI taxonomy): domain Eukaryota; kingdom Metazoa; phylum Chordata; class Amphibia; order Anura; family Bufonidae; genus Bufo; species Bufo gargarizans. The sequence continues at coordinate 9,483,407 of NC_058081.1, read as the reverse complement.
AGACAAAATGGAGAAATTAGAGGTCTGAAGGTTGGGGCGCAAGAATTTAAGTTAGCTGCATTTGCTAATGACTTGTTAATTATCACCACCAATCCACATAAATCCATGCCCAAGATCCTAACAACGCTTAGTCTTTTCGGCAACCTTTCTAATTTCAAGATTAACCCCTCCAAGTCCCAAGTACTTCATTTAGGCCTCACCCCTGCTAACCTTTCCTCTCTTCAAGCAAATTCCCCATTTAATTGGCAAACTCAGCAATTGACCTATTTGGGGGTAAAATTATCTCCTCATCTGCCTGACCTATTCCGACTAAATTACAAACCCCTCCTAGCATCCATTCAGGCCCAGATGGATTCCCTGGACTCTCAATATCTCTCTTGGTTTGGCAGGAAGAATATCTTTATGTCCCTGATCATGCCGAAACTCACCTATCTGATGCAGGTTCTCCCTATTGAAATACCTAGATCATTTTTTGCCTCTCTGAATAAAACTATTCGCAAGTTTATTTGGCAAGGTAAAAGCCCTCGTATCTCTTATGATACTCTGACCAAACCTAGATCTAAAGGTGGTATTGGTCTCCCAGATCCTGAAGCCTACATGGATGCTATCCAACTTTCCAGGGCTTTAGATTTGATCAGAGAACCGTCTCATAAGTTCTGGCCCAAATTAGAGAACGCTTTACTCCCCTCCTCCACTCGGACTCTTCTGCTGACTGATAGACCGCTCCCATCACATGGCTCAGCAACCAACCCTCTCACTCGCAACACCCTAAAGGTCTGGAGGCGATTCACTTCCAGCTCTGAAGATCCTATACTTCCTTCCCCTCTTTTACTCATAAAAGATATTATTGATTTGGCACCCAAAGAACTGAGGGAGAGCTGCCCAACTGCCATAAGAACATCATAGATTCCCGCCTCACAACTACTTGACCAGGAGGGCTGTGTTCTCTCTGATCCTGAAATGTGCATGTTATTTGATACTCAGATCCACAACCCCACCCTACTGCATTTCCTCAGGACAGAAGCACTTCTCTGGGCTAAAAATGCCTCCCAAACAAGGGAATCAAGCTGGTTTGAGGAAATGCTGTGCAGTAAGGTATACCCATCCAAAACTATTTCTAAAATATATAGACACCTAAAGTCACCCTCTTCCCTTCCTAAACCTGCAATTGTGGGCCTTTGGGAAAGGGACTTACACCAAAATCTGTCATCCCAAGAGATCATCAAACTCTTAATCCTTCCCCACAAGATACCCAGATGTATACGCATCCAAGAGAACAGCTACAAAATTCTTATGAGATGGTACAAGACCCCAGATAAAACATGTATGTACAGCTCAACAGCCTCTGATATCTGCTGGAGGTGTCACGTATCTAAAGGTACTTTTATGCACATCTGGTGGTCTTGTGACCTAATTAATCCTTGGTGACATAGGATGATTCAACTGTGCAATCAGATATGCCAGTCATCCCTCCCATGCACACCTGAGCTAGCCCTGATATCCCTGGGGATGGGTAATATAGGTATACATAAATCATCTCTCTTTGCGCTCATGCTGGCAGCTGCTAGACTACTCCTACCTATGCACTGGCTGTCCTCTGAAATCCCCTGTATTGACCACTGGATCAATAAAATGGACCAGATTTATAGGCTGGAGGAAATCTCCCATTGGGACTCACATTCTAGATCCTCTTTCCTAAAAGTGTGGTCGCCTTGGAAAATATATAGAAAATTTGTATAACAAGCTTTTTCAGCGTGTACTTATTCTGTAGTTGACCACCCGTCCATGTCCTGCTATAAGGATCCTTCTGCCCCGCTTGGCTCCTTCCTTACACCACAGGAAACATACTCTGGGATCCCTGATATCTTGTTTACCCTGAATTGTTCTAACTGTACTAATTGTACTTCTGTCTGATAACAGCTGATACCTGTCTAGGTTGGGCTTAATCGCCCGTTGGTTACTTGAACATGTGATAATTTTTCGAATGTAAATGCTGCCTTCTTTTATGTCACTTGTAACGTTTTCAAAATTTGACCTAAAGCATGTACCTTGCTATGAAAAATAGAAAACAATAAAAATTGCTAATTAAAAAAATATAAAAAAAATAGGTATCCTTTACAACATGTCCAAATCGATATCAGTGACTACCTGAATGAGTCTAACACAAATGGGAAACAAGAACTGGACATAAAAATGGAGAAAATAAACCACATCTACTTCACCATGCCTACCCCTCCTCCAGACACATAAAGACACAGACACCACTTATCCTTTGTTCGACGGAGGTCGGTCACAGCTTTATTTTTTTCAAACTGATAAACACCACGTAAATGCCTGAAGTGGAATGCCAAACACTGGACTCCCATTGGGCCAGACCACCCGATTCAGTACCTCCGCTAGAAACCCCCAGTGCACCCTGTCGAAAGCCTTTTCCACATCTAGAGAAACAAAAATCGTGGGTGCACCTGAGGCCTCCGACAGCTGCAGTAAATCGATCATTCTACGGGTTCCGTCTCTGCATTGATGACCCGGGATGAAGCCAACCTGATCTGGGGAAATTAGTTTGGGGAGGAGAGGTTGTGGAGCAGTTTGTTTTTAACCGCTCTTCTCTGCCCTTGCTGTAGAGTGAGTTGCCATAGGAACCCAGGTGTGTGAACAGCCAGCAGAGTGACAAAATCTAGAGTGTGAGCTTTTCAAGCCCACCTACACAAATCTTATATCAAAATGTTCAGCTAACCCTGCTGCCACTAAAAATGTCCACAGCTAAGCCATAGTCCTGATAGTTTTCACAATATGACCATTTGTTTGCAACTCACGCCGTCCATTGACATTCATTGAAACTCCACTCTACCCACCTCAAATTTGAAGGGCAATTTCTAAACTGCGACTGTGCCTTTATTTTTAATATTTCAGAGACACACTATGCATCAAAATGTAGGCCTGGGTCTTGACATTCTCACAATATAAAGCTCTTCGCTGTAGGATTTATAATTTTTAAACCAAAACCATTTGAAGATGGCAACCGCCAGTGAAGTGAGCAAGTTGGAGCAGTTTGTTTTTAACTGCACTTCTCTGCCCTTGCTGTAGAGTGAGTTGCCATAGGAACCCAGGTGTGTGAGCAGCCAGCAGAGTGACAAAATCTAGAGTGTGAGCTGAAAAATCAGGACATGATTTCTAAACTGCCACCACTCCCTCATTTTCAAGCCCACCTACACAAATCGGCTGCTAATGTTTTTATAAATGTATGTTTTAATGTAACTGTGAAGCACTTTGGGCAACACCATTGCAATTAAATGTGTCACTCTATCAAGCTTGCCATGTGCACTTTTTAACCACTTCAACCCCGCTAGCTAAAACCCCCTTAATGACCAGGCCACTTTTTACACTTCTGCACTACACTACTTTCACCGTTTATCGCTCGGTCATGCAACTTACCACCCAAATGAATTTTACCTCCTTTTCTTCTCACTAATAGAGCTTTCATTTGGTGGTATTTCATTGCTGCTGAAAATTTTTACTTTTTTTGTTATTAATCAAAATGTAACGATTTTTTTGCAAAGAAATGACATTTTTCCACTTTCAGCTGTAAAATTTTGCAAAAAAAACGACATCCATATATAAATTTTTCGCCAAATTTATTGTTCTACATGTCTTTGATAAAAAAAAATGTTTTGGCAAAAAAAAAAATGGTTTGGGTAAAAGTTATAGCGTTTACACACTATAGTACAAAAATTTTAATTTCCGCTTTTTGAAGCAGCTCTGACTTTCTGAGCACCTGTCATGTTTCCTGAGGTTCTACAATACCCAAACAGTAGAAAAACCCCACAAATGACCCCATTTCAGAAAGTAGACACCCTAAGGTATTCGCTGATGGGCATAGTGAGTTCATCGAACTTTTTATTTTTTGTCACAAGTTAGCGGAAAATGATGATTTTTTTTATTTATTTTTTTCCTTACAAAGTCTCATATTCCACTAACTTGCAACAAAAAATAAAAAATTCTAGGAACTCGCCATGCCCCTCACGGAATACCTTTGGGTGTCTTCTTTCCAAAATGGGGTCACTTGTGGCGTAGTTATACTGCCCTGGCAATTTAGGGGCCCAAATGTGTGAGAAGTAGTTTGCAATCGAAATCTGTAAAAAATGACCGGTGAAATCCGAAAGGTGCACTTTGGAATGTGGGCCCCTTTGCCCACCTAGGCTGCAAAAAAGTGTGACACATCTGGTATTGCCGTACTCAGGAGAAGTTGGGGAATGTGTTTTGGGGTGTCATTTTACATATAACTATGCTGGGTGAGAGAAATATCTTGGCAAAAGACAACTTTTCCAATTCTTTTATACAAAGTTGGCATTTGACCAAGATATTTTTCTCACCCAGCATGGGTATATGTAAAATGACACCCCAAAACACATTCCCCAACTTCTCCTGAGTACGGCGATACCAGATGTGTGACACTTTTTTGCAGCCAAGGTGGGCAAAGGGGCACATATTCCAAAGAGCACCTTTCGGATTTTGCAGGCCATTTTTTACACATTTTGATTGCAAAGTTCTTCTCACACATTTTGGCCCCTAAATTGCCAGGGCAGTATAACTACCCCACAAGTGACCCCATTTTGTAAAGAAGACACCCCAAGGTATTCCGTGAGGGGCATGGTGAGTTCCTAGAATTTTAAATTTTTTGTCACAAGTTAGCGGAAAATGATGATTTTTTTTATTTATTTTTTTCCTTACAAAGTCTCATATTCCACTAACTTGCAACAAAAAATAAAAAATTCTAGGAACTCGACATGCCCCTCACGGAATACCTTGGGGTGTCTTCTTTCCAAAATGGGGTCACTTGTGGCGTAGTTATACTGCCCTGGCAATTTAGGGGCCCATATGTGTGAGAAGTAGTTTGCAATCGAAATCTGTAAAAACTGACCGGTGAAATCCGAAAGGTGCACTTTGGAATGTGGGTCCCTTTGCCCACCTAGGCTGCAAAAAAGTGTCACACATCTGGTATCGCCGTACTCAGGAGAAGTTGGGCAATGTGTTTTGGGGTGTCATTTTACATATACCCATGCTGGGTGAGAGAAATATCTCGGCAAATGACAACTTTTCCCATTTTTTTATACAAAGTTGGCATTTGACCAAGATATTTATCTCACCCAGCATGGGTATATGTAAAATGACACCCCAAAACACATTGCCCAACTTCTCCTGAGTACGGAGATACCAGATGTGTGACACTTTTTTGCAGCCTAGATGCGCAAAGCGGCCCAAATTCCCTTTAGGAGGGCATTTTTTGACATTTGGATCCCAGACTTCTTCTCACTTCTTCTCACTTTAGGGCCCCTAAAAAGCCAGGGCAGTATAAATACCCCACATGTGACCCCACTTTGGAAAGAAGACACCCCAAGGTATTCAATGAGGGCATGGCGAGTTCATATAAAACATTTTTTTGTTGCATAAGTTAGCGGAAATTGATTTTTATTTTATTTTTCTCACAAAGTCTCAATTTCCGCTAACTTGGGACAAAAATTTCAATCTTTCATGGACTCAATATGCCCCTCATGGAATACCTTGGGGTGTCTTCTTTCCGAAATGGGGTCACATGTGTGGTATTTATACTGCCCTGGCTTTTTAGGGGCCCTAAAGCGTGAGAAGAAGTCTGGAATATAAATGTCTAAAAAATGTTACGCATTTGGATTCCGTGAGGGGTATGGTGAGTTCATGTGAGATTTTATTTTTTGGACACAAGTTAGTGGAATATGAGACTTTGTAAGAAAAAACAAACAAAAAAATATTTCCGCTAACTTGGGCCAAAAAAATGTCTGAATGGAGCCTTACAGGGGGTGATCAATGACAGGGGGGTGATCAGGGAGTGTATATGGGGTGATCACCCCCCTGTCACTGATCACCCCTCTGTCATTGATCACCCCTCTGAAAGGCTCCATTCAGACGTCCATATGATTTTTACGGATCCACGGATCGGATCCGCAAAACACATACTGACGTCTGAATGGAGCCTTACAGGGGGGTGATCAATGACAGGGGGGTGATCAGGAAGTCTATATGGGTGATCACCCCCTTGTCATTGATCACCCCCCTGTAAAGCTCCAGTCAGACGTCCGTATGTGTTTTGCGGATCCGATCCATGAATCCGTGGATCCGTAAAAATCATACGGACATCTGAATGGAGCCTTACAGGGGGGTGATCAATGACAGGGGGGTGATCAATGACAGGGAAGTGATCAGGAAGTCTTTATGCGTGATCACCCCCTTGTCATTGATCACCCCCCTGTAAGGCTCCATTCAGACGTCCGTATGTGTTTTGCGGATCCGATCCATGTATCCGTGGATCCGTAAAAATCATACGGCTGTCTGAATGGAGCCTTACAGGGGGGTGATCAATGACAGGGGGGTGATCGGGAAGTCTATATGGGTGATCACCCCCTTGTCATTGATCACCCCCCTGTAAGGCTCCATTCAGACGTCCGTATGCGTTTTGCGGATCCGATCCATGTATCAGTGGATCCGTAAAAATCATACGGACGTCTGAACGGAGCCTGACAGGGGGGTGATCAATGACAGGGGGATGATCAATGACAGGGGGGTGATCAGGGAGTCTGTATGGGGTGATCAGGGGTGATCAGTGGTTCATAAAGGGTTAATAAGTGACAGGGGGGGTGTAGTGTAGTGTAGTGTTTTGTGTTACTTTACAGAGCTGCCTGTGTCCTCTGGTGGTCGATCCAAACAAAAGGGACCACCAGAGGACCAGGTAGCAGGTATATTAGACGCTGTTATCAAAACAGCGTCTAATATACCTGTTAGGGGTTAAAAAAAAACAAAAAAAACAGCCTGCCAGGGAGTGATCGCCGCTGGCAGGCTGGAGATCCACTCGCTTACCTTCCGTTCCTGTGAGCGTGCGCGCCTGCGTGCGCGCGTTCACAGGAAATCTCGGGTATCGCGGGAGGACGCGTATATGCATCCACCCAGAAGAGCAGGGCCGCCGGCAGGACGCAATCCTGCGTACGGCAGTCCTGAGCAGGTTAAATTTGATCAATCAATTGGTTAGTGTAATGTTTACTATCTTTACTCACTCCAAACACTCCACACAGTTAGTCTGCCCACTCCATAAAGTTAGCCTGCCCAGTCAAACCTTTCCACAGTTACTCCAGCCACTCCAACCACACAACAGTTACTCAAGCCACTCCACCCAGTTACTCCACCCACTCCAGTTGTAGGCTACTGGTGGAGGCAAGAACACTTCACACAATTTCCACAGAAATTGTAGCTTTTCTAGTTTAAAGTATGTCGGACAGACAGGTGACAGGCCCTTCTAAGGGAACGGGCAGTGGCCAAACTTTTTCTGGAGCAGGCAGAAGTAACAGCAGAAGAAAGGGGGTGACAGCAGCAGTCACAACGACAGGGCTGAGCTGCCAATTTTATCTATCAGTTGTGTCTTGACCAGCAACCCAGTGGTCCTTGAATGGGTGACTCAGTCTTTTACTTCATCACAAGAGACATCAGACACCCCCAGCCAGGAGCCGGTGGGTTCCTCTGACATGACCCTTAGTTGGCATGGCTGGGAACAAGCTCTGTGCCCTCACCTGTCCTCAACCTGCCTCTGTCATTTTCTGTTCCCTCAGCTCGAGAAGTATTTTATGCTGTCAGCTGGGCTTCACTTTTCAGCGAGGATGAGATTCTAGAGGACAGACAGCAGCTACTGCCCGACGATGAGAGTCACACGGGAGCTGGTTCTGCGAGCGGTCAGGCATGTGGCCCTGAGACTGGTGAGGCTGAAATCAGTGACATGCAGACAGTCGTGGACGACGATGTGGCCGATCACACATGAGAGCCGAGCAAAGAGGGGGCTTCATCATCATCAGGAGAAAAGGGTGGCAGCTTGCGTGTAAGGCAGCGGCTGAGCTATCAGGGTAGTAGTGAGTGAGTCAGCAGGGTGGAAGCAGTGCCCGGAGAGCCAAACGTGCCCAGAGTAGACCACACACTATGAAGGAGCCTACCTGTAGCGGTGCAGGGGTTCACAGAGGCCACGGTAGCAGGCAGTCAGCACGGAGGGGTGGGTGCAAAATGCCCTATACGGTGGTGTGGCAATTTTTCATCAAGCCACAGGAGGACGTCAGCATGGCCATTTGCAGAATCTGTTTGCAGAAGTTGAAGTGTGGCCAGAGTGACAATGTTGGCACCACGGTCCTGCGTAAACATATGCAGCATCACCATAAAGTGGCCTGGGAAAACCGTGGTTCTAATGTAGTGGTACAGCCGTTGCATCACCCAGTGGCCCACACCCGTTTTACGCAAGTCAAGGCTCCACCACCTCAGCAGAAGGGAGCTGTGTTTCCTTTCCATCATCTACTGGTTTGATGCTCCTGCTCCTCCTCATCCTAACCCTCGTCAGTTATTTTGTCAGTCATCAATCCCAGAGGTGATTGCAAATAGACATCAGTATGCATGCTAAATGTGCTCCTGGCCAAGTTGCTGGTACTACAGTCCTTCCTTTTCCATGTGGTGGACTCTGCATCTTTCAGAGAACTGATGGCTTGTGCCGAGCCGAGGTGGAGAGTCCCAAGCCGTCATTACTTCTCCAAAAAGGCACTACCAGCCTAGCACACATATGTTGAACAGAAGGTGGGCCAGTCCTTGAGCCTGTCAGTGTCTGCTAAAGTTTGCGGCAGCGCCGACGTGTGGAGCTATAATTACTGTCAAGGACAAAATATGTCCTTTACAGCCCACTGGGTAAATGTGGTTCCTGCCCAGCCACACCAGCAGCTTGGCCAGGTGGGTCCTGTGCCAATGTCCTCCGCTGCCTCCTCATCCTCCACCTTGTCCTCAGCCTCCACTGCAGGCACAATTCAGAGCGATCCGAGCGCTGTTGTGCAGCGAGTTTGCCTGGGTGAACTGAGTCACACAGGGGGGGGAACTGCTCAGCGTTCTCCATCAAGAAATCGAATCCTGGCTGTCTCCTCGCCAACTGAAGATGAGAACCATGGTCACCGACAGCAGGCAAGGACGGCTGAGCCATGCGCCCTGACATCCTGAAAATGGCCAGGAAACTGCATGCACTTCAGCCACTCTTACATTGCAAATCACACCATTCTTGAGCTGCAAAGGCAGAATGGAATTCCCCAACATCGTCTCATATGCAACGTTTCCACCCATTGAAACTCCACCCTCCACATGTTGGACCGACTATATGAGAAGAGGAAGGCCATAAACAATTTCTTGATAATGAGGATGGACAGGAGCACTCCCCTGTGTAACTTTTATGTTAGCCAGTGGCAGCTCATGCTTGACATCTGCCGTTTACTCAGGCCCTTTGAGGAGGCCACTTTATTTCTCAGTCGCCAGGACTACGTGATGAACAACATCATCCCACTGCTTTATGTCCTGGAACAGATGCTGATGAATCTGTCTGGCCATGGGATAGAAAACGTGGCACCTACATCTCATAGCCATCTGGGCCCTGTGGGGGCTGAACTGGATGAGGAGGAGGAGGACATTTATGTACAAGTAATGTATACAGAAATTAGTGGTTTTTCTGCACAAGTGACAAGAGAGGAGGAGCTAGAGGGCGATGAGGAAGACTAGGCAGATTACCTCGAGACACAGTGGCAGTATGCAGTGGAGATGGAGGGAGGGTGTCCCTCTGAGTCCCTTGCGCAAATGGTCCAATGCATGCTCGGTTGCTTGCGTAGTGACTACTGTCTCTCCACCATATTAGACCCTAGCTACAGGTCAAAAGTGGGGGCCTTTTATACACCCGCTGAGAGGGAGGATAAACTGAGCTACTATCGAGACATACTATGTAGTCAGTTGGCTGCTGGCTTTGTGTGCAATCGCCCATTCTCATGAAGGTCTGACCGGGGAGACCCTCTGCACTCATGTTCCACTGCCATGGCTGCTGGGGGGGGGAAAAGTACCAGCTTCATTAGCAGCAACTAAAGTGTAGAGTCTCTGAGGAGCACTTTTCTTCACCCGCCTAGTGAAGAAACCACCCACCAGTAGCAGCAAGACATGGAGCAGAACCTGAACCAGCAGTTGGTGGCATACTTGGAATGCACCCTGCCATCATACATGGAAGATCCCCTGGATTGCTGGGCAGCCAAACTTGATTAGTGGCAGCAACTGGCCGAGTTTACCCCGGGCAAGCTTTCCTGCCCGGCTAGTAGTGTGGCATCAGAGAGGGTGTTTAGTACAGCTGGGTGCATACTGTTATTACCCCAAAAAGAACTTGCCTTTCAACCAACAATGTGGAGAGACTGACCTTTGTGAAGAAGAATCAGGGGTGGATCAGCCAGGATTTCCACACGCCAGTGCCTGATGCATCAGATTAGATCATTTTGGGTGTCAAAACCAAACTTTGTGAAAAGGGACTTGTTTCTTCTGGCTACCTGCTTCAGCCGCTATTCAGATGTTGCCACCCGCCTGATGCCACATACCTGCTGCCATATGCTCCTACTGCCACCCACCATCTTGTGCTGTTACTGCCACTGCTTTTTCCCTCCACCTCACAACTCTGTTACCTGGCCACTAGGTTGACTCCTCATGCTTTTGCCACCTCACCACTCTGTCAGTGGGCCGCTATTGTGCCTGTTTGGCCTTGTTGACATCACTATTTATTTTTCCTTTCTTCTGATCTGTCAGAAGGACGGAAAGGTTAGAAACACAACTGATCCTGTCTTTGCAGCAGCCATAAGGCCTGTATCACACGGTCCCTACTTTGCATCAGGATTGGATCATGATTTGGTAGCCAAAAGCAGGAGTGGGTACAAAACACAGAAGACATGCAAATATTCTATTCACGTGTCATCTCTGTTTTGGCATTAGCAATACTGATGGATTACTGACCAAATGCTGACCATGTGAAGGAGGATGCTTAAAAGACAGGATCTGTTTTTTGGGGGTTGTTCTTATGACGGATGAGAAGAAGGGCAAAATGAACAGTGACATCAACAGAAACTTACTACTGACACCCTCTCCACTCTGTCGGCGAGACACTACTCTTCTCAGTGTGTAACAGAACAGGTTCTGTAGAAATCTCTTTGGAATCAGCTGACAATGGTGTAAAAGGAGTGCGCTCTTTCACTCTATAGTAGAATCTTGGCTAACTGCATGGTTGTTTATACCTGACGCTAACATTGACATGTAAGGCTGAGATCACTTGAGTTATTTGGTCAGTTTTGGCCCTGTAACTGACCAAATAAGTGAAATGTGAAGTGATTCTAAGATTGACTCCTGTCATCTACATGTCATACTGACTTACAGTACTGTTTCTCTAGCACAGCGTGTTTCTGCAATGCTCGAGTGTTCTATACCAATATACAGGCTCTCAGCAGCCAGGAAATAGCTGTTTTTAATGTGATTCGTCACAAATAAATTTGTATCAAATTGAGTATTTTTTGAATATTTGGCAAGCCGTCCAAACAGAATTTTTGAGAAATTCACTCATCTCTAATCTTCGCCATGAAAAATGGCCAAAATGTGAGGACAGTCTCCTGAACATTGATAGCACCTTGCACAAGGCAGTGTACTTTTATAGAAAGTGTTGAATGACAAGGCTAATGATGTTCACCTTGCAGGCATCGTGTTATTTCTTCCAAGATGTTACTGCTATTGTCGCTGACTACATTGCCAAGGTGGAATTGGCTGGTTGACAGCCAGTGGGATGTTTGCTGCTTGATGTAATTAAGCAACTGCTTGCCTGTGTGGCTACTCTGGTCCAGGCCAATCAGCTCCAACACAGCATGATTACACTTGACTTGAAACATGTGATAGGACCGAGGGGAAGTGGGAGCGATGCTGTTCCTTGCTGCTGTTTAGAACAGAGTGGGTCCATGGAGGAGGAGGATAAATGCCTAGCATTGGAGAAAAGCGGACACAATTCTCAGAAGGGTCAGAAGGACATCATCGCTGATGCAAAAAATTCAAAATTCAGTGCGTTGTGAAAGACATGTATTGTCCTTGACCGTAAAAGCTGATGAAGGTGTCCACCATGGCATGCATCTTGCCACACACTGAGAATCTCAAATAGATATGTGGCCATGTTGTCCACCACGAGAGATAGTAGAGTTTTTTCCTGCCCACACATTCCGTTATTGATGACTGACATAGGAGTGAAGCAGGAGGAGTCTGAGTGTCACAACCAGACAGCTGAGAAGCTCTGACAGAGGCCTTTCAGAACCGTCCGTGACATTATAAGCCGCCATAACCGTCTCAAGCATGGATCCGGTTTCACTTTTGGCTGAACGCCTTCAGGGTCTTTCATTGGAGGTAGCTGATCTCCGCAGGACTTTTTCTCAGCTTCAAGTGACCGGTTCAGCTGGCGTTCATGGAGTTTGTTCTGAGCCTAAGATCTCGCTCCCGGATACGTTTTCCGGGGGTAGTGAGAATTTTGTGCGTTTTAGAGAGGCTTGCAAACTCCATTTTCGCCTTCTTCCCCATTCCTCTGGTGATGAGGAACGGAGGGTGGGGATCATTATATCGCTGCTCAGGGGTAACGCTCAGTCCTGGGCCTTTTCGCTGCCGGAGGGGGCACGGCCCCTCCGTTCAGTGGATGAATTCTTTTTAGCCCTGGGTCAGATATATGATGATCCGGATCGTATTGCTCTGGCGGAGTCTAGACTACGTCTCTTATGCCAGGGTAAACAATCCGCAGAGATATACTGCTCAGAATTTCGGAGATGGGCAGCTGATACTGGTTGGAATGATGCTGCACTCCGAAGTCAGTTTTGCCATGGTCTTTCAGAGGGATTGAAAGATGCATTTGCCTTTCATGAAAGGCCTATTTCTTTGGACTCTGCTATGTCTCAGGCCGTTCGTATTGACAGGCGTCTTAGAGAGAGAGGAGAGATCTCTCCTTCCTATCATACTCGGTCCCAGGACTGTGCAGCGGTCCCATTCTGTGCGCAGGGGTCTCAGTCGCTGTCAGCCCCTTCTGAGCAGGAGCCCATGCAGCTGGGGTTGATTGCTTCTGACAATAGAAGATTCAGCCCGCATGGGAGGGTTTGTTTTTGTTGGGGAGGTATTAATCATTTGGCAAATATTTGTCCCTCTAGGAGATTCAGGCAGTTCTCTGGGAATAATAAAGAAACAAAGAGGAAAAAATCTTTTAAAAATGTTCCGTCTGTTACTATTGGCAGGGTTGAGGCGGAAATTGAAGGTTTTCCGTTTGCTTGTAGTTCCCGTTTTGTCCTGCTGGCTAGGGTGGCGCTAGAGAACAAGCGCATTTTTTGTGAGATTTTTGTGGATAGTGGAGCAGCGGTCAATCTCATTGATAGTCAATTCGCAATAGCTCATGGTTTCCAGGTGTGCACTCTGGGAAAGGATATTCCGGTTTTTGCGATTGATTCCGCTCCACTTTCTCAGAAATCATTAAAGGGCATAGTTCACAATATCCGTTTAATTGTGAGTGATGCTCATGTTGAGGATGTGTCATGTTTCGTCCTTAGCGGTTTGCCTACCCCTCTAGTGTTGGGGCTACCCTGGCTCACTAAACATAACCCCACCATTGATTGGCAAGCGAGGCAAATAAATGGTTGGAGTGACTTTTGCAGAGAGAATTGCCTCACAACATCTGTTTCTGAGGTTTCTACTAAGACTGTACCATCTTTTCTCTCTGAATTTTCGGATGTCTTCTCTGAGAGTGGAGTTCAGGATTTGCCCCCGCACAGGGAGTACGATTGCCCTATTAATCTCATCCCAGGCGCCAAGCTGCCTAAATCTCGTTTATACAATCTTTCCCAACCTGAGAGGATCGCTATGCGTGCTTATATCTCTGAGAGTCTGAGAAAAGGACACATACGACCCTCGAAGTCACCTGTTGCCACTGGTTTTTTCTTTGTTAAGAAAAAAGATGGCTCTTTAAGACCTTGTCTGGATTTCAGGGAGCTGAACAGTATCACAATTCGTGACCCTTATCCGCTTCCTCTGATCCCGGACCTGTTTAACCAGGTTGTTGGGGCTAAAGTCTTTTCCAAATTAGATCTAAGAGGGGCATACAACCTGGTCAGGGTCAGAGAAGGGGACGAATGGAAGACGGCCTTCAATACCCCTGAGGGCCATTTTGAAAATTTGGTTATGCCTTTTGGTTTGATGAATGCCCCAGCCGTTTTTCAGCATTTCGTGAACAGCATTTTTTATCATTTGATGGGAAAATTTGTATTGGTGTATTTGGATGACATTTTGATTTTTTCTCCCGATTTCAAAACTCATAAGGAACATTTACGTCAGGTCTTGCTCATCCTGCGGGAGAATAAATTATATGCGAAACTGGAAAAATGTGTGTTTGCGGTTCCAGAAATTCAATTTCTGGGGTTTCTTCTCTCCGCTTCTGGTTTTCGCATGGACCCCGAGAAGGTCCGCGCTGTGCTTGAGTGGGAGCTTCCTGAGAATCAGAAGGCGCTGATGCGTTTTTTGGGCTTTGCCAATTATTACAGGAAGTTCATTTTGAATTATTCTTCTATTGTTAAACCACTCACTGATATGACCAGAAAGGGGGTAGATTTTTCTTCTTGGTCAGTAGAGGCGCGTAAGGCTTTTTCTGATATCAAGGAGAGTTTTGCTTCCGCTCCCATCTTGGTGCAACCTGATGTTTCTTTACCCTTCATAGTTGAGGTTGATGCTTCTGAGGTGGGTGTGGGGGCGGTCTTGTCTCAGGGTTCCTCTCCTGCCAATTGGCGACCGTGTGCCTTTTTCTCAAGAAAACTCTCCTCCGCAGAGAGAAATTACGATGTGGGAGATTGTTGGCCATCAAGTTGGCTTTTGAGGAATGGCACCATTGGCTAGAGGGAGCCAGACACCCTATTACCGTATTTACTGACCATAAAAATCTGGCCTACTTGGAGTCAGCCAAGCGTCTGAACCCGAGACAGGCCAGATGGTCTTTGTTCTTTTCTAGGTTTAATTTTGTTGTCACGTTCCTCCCTGGAGTTAAGAATGTGAAGGCAGATGCCCTGTCATGTTGTTTTCCAGGAGGCGGGAATTTTGAAGACCCGGGTCCCATTTTGGCTGAAGGTGTGGTGGTCTCTGCTCTTTTTCCTGAACTGGAGGCAGAGGTGCAGGCAGCCCAGTCAGAGGCTCCTGATCTTTGTCCTCCTGGGAGGTTGTTTGTGCCTCTCGCTTTAAGACACATTATTTTTAAAGAACACCACGATACGGTCCTTGCTGGGCACCCGGGGGTAAGAGCCACACTGGATCTCATCGCTCGGAGATTCTGGTGGCCTGCGCTTCGTAAGTCGGTTGAGGGTTTTGTGGCAGCCTGCGAGACTTGCGCTCGTGCCAAAGTCCCTCATTCACGGCCATCAGGTCCTCTCCTTCCCTTACCCATTCCTTTCCATCCTTGGACACATCTGTCCATGGACTTCATAACGGACCTGCCTCGTTCCTCGGGGAAGACTGTGATTCTGGTGGTGGTGGACCGTTTTCGCAAAATGGTGCATTTCATCCCTTTTCCTGGTTTGCCCAATGCTAAGACGCTGACGCAGGCATTTATTGATCACATTGTCAAATTGCATGGTATTCCTTCAGACATAGTCTCTGATAGGGGCACGCAGTTTGTTTCCAGATTCTGGAAGGCTTTCTGTTCTCGCTTGGGGGTTCAGTTGTCATTCTCTTCTGCTTTCCACCCGCAGTCGAATGGCCAGACAGAGCGCGTCAATCAGAATCAGGAGACATATCTGCGCTGTTTTGTGGCGGAGAATCAAGAGGATTGTTATTCTTTTTTGTCCCTTGCTGAGTTTGCTTTAAATAACCGTCGTCAGGAGTCCTCTGATAAGTCACCATTTTTTGGTGCATATGGGTTTCATCCGCAGTTTGGGACTTTCTCGGGAGAGGGGTCTTCTGGTTTACCTGATGAGGACAGATTCTCCTCGTCTTTGTCATCTATTTGGCAAAAGATTCAGGATAATCTAAAGAGCATGAGTGAGAGATATAAGCGTGTGGCAGATAAGAGACGTGTGCTTGGTCCGGACCTGAATGTTGGTGATCTGGTGTGGTTATCTACCAAGAATATCAAATTGAAGGTTCCCTCCTGGAAGTTGGGTCCTAGGTTTATTGGGCCTTACAAAATCCTGTCTGTCATCAATCCTGTTGCCTACCGTCTTGATCTTCCTCAGACTTGGAAGATCCATAATGTTTTTCATAAGTCCTTATTGAAACCTTATGTTCAACCCATTGTTCCCTCGCCTTTGCCTCCTCCTCCGATTATGGTTGATGGGAATCTTGAATTTCAGGTCTCTAGGATTGTGGATTCTCGTCTTGTCCGCGGTTCTCTCCAGTACCTTGTTCATTGGGAGGGGTATGGTCCTGAGGAGAGGATGTGGGTCCCAGTGACGGACATTAAGGCCTCTCGTCTCATCAGGGCTTTCCATAGGTCCCATCCTGAGAAGGTGGGTTCTGAGTGTCCGGAGTCCACTCGTAGAGGGAGGGGTACTGTCACAACCAGACAGCTGAGAAGCTCTGACAGAGGCCTTTCAGAACCTCCTCCTTGAGTTTCTTTGTTGTGGTATTCAGTTCCTCATCTCGTTAGCCTCTCTCAGCTGTCATGTGTTGGACTAATTGCTTCCCTTTAAATTCCTCCCCAGAATGCTTTTCTGGGCGGCTTATACTACTTCCTGGAGTGTGTGTGCATGCTGATCTTGTTCTCCTGTCTACTACAAAGTTAAGTGTTGAACATTTTTCTGTTATTTTCTTTTTGCTGGATCCCAGGTGACCCTGACTCCCTCCGTATCTTGTGTAGGGAGCCGGTGGTCGTGTCCCCTCACTATTGTAGGGTGCTCAGGGGTTATATAGTCAAGGTACGTGGATATGCAAACTTCCACCATTCGGATCTTTGCACAGGCTGAGCAGCCAGGGAAAGTGCCAGGTCTTCTGCAGGGGTCTCCCTTTGGTTCCTTAGCTTTTGGATCCAGTCATTTATGCATGTTGCTTTGCCTTGTTTCCTGTACACCGTCCGTGACACTGAGTGGGAGAAGCAGACAATGTGAAAGACATCGTACTGCCCATGGATGCGTCCTGACTGCCACAAGGGGGACTGGGAGAAGGAGGGAACTCCTGTTGCAGTAGCTGGCTGCCACCTTTGGTTGTCTACGGAATGGGTTAATTTCATTTCATGTGGTTCAATAGGGCTGAAGTGCCTATGTTTGTGTTTGCCTTCCCATGTCTTATTTTGTTCTTGCATAGGGCAACTGCCACATGAGAGATACTCACGCAGAGGTAGAAGAAGCCGAGTATAGCTTAGCTGTGGCACATTTTGGGCCTAATCCACCCACAGTGTCGGCAGAATCACCAGATCCTGAAACAGATATGGCCCTGGCAGTTCTTTTGGAGGTACATCTCCTCTGTTCTGTATTTCTGCCGCTGCCACCATCCTCCTCCTATAATGTTGCCTCCTCCTCAGCCTACCGATCCAGCTCCCAGGTCCTGTCCATCACACAATCATCATCAGAGTCCTCCCCCTCCATGCCAGTTTGATCACACTGTGAGATATCATGATGAGCTCTTGTCCCTATTCCTGATTCAACAGGGAGACTCTTTTGACTATATGCTGTAGAGCGTGGTGTTTTTTTTTTGTTATTTTTTTTACACTTCTTAGGAAAAAGGAAGGTTCCCACTAGGAAGGGGCAGTAAAATAAGGGAGGGCTCCACTGAAAGCCTTTTCTGGGGCTGCAAGGCAGAGGAGCAACCTCAGACTCATTCTGCTGTGACTAAGAGGAGGAGTGAGCCATCAAATGCACAACCTCATCCTCTTTCTCCTAAATGATAATGTTGTGCCTTTCCAAAGCCAAGGACAACCGCAAACTACTATTACTACCACTTCTACTGTTACTGCTACTGCCAAGATTCTGGCTCTGGGAAGGCCTGCACCTCAGTCTTTCCTTTGGAACCATTCTGAATTCCTGAAATTTTTGTGCCTAACATATATAGTCACACAAAGCATGAAATGGTTTGCAAGTCTGTTTTCTGGAACCTAAAGACAAGAGACACAATAAAATGTCATTATCTTTCCACAAACACAATGAAGAAACTACTACAGACAGTTGACTTTGGAAATACTGCAGTATCGGTGCCACAAAAAGATTTGTGCCCAATGTCTGCCTCCCTATCACATCAACATGTGAACATGTGAACTAGTAGTTGACGTTTTTAGTAATCTATTCTTTCTTTCCTTTCCATTTTTCCTTTCTTTCTTTTTTTTTCTTTTCTCTTCTGAAATAATTGACCTGTGTAATACGTGGAACAGACTGCTAATTGTCAATAATTCAATTTTTAGACTACAGTGGATCACCGGAGACCCATAAGGCAACGATGAATAAATCTCCTTATTGTCCCCAGGGTCTCTTCCGTTCTTGCTATGTATATGTGCAGGTAGAACCTATATAAAATGCCCAAGTGCCTGACTACTGCACATCATCTGACAGAAGACACAGGATTTCATCATTCATGGTAATTCTATGACTTTGGGAAATAGAATTTATTGCAAGAATTTTTTTTTTTACAAACTCCATGAAAATGCCGATTGAACGTACGATCAGGAGAAATTATTGATGCTGAACATACAAATTATCGAACTTAGATCAGTATCAAGAGCGTCTTCCATGAATGCTTTGTCACTTTTACTCTGCACCTCACTGACTGCACCTCAGTATCTATCTGGATATGTGTATCTGCACACCAAAAAGGTTGCAAATGTTTACTGTAAAATGCTGATAGTATCTGTGGGCCCGACACATCCCGATAGGCTGGATTCACACACAGTTTGTGTAGCATTTTATACAGCATTTTTTATCTGCATCCAGATGTTATTTTAAAGTCTAAAGTAAATTATTGCAAATTCCACATTACATCCACTTTTTGTTTGTGGTGCTTTAGAAGCCTGCAGACAAATAGATTTTAGTTATAAAAGTTACATAATAAAAAAAAAAACTTAAAAACGATATGAAAGACGCTTGAAGTGAATGGCGTTTTTTTATGTTCAACAATGCAAAAAAAATAATGTGTAGGGGAGCCCTAAGACCGAACGCACAGATGCAGCTTAGAGTAGTATTTCTGTATTTTTAGCATTTTCCTGGTGTTTTCTCAAAGCTTCTTTTTTTTTTTTTTATGTTGTAGCCAGATGTGAATGGTAAGAAATGCACAACAAACAGTACATTTTTTATTACTTTGATGTTTTTTTTAAACATATCATGCTCTAGGTATGGCCACTTTAAGGTGCTCTACTTTGGCTTCCATATGAACAAATAAGTTAGAGTAAAGCTTTTGTAAAAATAAAAAAAAGAACAATTAGAAATGTAGTAGAATTCAGGAAAGACCTTTACATGATGAACTGACTTGAGTGGGCTCCAGTCAAAACTGACCCTGCTGCTTGAGGGAAGAACATCAGAGAAAAGAGAGTGAAGGTGTCCTATTACTTGGGAGCTGGGCAACCATGAGTGAGAGAGGGTTGCAGCCCTGGGGGCAGTGACTGTAGAAATTAGGGCAGATTTCCTGGCTGGGGATGAGTGACTGTCACAGCTTCTCACCAGAAAGCATGATGAAGTTTCCCCATGCTGGTGCTGGAAAGAGGAGTTGGATTTACACAGTTTGATGATGAAATTCACAGACCATGAGGTGCTTGAAAATTGAGCTATGATTATGTAGTAAAAGGTTGTTACATAGATCCATGTGGTGAGCTGCCACCAGGCCAATGGGGACATTCACCCATAACCTGTATGTCTACTCCTGATTGTTACATTAGTGGAAGGAGTGGGTGAGGTATGGAGACTCCCCACTGGTGCTGAGTGAGAGTGGAACGGAGCCGCAGGGGAGAATGTGGGTGGGGTAGCGTTATGGGCCTAGGAGAGGCCTGCAACATATCCTGCAACAGGAAGGAGCCGAAGAGTGTGTCAACCGATTAGGCTGCTGCCGTACGTCAGACAGGAAAAAAAAACTGGACATGAGTTGAATAAATGATAACTTAAAGATTAAGCTGGAAACTAGTAAGTGTTATGTGACATCCCATTGAGAGACTGTAACCGTAAGCTGTGAACCACGTAAATATGTGATTAAAACCATGGAAAAATTTAAATATGTGATGAAAACCACTAAACTTGCCGTGTCTAAGAACTGAAGAAAAAAATGTATGTTGTCCCTAGAGATGAGCAAATCGATTCAGCATGAATCAGATTCATTATGAATTTTCCAACAGTTTTGGATTTCAGAAAATCTGAATTTGTTGTAATTCATCTGGCACAAAATGTAGAAAAAGAAGAAGGTATCTGCCACTGAAAGAAGATAATTTTTATACAGTTTTTTTTTATTTTTATTAACCACTTCAGCCCCCCTAGCTTAAACCCCCTTAATGACCAGAGCACTTTTTACACTTCTGCACTACACTACTTTCACCGTTTATTGCTCGGTCATGCAACTTACCACCCAAATGAGTTTTACCTCCTTTTCTTCTCACTAATAGAGCTTTCATTTGGTGGTATTTCATTGCTGCTGAAAATTTTACTTTTTTTGTTATTAATCGAAATTTTACGAAATTTTTGCAAAAAAATGACATTTTTCAATTTCAGTTATAATTTTTTTTTTTTAAAACGACATCCATATATACATTTTTCTCTAAATTTATTGTTCTACATGTCTTTGATAAAAAAAAATGTTTGGGTAAAAAAAAAATGGTTTGGGTAAAAGTTATAGCGTTTACAAACTATGGTACAAAAATGTGAATTTCCGCTTTTTGAAGCAGCTCTGACTTTTTGAGCACCTGTCATGTTTCCTGAGGTTGTACAATGCCCAGACAGTAGAAAACCCCCACAAATAACCCCATTTCGGAAAGTAGACACCCTAAGGTATTCACTGATGGGCATAGTGAGTTCATAGAACTTTTTATTTTTTGTCACAAGTTAGCGGAAAATTATGAATTTATTTATTTATTTATTTTTTCCTTACAAATTCTCTTATTCCACTAACTTGTGACAAAAAATAAAAACTTCCAGAAACTCACTATGCCCATCATGAAATACCTTGGGGTGTCTTCTTTCCAAAATGGGGTCACTTGTGGGGTAGTTATACTGCCCTGGCATGTTAGGGGCCCAAATGCGTGCAAAGTAGTTTGAAATCAAAATCTGTAAAAAATGGCCGGTGAAATCCGAAAGGTGCTCTTTGGAATGTGGGCCCCTTTGCCCACATAGGCTGCAAAAAACTGTCACACATGTGGTATCGCCGTACTCAGGAGAAGTTGGGGAATGTGTTTTGGGGTGTCATTTTACATATACCCATGCTGGGTGAGATAAATATCTTGGTCAAATGCCAACTTTGTATAAAAAAAAATGGGAAAAGTTGTCTTTTGCCGAGATATTTCTTTCACCCAGCATGGGTATATGTAAAATGACACCCTAAAACATATTCCCCAACTGCTCCTGAGTACGGCGATACCAGATGTGTGGCACTTTTTTGCAGCCTATGTGGGCAAAGGGGCCCACATTCCAAAGAGCACCTTTCGGATTTCGCAGGCCATTTTTTACACATTTTGATTGCAAAGTTCTTCTCACACATTTGGGCCCCTAAATTGCCAGGGCAGTATAACTACCCCACAAGTGACCCCATTTTGGTAATAAGACACCCCAAGGTATTTCGTGATGGGCATAGTGAGTTCATGGAAGTTTTTATTTTTTGTCACAAGTTAGTGGAATATGAGACTTTGTAAGGAAAAAAAATAAATCATCATTTTCCGCTAACTTGTGACAAAAGATAAAAAATTCTAGGAACTCGCCATGCCCCTCACGGAATACCTTGGGGTGTCTTCTTTCCAAAATGGGGTCACTTGTGGGGTAGTTATACTGCCCTGGCATTTTAGGGGCCCAAATGCGTGAGAAGTAGTTTGAAATCAAAATCTGAAAAAAAATGCCCTGTGAAATCCGAAAGGTGCTCTTTGGAATGTGGGCCCATTTGCCCACCTAGGCTGCAAAAAAGTGTCACACATGTGGTATCGCCGTACTCAGAAGAAGTAGGGCAATGTGTTTTGGGGTGTCATTTTACATATACCCATGCTGGGTGAGAGAAATATCTCGGCAAAAGACAACTTTTCCCATTTTTTTTATACAAAGTTGGCATTTGACCAAGATATTTATCTCACCCAGCATGGGTATATGTAAAATGACACTCCAAATCACATTTCCCAACTTCTCCTGAGTACGGCAATACCACATGTGTGACACTTTTTTGCAGCCTAGATGCGCAAAGGGGCCCAAATTCCTTTTAGGTGGGCATTTTTAGACATTTGGATCCCAGACTTCTTCTCACGCTTTAGGGCCCCTAAAAAGCCAGGGCAGTATAAATACCCCACATGTGACCCCATTTTAGAAAGAAGACACCCCAAGGTATTCAATGAGGGGCATGGCGAGTTCATAGAAAAAAAATGTTTTGGGCACAAGTTAGCGAAATTTTTTTATTTTCTTTTGTTTTTTCTCACAAAGTCTCCCTTTCCGCTAACTTGGGACAAAAATGTAAATCTTTCATGGACTCAATATTCCCCTCACGGAATACCTTGGGGTGTCTTCTTTCCGAAATGGGGTCACATGTGGGGTATTTATACTGCCCTGGCAGTAAAGCGTGAGAAGAAGTCTGGAATATAAATGTCTAAAAAATTTTACGCATTTGGATTCCGTGAGGGGTATGGTGAGTTCATGTGAGATTTTATTTTTTGACACAAGTTAGTGGAATATGAGACTTTGTAAGAAAAAATAAAATAAAAAAATATATATCTATTTCCGCTAACTTGTGCCAAAAAAATGTCTGAATAGAGCCTTACAGGGGGGTGATCAATGACAGGGGGGTGATCATGGAGTCTATATGGGGTGATCACCCCCCTGTCATTGATCACCCCCCTGTAAGGCTCCATTCAGACGTCCATATGTGTTTTGCGGATCCGATCCATTGATGCGTGGATCCGTAAAACACATACGGACGTCTGAATGGAGCCTTACAGGGGGGTGATCAATGACGGGGGGATGATCAGAGAGTGTATATTGGGTGATCACCCCCCTGTCAGGCTCCATTCAGACGTCCGTATGTGTTTTGCGGATCCATGGATCGGATCCGCAAAACACATACGGACGTCTGAATGGAGCCTTATAGGGGGGTGATCAATGACAGGGGGGTGATCAGGGAGTGTATATTGGGTGATCACCCCCCTGTAAGGCTCCATTCAGACGTCCGTATGTGTTTTGCGGATCCGATCCATACGGACGTCTGAATGGAGCCTGACAGGGGGGTGATCACCCAATATACACTCTCTGATCATCCCCCCGTCATTGATCACCCCCCTGTAAGGCTCCATTCAGACGTCCGTATGTGTTTTACGGATCCACGCATCAATGGATCGGATCCGCAAAACACATATGGATGTCTGAATGGAGCCTTACAGGGGGGTGATCATCCCATATAGACTCCCTGATCACCCCCCTGTAAGGCTCCATTCAGACGTCCGTATGTGTTTTGCAGTACCGATCCATGGATGCGTGGATCCGTAAAACACATACGGGAGCCTGAAGGGAGCCTTACAGGGGGGTGATCAATGACAGGGGGGTGATCAATGACAGGGGGGTGATCAGGGAGTATATATGGGGTGATCAGGGGTTCATAAGGGGTTAATAAGTGACGGGGGGGTGTAGTGTAGTGGTGTTTGGTGCTACTTTACTGAGCTACCTGTGTCCTCTTGTGGTCGATTCCAGCAAAAGGGACCACCAGAGGACCAGGTAGCAGGTATATTAGACGCTGTTATCAAAACAGTGTCTAATATACCTGTTAGGGGTTAAAAAAAAATTGCATCTACAGCCTGCCAGGATGTAGATCCACTCGCTTACCTTCCGATCCTGTAAACAGGAAATCTCGCCTCTCGCGAAATGACGCATGGATGGGTCCAGGAGGAATGAATCGACCGCCTCCAGGACGCATCCATGCGTTAGGCGGTCCTGGAGCGGTTAAAAACAAACTGATGGTGTACCACCGGCTGCTATGAGTTTACCTATAGCCCTATATGTCACTGTCAGTTTGTCATTACTAATGTTGTCTTGGCTTTAAAGAGCCTAAAAGAGGTTGAATACAGTCCTATGTAGATGACCATGGTGTCATACACAACTTTTCAGGGCAATAGGGGCATTTTTTATTTAGATCAAATTTATTTGGAACCAGATCAAATCTGATGACTGTTGTGATCAAATTAGAATCAAATCAAATTTAAAAAAAATGTGATCATTTCTAGTTGTTGCACTTTGAACACCCTGTGACCTCCTACCATTTATTTTGTGTCATTCATAGTTCCTTTTGGAACTTTGTTCCAGTTGGCATCCACCCCCTCACATAACATCCGTCTACATGACATAGTTATGAGATTGCACAACAATAATCCAGTGTGAATGGACAGCTTTACTTGTGTTGCTTACTGAAGGTTAAGCGCACAGGAATTAGCTATTTTAACATTAAGGTTGTGGAATGTATTATATAAAGAACAGTGAGGGAAATGTATCAAATAGTGATGAGCGGCAGGTGCCATATTCGATTTCGACGAAATTCGCGAATTCGAGAATATTCGTTTTATATTCGGCGAAATCGAATATTCGTCATTATTCTAGTTATCGCAATTAATGTGCGATTTAAATAATCGCGTATTGCGATTTTAACTTAAGGCTACTACTACATGGTGATGGGGACGCTCCATGAGCACGGAAGTCGGCAGAAGCGGCAACGGGCACTGACTGGAGCAGCCAGGAAGCCAGGAATCCAAAGGACAGTTAAAAATAAACAATTTATTTAAAAAAATATATATATTTGAAATATCGAATTTATAGCACTATATTCGAAATATTCGCGAATTAGCAAAGTGCCGATATTCGCCCAAAAAATTTGATATTCGAATATTCGCGCTCAACACTAAGTATCAAACTGGTGTAAAGTAGAACTGGCTTAGATGCCCATAGCAACCAATCAGATTCCACCTTTCATTTTCCAAAGGAGCTGTCAAAAATGAAAGATGGAATCAGATTTTTTGCAATGGTGCAACTAAGCCAGTTCTACTTTACACTTTTTTATAGATCTGCCTTAGTGTGTCCTAGTTTATGATACAGTGAACGTCTTAGCAATGAAATCTACATGGTTGTTCTGTATGCAGGAGAACAATCTGACTGTGGTCACAGA
Source organism: Bufo gargarizans (assembly GCF_014858855.1). Lineage (NCBI taxonomy): Eukaryota > Metazoa > Chordata > Amphibia > Anura > Bufonidae > Bufo > Bufo gargarizans. The sequence continues at coordinate 9,458,231 of NC_058081.1, read as the reverse complement.
TAGTGATGAGCGAACTTCTGTTTTAAGTTCGGCGTCTAAAGTTCGGCTTCCGGTTAGCGGAGAATCCCGATATGGATTCCGAATACCGTTGTGGTCCGTGGTAGCGGAATCAATAATGGCCGATTATTGATTCCGCTACCACGGACCACAACGGAATTCTGAATCGATATCGGGATTCTCCGCTAACCGGAAGCCGAACTTTAGACGCCAAACTTAAAACAGAAGTTCGCTCATCACTAGTCACAGAGTTTATTCTTCTAGGATTTCAAGGCAGTCAATATTTAAGAACATTCCTGTTCTGTCTTCTCCTCGTGGTTTACTATGGAACAATATGTGGGAACCTCCTGATTATCACCCTGGTGTCCTCCAGCAAGAACCTCCACACTCCAATGTACTTTTTCATCTCACAATTGTCCATGAGTGACATCTTATTAACAACTGATATTGTTCCCAACATGCTCCACGGTCTACTGAATAATGGGGTCACTATTACATTTTCTGGCTGTTTTATTCAGTTTTATTTTTTCTGTAGTTTAGAGATATTTGAGTGCTTTCTTCTCACAGTGATGTCCTATGACAGATATGTGGCCATCTGTAATCCTCTTCATTATACTTCTATCATGACAAGTGCACATTGTATGAGATTGATTGCCACCTGCTGGTTGTTAGGATTTTCCGCTGCATTCGTTGATGTTCTAATGACACTGATGTTAAACTTTTGTGGTCCAAATATCATTGACCATTTCTTCTGTGACCTTGTTCCCTTGATAGAAATTGCCTGTTCTGGTACCTACTCCGTTCAACTTGAAATCGACTTACTAAGTATACCGACGGTCATCACACCGCCCATAATGATTGTATTGTCTTATGTTCAAATTGTTTCTGTCATCTTAAGGATCCCATCCAGTACTGGTAGACAGAAAGCCTTCTCCACCTGTAGCTCCCACCTCATTGTGGTCTCCATATTCTACTGCACTTTGTTTACAGTTTATATTGTTCCAACAAGAGAACAAACATTGACCATCAGTAAAATCCTCTCCCTGCTATATACTGTGTTTACTCCCTTGATCAACCCCATTATATACAGTCTGAGGAATAAAGACATTAAGAAAGCAGTAAGGGGAACATTTCTTAAATGTGTCATATGTGGCAATTGTCCACAAATCAATGTTTGGTAGGCTGCACCTACAAATACAGCATCATCATCTAAGACTGCTCACATGCTTGAGTAATCATGGCTACATGACAAGTAAAGGGTAGCTGTCATTTTAAATGAAATGTTTCCTAAATTTCTTTCAGGTAAGTCTGAAATGAATCGGTAGGCAGATTGAATTTGGTCCAAATAAATTTGACCTGAATCAGTAATCAGCTCTTTAACACCAAAGCAGCTTTAGCAATGTCATAGTGACAGTGCCGTATATAGCTATTCGTAAATGTATGGTCGTTGTAACAATCAGCATGCTTAAAAAACACTGCACTGTCTGATTTGAAACAAAAATTTTAAAAAATAAATAAATAAAATAATGAACCCCTCTAGAACAATGGTATATAAAGTATTAATGGCATATGGAGTTTCAACAAGCAGTCCAAAAATGATCCCTTTTTTGGGAGTAGCAACAGGTATAGTGTTATGTAGAATACATACAGCATATATAATATATAGTCTATCTCCACCAATTCCACAGACAGAAATATATGTGTCGGTGACAGTGGGTCTGAATTCTAGGATATTGAAGAAGCAATTGTTTTATTTTTATTTTTTTGAAACATTGCAAAAAGTTATTAATTTCTGGGATCAGCAGCAGCAACAGAGCAGTATGGATCCTGACAAACAAGTCAGAGGATGAGAAGCTGTGCAGGGGTAGTACTAGTGGCAGCAGGGGCAGTAGTAGCTGAAGTGGCAGCAGTACAGTATAGATTCTGACATACAGGGCAGGAGATGGGCAATTGCGTAGTGGTATTAGAAGTGGCAGTGGGGCCATAGCAGCAGAAGCAGTACAGTATGGAACCTTACAGAAAAGGCAGGAGATGTGTGACTGTGCAGGGGTAGTATTAATGGCAGCAGGGGCATTAGTATCTGCAGTACAGTATGGAACCTTACAGAAAAGGCAGGAGATGTGTGACTGTGCAGGGGTAGTATTAATGGCAGCAGGGGCATTAGTATCTGCAGTACAGTATGGAACCTGATGGACAAGGCATTAGACGGGTGGTCGAGTAGGGGTAGCAGCAGCAGCATATAATTATTTCCTACCCACACATTCAGTTATGGTAGCTGACAATGGAGTGGAAGATAAAGAAGAGGAGGGCAGCAGAAGCAATAGCTGATCAAGTTGAGAATGGATGTGGCCTGGTTGCTAGAAGGATGATGGGGAGAAGGAGGGCAGTTTATAACCACCTGTGAGGTGCAAATTATGGGGTGCTTTTCTCATGTTACTCCTTGTGAAAATGACAAAATTGGAGCTAAAGTAACAATTTATTATAAAAAATAAAATTTCTCATTTTTAAAGAGAAATGTGTCTCTAAATTCCGTAAAAACACCTGTGGGGTCAAAGTGCTCAGTGCACCCCTTACTAAACTCCTTGAGGGGGGGAGTTTCCAAAATCAGGTCACTTTTTGGGGATGCCACTGTAGGGGTACATCAGGGTCCCTTCAAATACATGGTGCCCAAAAAACTTTAAAAAAAAATCTGCCCTCCAAAAACTATATGGAACTCGTTCCCTACTGACCACTGCCATGTTCCTATAGAGCAGTTTACTACCACATAATGGGTGTTTCTGTAAACTACAGAATCAGGGTAATTAACATTAAGGTTTATCTTGCTGTTAACTCTTGCTGTATTGGGAGAAAAAAAATTGATAACATAACAAATATGCAAAAATAAATAAATACAATTTTGAAATTCCACCTCCATTTACCTTTAATTCTTCCGGAACACCTCAAAGGTTAAAAAAGTTTGTAACATCCGTTTTCAATAATTTGAGGGGTGTAGTTTCTAAAATGGGATACTTTTTGGTGGTTTCTATTATGTAAGTCCCTTACATAACTGAATTGGTTTTTAAAATTGGTTTTGGAAATTTTCTTAATTTTTTTATCTAAAAATCTAAGCCTTCCGACAAAAAGACAACAACATAAAGTAGACATATGGGCAATGTTCATTTATAACTATTTTATGAGGTGTCATCAGGGGTGCACCTAGCCTTTTTGCTGTCTGAGGCAAAAAAATTATCTATTACCTTGTAAATTTCAATTTTTTTATAAATAAAGGAAAAAATATTGACATAAGTTAACTGCTAACTAGAGTTGAGCGAACACCTGGATGTTTGGGTTCGAGAAGTTCAGCCGAACTTCCCGGAAATGTTCGGGTTCGGGATCCGAACCCGATCCGAACTTCATCCCGAACCCGAACCCCATTGAAGTCAATGGGGACCCGAACTTTTCGGCACTAAAAAGGCTGTAAAAAAGCCCAGGAAAGAGCTAGAGGGCTGCAAAAGGCAGCAACATGTAGGTAAATCCCCTGCAAACAAATGTGGATAGGGAAATGAATAAAAATAAAAATAAAATAAAAAAAAATTAACCAATATCAATTGGAGAGAGGTCCCATAGCAGAGAATCTGGCTTCACGTCACCCACCACTGAAACAGTCCATTGTCAGATATTTAGTCCCAGGCACCCAGGCAGAGGAGAGAGGTCCCTTAACAGAGAATCTGGCTTCATGTCAGCAGAGAATCAGTCTTCATGTCATAGCAGAGAATCATGCTTCACGTCACCCAACACTGGAACAGTCCATTGTCAGATATTTAGGCCCCGGCACCCAGGCAGAGGAGAGAGGTCCCGTAACAGAGATTCTGGCTTCATGTCAGCAGAGAATCAGTCTGCATGTCATAGCAGAGAATCAGGCTTCACGTCACACACCACTGTAACAGTCCATTGTCATATATTTAGGCCCAGGCACCCAGGCAGAGGAGAGAGGTCCCGTAACAGAGAATCTGGCTTCATGTCAGCAGAGAATCAGTCTGCATGTCATAGCAGAGAATCAGGCTTCACGTCAGCCACCACTGCAACAGTCCATTGTCATATATTTAGGCCCAGCACACAGGCAGAGGAGAGAGGTCCCGTAACAGAGAATCTGTCTTCATGTCAGCAGAGAATTAGTCTGCATGTCATAGCAGAGAATCAGGCTTCACGTCAGCCACCAGTGCAACAGTCCATTGTCATATATTTAGGCCCAGCACCCAGGCAGAGGAGAGAGGTCCCGTAACAGAGACTCTGGCTTCATGTCATCAGAGAATCAGTCTGCATGTCATAGCAGAGAATCAGGCTTCACGTTAGCCACCACTGCAACAGTCCATTGTCATATATTTAGGCCCAGCACCCAGGCAGAGGAGAGAGGTCCCGTAACAGAGACTCTGGCTTCATGTCAGCAGAGAATCAGTCTGCATGTCATAGCAGAGAATCAGGCTTCACGTTAGCCACCACTGCAACAGTCCATTGTCATATATTTAGGCTCAGCACACAGGCAGAGGAGAGAGGTCCCGTAACAGAGAATCTGTCTTCATGTCAGCAGAGAATTAGTCTGCATGTCATAGCAGAAAATCAGGCTTCACGTCAGCCACCACTACAACAGTCCATTGTCAGATATTTAGGCCCAGCACCCAGGCAGAGGAGAGAGGTCCCGTAACAGAGGATCTGGCTTCATGACAGCAGAGAATCAGTCTGCATGTCATAGCAGAAAAACAGGCTTCACGTCAGCCACCACTGCAACAGTCCATTGGCATATATTTAGGCCCCGGCACACAGGCAGAGGAGAGAGGTCCCGTAACAGAGAATCTGTCTTCATGTCAGCAGAGAATCAGTCTGCATGTCATAGCAGAGAATCAGGCTTCACGTCAGCCACCACTGCAAAAGTCCATTGTCAGATATTTAGGCCCAGCACCCAGGCAGAGAAGAGAGGTCCCGTAACAGAGGATCTGGCTTCATGTCAGCAGAGAATCAGTCTGCATGTCATAGCAGAGAATCAGGCTTCACGTCAGCCACCAGTGCAACAGTCCATTGTCATATATTTAGGCCCAGCACACAGGCAGAGGAGAGAGGTCCCGTAACAGAGAATCTGTCTTCATGTCAGCAGAGAATTAGTCTGCATGTCATAGCAGAGAATCAGGCTTCACGTCAGCCACCAGTGCAACAGTCCATTGGCATATATTTAGGCCCAGCACACAGGCAGAGGAGAGAGGTCCCGTAACAGAGAATCTGGCTTCATGTCAGCAGAGAATCAGTCTTCATGTCATAGCAGAGAATCATGCTTCACGTCACCCAACACTGGAACAGTCCATTGTCAGATATTTAGGCCCCGGCACCCAGGCAGAGGAGAGAGGTCCCGTAACAGAGATTCTGGCTTCATGTCAGCAGAGAATCAGTCTGCATGTCATAGCAGAGAATCAGGCTTCACGTCACACACCACTGTAACAGTCCATTGTCATATATTTAGGCCCAGGCACCCAGGCAGAGGAGAGAGGTCCCGTAACAGAGAATCTGGATTCATGTCAGCAGAGAATCAGTCTGCATGTCATAGCAGAGAATCAGGCTTCACGTCAGCCACCACTGCAACAGTCCATTGTCATATATTTAGGCCCAGCACACAGGCAGAGGAGAGAGGTCCCGTAACAGAGAATCTGTCTTCATGTCAGCAGAGAATTAGTCTGCATGTCATAGCAGAGAATCAGGCTTCACGTCAGCCACCAGTGCAACAGTCCATTGTCATATATTTAGGCCCAGCACCCAGGCAGAGGAGAGAGGTCCCGTAACAGAGACTCTGGCTTCATGTCAGCAGAGAATCAGTCTGCATGTCATAGCAGAGAATCAGGCTTCACGTTAGCCACCACTGCAACAGTCCATTGTCATATATTTAGGCTCAGCACACAGGCAGAGGAGAGAGGTCCCGTAACAGAGAATCTGTCTTCATGTCAGCAGAGAATTAGTCTGCATGTCATAGCAGAAAATCAGGCTTAACGTCAGCCACCACTGCAACAGTCCATTGTCAGATATTTAGGCCCAGCACCCAGGCAGAGGAGAGAGGTCCCGTAACAGAGGATCTGGCTTTATGTCAGCAGAGAATCAGTCTGCATGTCATAGCAGAAAAACAGGCTTCACGTCAGCAACCACTGCAACAGTCCATTGGCATATATTTAGGCCCCGGCACACAGGCAGAGGAGAGAGGTCCCGTAAAACAGAGAATCTGTCTTCATGTCTGCAGAGAATCAGTCTGCATGTCATAGCAGAGAATCAGGCTTCACGTCAGCCACCACTGCAACAGTCCATTGTCAGATATTTAGGCCCAGCACCCAGGCAGAGAAGAGAGGTCCCGTAACAGAGGATCTGGCTTCATGTCAGCAGAGAATCAGTCTGCATGTCATAGCAGAGAATCAGGCTTCACGTCAGCCACCAGTGCAACAGTCCATTGTCATATATTTAGGCCCAGCACACAGGCAGAGGAGAGAGGTCCCGTAACAGAGAATCTGTCTTCATGTCAGCAGAGAATTAGTCTGCATGTCATAGCAGAGAATCAGGCTTCACGTCAGCCACCAGTGCAACAGTCCATTGGCATATATTTAGGCCCAGCACACAGGCAGAGGAGAGAGGTCCCGTAACAGAGAATCTGGCTTCATGTCAGCAGAGAATCAGTCTTCATGTCATAGCAGAGAATCATGCTTCACGTCACCCAACACTGGAACAGTCCATTGTCAGATATTTAGCCCCCGGCACCCAGGCAGAGGAGAGAGGTCCCGTAACAGAGATTCTGGCTTCATGTCAGCAGAGAATCAGTCTGCATGTCATAGCAGAGAATCAGGCTTCACGTCACACACCACTGTAACAGTCCATTGTCATATATTTAGGCCCAGGCACCCAGGCAGAGGAGAGAGGTCCCGTAACAGAGAATCTGGCTTCATGTCAGCAGAGAATCAGTCTGCATGTCATAGCAGAGAATCAGGCTTCACGTCAGCCACCACTGCAACAGTCCATTGTCATATATTTAGGCCCAGCACACAGGCAGAGGAGAGAGGTCCCGTAACAGAGAATCTGTCTTCATGTCAGCAGAGAATTAGTCTGCATGTCATAGCAGAGAATCAGGCTTCACGTCAGCCACCAGTGCAACAGTCCATTGGCATATGATTAGGCCCAGCACACAGGCAGAGGAGAGAGGTCCCGTAACAGAGATTCTGGCTTCATGTCAGCAGAGAATCAGTCTGCATGTCATAGCAGAGAATCAGGCTTCACGTCACACACCACTGTAACAGTCCATTGTCATATATTTAGGCCCAGGCACCCAGGCAGAGGAGAGAGGTCCCGTAACAGAGAATCTGGCTTCATGTCAGCAGAGAATCAGTCTGCATGTCATAGCAGAGAATCAGGCTTCACGTTAGCCACCACTGCAACAGTCCATTGTCATATATTTAGGCTCAGCACACAGGCAGAGGAGAGAGGTCCCGTAACAGAGAATCTGTCTTCATGTCAGCAGAGAATTAGTATGCATGTCATAGCAGAAAATCAGGCTTCACGTCAGCCACCACTGCAACAGTCCATTGTCAGATATTTAGGCCCAGCACCCAGGCAGAGGAGAGAGGTCCCGTAACAGAGGATCTGGCTTCATGTCAGCAGAGAATCAGTCTGCATGTCATAGCAGAAAAACAGGCTTCACGTCAGCCACCACTGCAACAGTCCATTGGCATATATTTAGGCCCCGGCACACAGGCAGAGGAGAGAGGTCCCGTAACAGAGAATCTGTCTTCATGTCAGCAGAGAATCAGTCTGCATGTCATAGCAGAGAATCAGGCTTCACGTCAGCCACCACTGCAAAAGTCCATTGTCAGATATTTAGGCCCAGCACCCAGGCAGAGGAGAGAGGTCCCGTAACAGAGAATCTGTCTTCATGTCAGCAGAGAATTAGTCTGCATGTCATAGCAGAGAATCAGGCTTCACGTCAGCCACCAGTGCAACAGTCCATTGGCATATATTTAGGCCCAGCACACAGGCAGAGGAGAGAGGTCCCGTAACAGAGAATCTGGCTTCATGTCAGCAGAGAATCAGTCTTCATGTCATAGCAGAGAATCATGCTTCACGTCACCCAACACTGGAACAGTCCATTGTCAGATATTTAGCCCCCGGCACCCAGGCAGAGGAGAGAGGTCCCGTAACAGAGATTCTGGCTTCATGTCAGCAGAGAATCAGTCTGCATGTCATAGCAGAGAATCAGGCTTCACGTCACACACCACTGTAACAGTCCATTGTCATATATTTAGGCCCAGGCACCCAGGCAGAGGAGAGAGGTCCCGTAACAGAGAATCTGGCTTCATGTCAGCAGAGAATCAGTCTGCATGTCATAGCAGAGAATCAGGCTTCACGTCAGCCACCACTGCAACAGTCCATTGTCATATATTTAGGCCCAGCACACAGGCAGAGGAGAGAGGTCCCGTAACAGAGAATCTGTCTTCATGTCAGCAGAGAATTAGTCTGCATGTCATAGCAGAGAATCAGGCTTCACGTCAGCCACCAGTGCAACAGTCCATTGGCATATGATTAGGCCCAGCACACAGGCAGAGGAGAGAGGTCCCGTAACAGAGATTCTGGCTTCATGTCAGCAGAGAATCAGTCTGCATGTCATAGCAGAGAATCAGGCTTCACGTCACACACCACTGTAACAGTCCATTGTCATATATTTAGGCCCAGGCACCCAGGCAGAGGAGAGAGGTCCCGTAACAGAGAATCTGGCTTCATGTCAGCAGAGAATCAGTCTGCATGTCATAGCAGAGAATCAGGCTTCACGTTAGCCACCACTGCAACAGTCCATTGTCATATATTTAGGCTCAGCACACAGGCAGAGGAGAGAGGTCCCGTAACAGAGAATCTGTCTTCATGTCAGCAGAGAATTAGTATGCATGTCATAGCAGAAAATCAGGCTTCACGTCAGCCACCACTGCAACAGTCCATTGTCAGATATTTAGGCCCAGCACCCAGGCAGAGGAGAGAGGTCCCGTAACAGAGGATCTGGCTTCATGTCAGCAGAGAATCAGTCTGCATGTCATAGCAGAAAAACAGGCTTCACGTCAGCCACCACTGCAACAGTCCATTGGCATATATTTAGGCCCCGGCACACAGGCAGAGGAGAGAGGTCCCGTAACAGAGAATCTGTCTTCATGTCAGCAGAGAATCAGTCTGCATGTCATAGCAGAGAATCAGGCTTCACGTCAGCCACCACTGCAACAGTCCATTGTCAGATATTTAGGCCCAGCACCCAGGCAGAGGAGAGAGGTCCCGTAACAGAGAATCTGTCTTCATGTCAGCAGAGAATTAGTCTGCATGTCATAGCAGAGAATCAGGCTTCACGTCAGCCACCAGTGCAACAGTCCATTGGCATATATTTAGGCCCAGCACACAGGCAGAGGAGAGAGGTCCCGTAACAGAGAATCTGGCTTCATGTCAGCAGAGAATCAGTCTTCATGTCATAGCAGAGAATCATGCTTCACGTCACCCAACACTGGAACAGTCCATTGTCAGATATTTAGGCCCCGGCACCCAGGCAGAGGAGAGAGGTCCCGTAACAGAGATTCTGGCTTCATGTCAGCAGAGAATTAGTCTGCATGTCATAGCAGAAAATCAGGCTTCACGTCAGCCACCACTGCAACAGTCCATTGTCATATATTTAGGCCCAGCACACAGGCAGAGGAGAGAGGTCCCGTAACAGAGAATCTGTCTTCATGTCAGCAGAGAATTAGTCTGCATGTCATAGCAGAGAATCAGGCTTCACGTCAGCCACCACTGCAACAGTCCATTGGCATATATTTAGGCCCCGGCACACAGGCAGAGGAGAGAGGTCCCGTAACAGAGAATCTGTCTTCATGTCAGCAGAGAATTAGTCTGCATGTCATAGCAGAGAATCAGGCTTCACGTCAGCCACCAGTGCAACAGTCCATTGTCATATATTTAGGCCCAGCACCCAGGCAGAGGAGAGAGGTCCCGTAACAGAGACTCTGGCTTCATGTCAGCAGAGAATCAGTCTGCATGTCATTTCAGAGGATCAGGCTTCACGTTAGCCACCACTGCAACAGTCCATTGTCATATATTTAGGCCCAGCACCCAGGCAGAGGAGAGAGGTCACGTAACAGAGACTCTGGCTTCATGTCAGCAGAGAATCAGTCTGCATGTCATAGCAGAGAATCAGGCTTCACGTTAGCCACCACTGCAACAGTCCATTGTCATATATTTAGGCTCAGCACACAGGCAGAGGAGAGAGGTCCCGTAACAGAGAATCTGTCTTCATGTCAGCAGAGAATTAATCTGCATGTCATAGCAGAAAATCAGGCTTCACGTCAGCCACCACTGCAACAGTCCATTGTCAGATATTTAGGCCCAGCACCCAGGCAGAGGAGAGAGGTCCCGTAACAGAGGATCTGGCTTCATGTCAGCAGAGAATCAGTCTGCATGTCATAGCAGAAAATCAGGCTTCACGTCAGCCACCACTGCAACAGTCCATTGGCATATATTTAGGCCCCGGCACACAGGCAGAGGAGAGAGGTCCCGTAACAGAGAATCTGTCTTCATGTCAGCAGAGAATCAGTCTGCATGTCATAGCAGAGAATCAGGCTTCACGTCAGCCACCACTGCAAAAGTCCATTGTCAGATATTTAGGCCCAGCACCCAGGCAGAGAAGAGAGGTCCCGTAACAGAGGATCTGGCTTCATGTCAGCAGAGAATCAGTCTGCATATCATAGCAGAGAATCAGGCTTCACGTCAGCCACCAGTGCAACAGTCCATTGTCATATATTTAGGCCCAGCACACAGGCAGAGGAGAGAGGTCCCGTAACAGAGAATCTGTCTTCATGTCAGCAGAGAATTAGTCTGCATGTCATAGCAGAGAATCAGGCTTCACGTCAGCCACCAGTGCAACAGTCCATTGGCATATATTTAGGCCCAGCACACAGGCAGAGGAGAGAGGTCCCGTAACAGAGAATCTGGCTTCATGTCAGCAGAGAATCAGTCTGCATGTCATAGCAGAGAATCAGGCTTCACGTCAGCCACCACTGCAACAGTCCATTGTCAGATATTAAGGCCCAGCACCCAGGCAGAGGAGAGAGGTCCCGTAACAGAGGATCTGGATTTATGTCAGCAGAGAATCAGTCTGCATGTCATAGCAGAAAATTAGGCTTCACGTCAGCCACCACTGCAACAGTCCATTGGTATATATTTAGGCCCCGGCATTCAACTTTGGGTAGCCTCGCAATATAATGGTAAAATGAAAATAAAAATAGGATTGAATGAGGAAGTGCCCTGGAGTACAATAATATATGGTTAAGGGGAGGTAGTTAATGTCTAATCTGCACAAGGGACGGACAGGTCCTGTGGGATCCATGCCTGGTTCATTTTTATGAACGTCAGCTTGTCCACATTGGCTGTAGACAGGCGGCTGCGTTTGTCTGTAATGACGCCACCTGCCGTGCTGAATACACGTTCAGACAAAACGCTGGCCGCCGGGCAGGCCAGCAGCTCCAAGGCATAAAAGGCTAGCTCTGGCCACGTGGACAATTTAGAGACCCAGAAGTTGAATGGGGCCGAACCATCAGTCAGTACGTGGAGGGGTGTGCAGACGTACTGTTCCACCATGTTAGTGAAATGTTGCCTCCTGCTAACACGTTGCGTATCAGGTGGTGGTGCAGTTAGCTGTGGCGTGTTGACAAAAGTTTTCCACATCTCTGCCATGCTAACCCTGCCGTCAGAGGAGCTGGCCGTGACACAGCTGCCTTGGCGACCTCTTGCTCCTCCTCTTTTTCTTTTTTTTTTTTTTTATAAATTTTTTATTAAGAATATGCATATAAAGTACATGCCATGAAAATAACATAACTTGTATAAATTTCCTCATATACGACAGATGTGCTTTGGGAGTGATACACTGCCTAATTTGATTACAGAATTGTGTTATACTACACATGAGGGACGACTCACATTCCCCTTGAACCAGAAGTCTGGTCCGCATAGATACATTGATGCATTGATGTAAAGCCACTTATAAAGGAACCTGGTGACCTGGTAATTTTACATTGCTGAGACCAACCATAATTAGTCAAACTTCCTGAATTTGGCCCAGCTTTTCCATGTAGACCTGAATGCGGGAATCTTCCTATTCTCCCAGGCCGAGATCTCTTTAAACCTATAGATTTGATCTAATTTCTCCGTCCATTGGGTTATAGAAGGAATGTCTGACGATAGCCAGAATTTCGGGATAAGGAGGCGAGCTGCACTCAGCATGAGATAAAACAAACGGGAGGGGGTCCCGTTGCAGAGGGAGGGATAATATCCTAATAATGCCAGTTGGGGCGAGACCGAAATTTTCAGCTTGCATATCTTTTTAGCTAGACCGAATATCTCGCTCCACCACTTCTGTATTACTGGGCATGTCCACCAGATATGGTAAAAAGAGCCTCTTTGGTTTCCACATCTCCAGCATTGGTCTGACCCACTTAAGCTATACAAAGAGGTAATGTCCGGTGTCCTGTACCACCGGGTCAAGACTTTGTAGCCATTTTCCTGAGTTCGGACACATCTGGAGGATTTGTGGGGGAGGATTAGTAGCCGTGAGATCTCGTCTTGGGAGAATGATACCTCCAAATCCCTCTCCCAGTGACCCACAAAGGCTGGTTTGACCATATTCAACGGTGTGATCAATAGTTTGTATAATCTGGAGATCAATTTGGTGTGTCTCGAATTGTCTATTAGTAAACTCTCAAACCAAGTTAATGGTCTCAATAAAGCTACCAAGGGTATATTTTTCCTGACAAAGGAGCGGAGGAAATTAAGCAAATGAGGGAAGGACCTACTTTCAGGTAAGACCTGGAGGATCTCTTCGTTACTCATTATTGTGCCCTCCTCCCTATATCGGGAGAGAATTCGGATTGTGGAGTGTTTTACCGGTGAAGGCAAACAGTCCCTGAGAACGGGGGATGCATGCGCCATGACATCTTTTATTTGCAATAAAGGTGATGGGAGAGGGATTGCAAATTGTGATGCCTGCAGCCATTTCCATGCCGAAAGTGTCGATTTTACAATTGGGTTAGGAGGTCTATTCAGGGTAGGGAAATCAGGTATGCCCACTAAAAGACCGGAGAGACATGATCCCATGTCGTTCTGCTCCATGCAGACCCAAGACTTATATACAGGACCCGTCATCCACTCAACTACTCTTGACAGTAATATCGCTTTTCCATAAACCTCAGGGTCAGGAAGACCTATCCCACCCCTAGCCTTTGGTCTGCAGAGAACAGAACGAGCGAGTCGAGCCCTCTTACCATCCCAGACAAATGAGCTGATTTCACGTTTAACTTTGGTATAGTAAGTTTTGGGAATCGGAACAGGCAAAACCTGTTGGAGGTAAGTAAGTCTGGGCAAGACCAAGGATGTCACAATATTTTTCCTGCCAAACCATGAAAGAGAAGGGTTTTTCAGCAATACTAATTGGTCAGTAATTGATTTAAGTAAGGGGGTATAGTTCATGTGGAATAACGTGTCAGGGTTTGGGCCAATTTTAACTCCAAGATATGTTATATTGGGGGCGTCCCAATTAAAGGGGGAGCTGGATCTCAATTGGTTCCTAACTGAGGAAGATATGTTTATGCTTAAAACTTGGGACTTGCCCATATTGATTTTGAAATTGGAGTGAATTCCAAACTGTTCCAGAATTCTATATATCAGGGGAAGGGCTGTAGTCGGATTAGTATTTAAAATCAAGAGGTCATCCGCAAATGCCGCTACTTTGTGATCCTGTTGGCCCATTCTTACTCCTTCAATCCCTGGCTCTCTCCTAATTGCCTGCAATAGCGTTTCCATAACTAATACAAAGATTAGTGGGGAAAGTGGGCATCCCTGTCTGGTGCCGTTCCGAATAATGAAGGGTGGGGATAGGGTATCATTTATGATGATAGAGGCAGATGCATGGGTGTATAATGAGAAAATGGCCTTGATATATGGGTCTGGAAATTTAAATGCTTGGAGAACCTCACCTATATATTCCCAACTGACCCTATCAAAAGCCTTTTCTGCGTCCGTTCTAAGGAGGACCAGAGGACGACCTAACCGCTTAGTGTAGTATATAGCGTTCAAAACTTTAGCCGTATTGTCTCTGCCCTCCCTACCACGGACGAACCCCACCTGATCTCCCTTGACCAGGGCCGGAAGAAGGCTGGACAGGCGAGAAGCTAGTATTTTAGCTAGGATTTTTAAATCAATATTTAACAGTGATATAGGGCGGTAACTAGCACAAAGGGAAGCATCTTTCCCTTCTTTTGGGATAATTGTGATATGCGCCCTAGTCATGTCTTGGGAAAGCGGTACACCAGACAGGGAGCTATTAAAAATTTTCAGGAGGTACGGACCCAGAGTGTTACGGAATGTGCGATAGTACAGAGCGGGATAGCCATCTGGGCCAGGGCTCTTACCATTTGGCAATTGTTTGATTGCGGCCAAGACTTCTTCTAATGAAATTGGGGCTTGGAGTGTTTGGGATTGACTCTCAGATAGAGTTGGCAGTGAAAGTGATTTCAGAAAGGCTAAGGCGGATTGTCCCGGGGATGGGAATGGGGGACTATGGTCCTTACTTTCAGTTTCTTTTAGGTTATATAGGGAATAGTAAAATTTTTGAAACTGAGTAGCAATCTCTGGGGTAGAAAACACCTCACCTACATCTGGTGTTTTAATCCTGTGAATATAATTATGTGATTTCCTCTGTTTTATTCGTTGCATCATAAATTTTGATGCTTTATCCCCGTGTGCATAATATTTAAACTGCGTATGCAGGTAATATTTTGCCGAGGAAGTGTTAAGTAAGTTTTTTAATTTAGCTCTCGTTTCCGTGAGTTCGTCCAGATGGGCTTGGGTTAAGGTCTTTTTGTGCAGGGTTTCTAGGGTTTGAATCTGGGACAGTAAGGCATCCATTTGTTTCTTTCTCTGTTTTTTTAATCTTGCCCCCAAATTAATAAATTGCCCCCTCATATATGCCTTGTGGGTGTCCCACAAGATATGTGGGGAGGTTTCAGGAAGAGAATTGAGAGAGAAAAATTCCTCCAACAATGGTTGAACATATTTTAGGTTCTCCTCAGTCGTGATGAGCTGCTCATTTAGCCGCCATCTAAATGCGCGTGGTGCCAATGATGGGGCCACAAGACTCAAAAAGATAGGCGCATGATCGGATAGGAACATATTGCCAATGTGTGCTAGAGTACACAAACCAAGATGCTCCTTAGAGACCATTAGGTAATCTAAACGATGGTAAGAATGGTGGGGAGAAGAGAAGAACGTATAGTCACGGCCTGATGGGTTAAATAGGCGCCAGACGTCTAATAGAGCACATTGCTGAAGTTTGTTCCTAAGGTGCCTGAGTGCTCTCAAGGAGATAGCAGACTTCTTAGAAGACGAGTCCAACATTGGCTCTATTGCTGTATTTAAGTCACCTCCGAACAGCACTATACCTTCCTTAAAAGATTCTAAAAGAGACAGAACCTCTATGATCCATGAGACCTGGTTGGTGTTAGGCGCATAAATATTGGCGAAGGTATAATGCTGGTTGGCAATAGTTCCCTTTAAAAGTATGTATCTACCTTCTGCGTCTTGAATGTGTGATAGATAGGAAAAGGGAAGGCCCCTCCGGAACCCAATGCTCACGCCTCTAGATGCGGCTGAATTAGATCCACAGTGGAACCAAAGAGGGAACAGGGACCTAGAAAGGTTGGGGTATTTATCAAATTTAAAGTGTGTTTCCTGTAGCATCAATACAGAGCAGTTCTCCCTCTTCATTTGTGAAAATATTTGGCAGCGTTTGGATGGGGCATGGAATCCTTTAACATTAAATGAAGCAACCTGTAAATCAGCCATTGTTCCAAATAATGTCAAATCCAAGTAAGCTCTGTGGAATCTCATGTGGGAGCAACATAAGGGTACTTAGCCTTTCACGGCGGAGCAACCGGGTTCCAGAAACGCCCCCCCTCTCTGTTCTTGCTCCTCCTCTGCCTTGGCCCTGGGCTTCCACTTGTTCCCCTGTGACATTTGGGAATGCTCTCAGTAGCGCGTCTACCAACGTGCGCTTGTACTCGCGCATCTTCCTATCACGCTCCAGTGCAGCAAGTAAGGTGGGCACATTGTCTTTGTACCGTGGATCCAGCAGGGTGGCAACCCAGTCGTCCACACACGTTAAAATGTGGGCAACTCTGCTGTCGTTGCGCAGGCACTGCAGCATGTAGTCGCTCATGTGTGCCAGGCTGCCCAGGGGTAAGGACAAGCTGTCCTCTGTGGGAGGCGTATCGTCATCGTCCTGCCTTTCCCCCCAGCCACGCACCAGTGATGGGCCCGAGCTGCGTTGGGTGCCACCCCGCTGTGACCATGCTTCATCCTCATCCTCCTCCACCTCCTCCTCATCCTCGTCCTCCTCGTCCTCCAGTAGTAGGCCCTGTCTGGCCACATTTGTACCTGGCCTCTGCTGTTGCCAAAAACCTCCCTCTGAGTCACTTCGAAGAGACTGGCCTGAAAGTGCTAAAAATGACCCCTCTTCCTCCTCCTCCTCCTCCTGGGCCACCTCCTCTTCCATCATCGCCCTAAGTGTTTTCTCAAGGAGACATAGAAGTGGTATTGTAACGCTGATAACGGCGTCATCGCCACTGGCCATGTTGGTGGAGTACTCGAAACAGCGCAACAGGGCACACAGGTCTCGCATGGAGGCCCAGTCATTGGTGGTGAAGTGGTGCTGTTCTGTAGTGCGACTGACCCGTGCGTGCTGCAGCTGAAACTCCACTATGGCCTGCTGCTGCTCGCACAGTCTGTCCAGCATGTGCAAGGTGGAGTTCCACCTGGTGGGCACGTCGCATATGAGGCGGTGAGCGGGAAGGCCGAAGTTACGCTGTAGCGCAGACAGGCGAGCAGCAGCAGGATGTGAACGCCGGAAGCGCGAACAGACGGCCCGCACTTTATGCAGCAGCTCTGACATGTCGGGGTAGTTGTGAATGAACTTCTGCACCACCAAATTCAGCACATGCGCCAAGCAAGGGATGTGCGTCAAATTGGCTAGTCCCAGAGCTGCAACGAGATTTCGCCCATTATCACACACCACCAGGCCGGGCTTGAGGCTCACCGGCAGCAACCACTCGTCGGTCTGTTGTTCTATACCCCACCACAACTCCTGTGCGGTGTGGGGCCTGTCCCCCAAACATATGAGTTTCAGAATGGCCTGCTGACGTTTACCCCGGGCTGTGCAGAAGTTGGTGGTGAAGGTGTGTGGCTGACTGGATGAGCAGGTGGAAGAAGAGGAGGAGGAAGCCGAGAAGGAGGAGGTGGCAACAGGAGGCAAAGAATGTTGCCCTGCGATCCTTGGCGGCGGAAGGACGTGCGCTAAACAGCTCTCCGCCTGGGGCCCAGCTGCCACTACATTTACCCAGTGTGCAGTTAGGGAGATATAGCGTCCCTGGCCGTGCTTACTGGTCCACGTATCTGTGGTTAGGTGGACCTTGCTACAGATGGCGTTGCGAAGTGCACACTTGATTTTATCGGATACTTGGTTGTGCAGGGAAGGCACGGCTCTCTTGGAGAAGTAGTGGCGGCTGGGAACAACATACTGTGGGACAGCAAGCGACATGAGCTGTTTGAAGCTGTCTGTGTCCACCAGCCTAAATGACAGCATTTCATAGGCCAGTAGTTTAGAAATGCTGGCATTCAGGGCCAGGGATCGAGGGTGGCTAGGTGGGAATTTACGCTTTCTCTCAAATGTTTGTGAGATGGAGAGCTGAACGCTGCCGTGTGACATGGTTGAGACGCTTGGTGACGGAGGTGGTGGTGGTGTTGGTGGTACATCCCCTGTTTGCTGGGCGGCAGGTGCCAACGTTCCTCCAGAGGCAGAGGAAGAGGCCGAGGCGGCAGCAGCAGAAGAGGTAGCAGGGGGAGCCTGAGTGACTTCCTTGGTTTTAAGGTGTTTACTCCACTGCAGTTCATGCTTTGCATGCAGGTGCCTGGTCATGCAGGTTGTGCTCAGGTTCAGAACGTTAATGCCTCGCTTCAGGCTCTGATGGCACAGCGTGCAAACCACTCGGGTCTTGTCGTCAGCACATTGTTTGAAGAAGTGCCATGCCAGGGAACTCCTTGAAGCTGCCTTTGGGGTGCTCGGTCCCAGATGGCGGCGGTCAGTAGCAGGCGGAGTCTCTTGGCGGCGGGTGTTCTGCTTTTGCCCACTGCTCCCTCTTTTGCTACGCTGTTGGCTCGGTCTCACCACTGCCTCTTCCTCCGAACTGTGAAAGTCAGTGGCATGACCTTCATTCCATGTGGGGTCTAGGACCTCATCGTCCCCTGCATCGTCTTCCACCCAGTCTTGATCCCTGACCTCCTGTTCAGTCTGCACACTGCAGAAAGACGCAGCAGTTGGCACCTGTGTTTCGTCATCATCAGAGACATGCTGAGGTGGTATTCCCATGTCCTCATCATCAGGAAACATAAGTGGTTGTGCGTCAGTGCATTCTATGTCTTTCACCGCTGGGGAAGGGCTAGGTGGATGCCCTTGGGAAACCCTGCCAGCGGAGTCTTCAAACAGCATAAGAGACTGCTGCATAACTTGAGGCTGAGACAGTTTCCCTGGTATGCATGGGGGTGATGTGACAGACTGATGGGGTTGGTTTTCAGGCGCCATCTGTGCGCTTTCTGCAGAAGACTGGGTGGGAGATAATGTGAACGTGCTGGATCCACTGTCGGCCACCCAATTGACTAATGCCTGTACCTGCTCAGGCCTTACCATCCTTAGAACGGCATTGGGCCCCACCATATATCGCTGTAAATTCTGGCGGCTACTGGGACCTGAGGTAGTTGGTACACTAGGACGTGTGGATGTGGCAGAACGGCCACGTCCTCTCCCAGCACCAGAGGGTCCACTAACACCACCACGACCATGTCCACGTCCGCGTCCCTTACTAGATGTTTTCCTCATTGTTATGGTTCACCACAACAACAAAAATGTTATTTGGCCCAATGTATTGTATTCAAATTCAGCGGGATATAAATTTGAGGCCTAGTATTTAGGCGCTGGGTGACCGGTATGGATTTACTAACAGAATTGGACTTGGAAATGCACAGTAGCGTGTGTGTGAAGTTATTCTGAATGACCCTATGTGCACCTTGAATATTATATACCTTTTTAGGGATCGATTTCAAATAGCTCTGATATAGCAGAAACCACTAAATTATGAAATTGCTAAATTGGGAATTGTATTTCAACCCTGAACAAAAAATGTGCTTTGACGGACACTAAATAACTTTCCCAGCCACAACAGGACAGCGGTAACGAGAGATTTAGCGGGATATAAATTTGAGGCCTAGTATTTAGGCGCTGGGTGACCGGTATGGATTTACTGACAGAATTAGACTTGGAAATGCACAGTAGCGTGTGTGTGAAGTTATTCTGAATGACCCTATGTGCACCTTGAATATTATATACCCTTTTAGGGATAGATTTCAAATAGCTCTGATATAGCAGAAACCACTAAATTATGAAATTGCTAAATTGGGAATTGTATTTCAACCCAGAACAAAAAATGTGCTTTGGCGGACACTAAATAACTTGCCCATCCACAACAGGACAGCGGTAACGACAGATGTAGCGGGATATAAATTTGAGGCCTAGTATTTAGGCGCTGGGTGACCGGTATGGATTTAGTGACAGAATTAGACTGGGATATGGCCAAAAAATAACCACACTATTGCTGGTTAAATGCACTTGGTGTGACAGCTTGACCAACCACACTACTGAGGGTTAAATGCACTTGGTGACGGGCGCAGCTTGCCCCTGATGTAGTATATGGCCAAAAAATGAACAGACTATTGCTGGTTAAATGCACTTGGTGTGACAGCTTGACCAACCACACTACTGAGGGTTAAATGCACTTGGTGACGGGCGCAGCTTGCCCCTGATGTAGTATATGGCCAAAAAATGAACAGACTATTGCTGGTTAAATGCACTTGGTGACGGGCGCAGCTTGCCCCTGATTTAGTATATGGCCAAAAAATAAACAGACTATTGCTGGTTAAATGCACTTGGTGTGACAGCTTCACCCTGATGTAGGCTTTAGCCAAAAAACAACCACACCATTGAGGGTTAAATGCACTTGGTCGCAGCTTGGATGCACTTGGTCGCAGCACCGCACAAGACACAAAATGGCCGCCGATCACCCCAGAAAAAAGTGACTGACAAACGGTCTGGGCAGCCTAAAAACAGTGAGCATTTGAATTTCAGCAGCTCAATGATGCACAGCTGCAGATCGATCGATTAATCAAGTAAAGTCCTTTGGAGGAGTTAATCTGCCTAATCTCGCCCTACTGTCGCAGCCGCAACCTCTCCCTACGCTAATCAGAGCAGAGTGACGGGCGGCGCTATGTGACTCCAGCTTAAATAGAGGCTGGGTCACATGGTGCTCTTGCCAATCACAGCCATGCCAATAGTAGGCATGGCTGTGACGGCCTCTTGGGGCAAGTAGTATGACGCTTGTTGATTGGCTGCTTTGCAGCCTTTCAAAAAAGCGCCAAGAAAGCGTCACAAAAGCGCCAAGAAAGCGACGAACACCGAACCCGAACTTTTACGAAAATGTCCGGGTTCGGGTCCGTGTCCGTGTCACGTGCCACGTGTCACGTGCCCCTATACAGTTCGAGTTCGCTCATCCCTACTTCTAAGGTCTCACAGTTAAACGCTTGTTGATTGGCTGCTCTGCAGCCTTTAAAAAAGCGCCAAGAAATCGCCAAACACCGAACCCGAACCCAAACTTTTACTAAAATGTTCGGGTTCGGGGTTCAAAAATCCTAAAGTTCAGTACGAACCCAAACTTTAGAGTTCGGGTTCGCTCAACCCTAGTCATTACTAATAAAAGAGTGGAGGGCATGTTATGTATAGTAACAGCATCTGAAATAGTTTCTATATTATTGTGGTCTTGGTACATTTGAGCTCACACTAGAATACGCTGAGCTGCTTATCTCCAGTTACCAGAACCATCACACGACTGCTGACTCCATATACTTGGTGAAAACAAAATAAAATAGCATTTCCTGTTGAAAGTCAATTTACAAGTCACAGCATTCAGTGTGTATTAATCAAAGGGTTTCTCATTTACCTATTCCTACCTTGATATATTATTAACTATTTTTTTTGTTCCTTTTTTGCATTTCCCCTCTTTTTGTGATTAATTTATTGAATATTTCCTGCAGAGATTTTTTGATTTCCTTATTCCTCAGACTGTATATGATGGGGTTGGTGAATGGAGTAAACACAGTATACAGCAGAGATAGGAGTTTACTAGTATTCAAGGTTTGTCCTTCTGTTGGGAAAATGTAAACACTCAGTAGAGTAACGAAGAATATGATGACTACAATGAGGTGGGAGCTACAGGTGGAGAAGGCTTTCTGTCTACTGATTCTGGACTGAAACCGCAAGATGGTGACAATAATATTAGTATAAGATATGATAATTATCGTGATTGGGCTCAGGAGTAAAGGAACGCTCAGTATATAGTTCACTAACTCCATAGTATACACCCCAGAACAGGCAATTTTCATTAGGGGAACTTGATCACAGAAGAAATGGTCAATGATATTTGGTCCACAAAACGTTAGCTTTGATGCAAATAAGGTTGCAATAAATGACAAAAAGAAACTTAACACCCAACACATGGCGGCCAATATCACACAGCGGTTTTTTGTCATGGTGGAAGAATAAAGGAGGGGATTACAGATGGCCACATATCTGTCATAAGACATCACTGTGAGAAGAAGACATTCAGATGTTTCTGTAGTACAAAAAACATACAATTGTGTCATACAACTAATAACGGTAATGGTCGCCCCATTATTCAGTAGGACGTGGATCATGGAGGGGACAATATTTGCAGTTAAGAAGATATCAGTAATAGACAGCTGTGAGATGAAGAAGTACATTGGGGCATGGAGGTTCTTGCTGGTGGACACCAGGGTGATGATCAGGAGATTCCCACATAGTGTCCCACAATATATCATCAGGATGAGACAGATTAGGTAAATTCTTAAATAACGGCTGTTTTGAAATCCTACAATGAAAAACTCAGTGACCGTAGTCATGTTCTTCTCCTGCATAAATAACAATAAACATGTTAGGAATTAGTTGTCTGATTATCGACCAGAACAAGTAAATCATTAACTGCATTTGTCATGATATTTTATAGGAGTAAACGATAAAGGGGTTGTCCCATTGTAAACACATCCCCTATACATGGGACAGGTGATGAGTACCGTATCGGCAGGGGTCCAAACAATCTCAGAAATAGAGGCCTTGTGTTCTCCGAATGAATGGAGTGATGGTCACTCCACCAAACTGTGGGACTGCCAGAGACAGCTAAGTAAAAGAGCTCGGCTGTCTATGGCAGCCCCATATATTGGGATAATGTAGAAACCATCATAATATTTAAGGAACACTGAGCCTGCATTATCGTGATCGCTGATGACCACAGTAGTTGGACCCCAACCAACCAGACACATCTTGTGGATATGCTGTAAGGGTTTGTAATGGGAAAACCCTCTTGAACAATTGGTAGGCCTCAGGCTACTTTCACACTAGCGTTTTTACTGGATCTGGCAGGGTTCAGCAAAACCGCTTCCGTTACTGATAATACAACCATCTGCATCCGTTATGAGCAGATCCGGTTGTATTATGTCTTCTATAGCCAAGACGGATCCGTCATGAACTCCATTGAAAGTCAATGGTGGACGAATCCGTTTTCTGTTGTGGCAGATTGTGTCACAGAAAACGGATCCGTCCGCATCCCAGGACGGAAAGCAAAATACTAAATGTTGCTGTTTGCTCTCCGTTATAGGAACGGAGCCCCTATGACGGATCTCAATACCAGAAAACTAAAACGCTAGTGTGAAAGTCGCCTAACATATGTGGTATCAGGATAGTTCTGTTATGTGAGGGGATTCCAGGGACATGTCTTCGTTTTATGTGAGTGACAAAAGCTGGGCTAAGGCAATCATCAGATGAATATTACAACTGACGTCCCGCTGCAATAGCTGGGATCAGAGAAAATTCTGATGCTGCATGTTTAACCCCTTAGATGTCACAGACAATAATGTGCTTTAGAAAGATTACAATAAATAGATTTTTTTCTGTCGACAGGACGATTTTTCCCGTTATGTATAACAGAAACATACAGAGCCGTTAGGAGCCCCATAGACATGTATTAGGACGGAGCAAAACGGAATGCCTCTTAAAGGGTTGCGTTTTGTATTCCGTCCTAATGCCGGTAAATTCCATTATAACGATACCTATAACGGAATTCCATAATGCGAATGTTAACCCTAACACTGACTGTCACAAAACATAGGAACTGAGAAATGTCAAATCAAAGTTGCAAATAAATAAATGAGTCAAGTTTATTAAAAAATAGGAAAATGAATACTTTGGGCTATATTCACACAACGGTGAAAAAAACGACTATGAAAAACAGACAGTTTTTCATGGTCATTTTTAAACCAGTTTTGCTTCCATTTTCTGGCCAATATTTCAATGTTTTTTAACAGTCGTTAAAAATGGATGATTTTTACGGACTTTTTTTATTTAAATCCCAATCCCTGCATTATACATGATGTCCCCCATAGTGGCCCCCAGCATTACTAATGTCTCCAAGAAGTAAAAATGTCCCCTCAAGTGGCAGTCAATGTCCTCCATAGTGGCCCTCAGCTGTAATAATGTGCTTTTTTTTTTAAAGCAAAAAATAAAATAAAATAAAATAAACTGAATTACCCACCTCATCCACTTGCATATGCAGAGACAGACACTCCTCTCTTGATACAACCTGCGTGATGACATCACCATGCTCTCCTAGCATGATCGCTGGGAGCACATGATGACGTCATCACATTTGGAATGCAGGTCCTTCGGCAGGTCCTTCAGCATTAGGAGAGGAGGGACTGCCTCTGTGTGTGAAAGTGGATGAGGTAATTTTTTTTACCCTCTTAACGGCCACAGAGATATATTGTTGTGGATGCAGTGTGACATCCAGTATACTTTTATATTATCCAGTATATTTTAACATTTTACTGGTCCCAGCCCCCACAGCATTTCCACCATCAGCTGCATAACAACCACCCAGCAATAATGTTTCCTTATTGTCAGGAGGAGCAGAGGCTGCAGTTAACAGCCGCGACCGTGCCTACAAAGAATATGTCTTTTCTTGGTGCCATTTCGGGTGTGGCGGCACAAGCAGCTGCACAGTCTCCAACTGAAAACTATAGGAGGCGGATTCTGAGCTGCCGCTATCACAAGTGGACTTTAAAAGTCTCTTCAAGAGAATCTGTTGTGG
This sequence comes from Bufo gargarizans, assembly GCF_014858855.1. NCBI lineage: Eukaryota > Metazoa > Chordata > Amphibia > Anura > Bufonidae > Bufo > Bufo gargarizans. The sequence goes on along the minus strand of NC_058081.1, from coordinate 9,433,848 downwards.
ATACGGACTTCTGGTCTTCCCTTCAGTAATTCATTTTCATTCAGACTCATTGAGACTACTGTAACTGATATTGAAATATTAAACTGAAGATTAGACGTTTGACTGAGGAATAATCTATTCTGACTGGGACTAAGGGCCTTACACACTGCAGACGGTGAGTGTTCTGAAGTTAGGGAACAGTGATTGGAAGAGGAGACTCTCCCAGACTACTGGAGCAACCACAAGAAGACCACACCTTACCATCCCTTCCAGAGAGCAGCAATACATGGTGACCCCTCAACTGTGTCCAGCGAACCAAGCAGAGCGTTGGGGCCACCCAAAACCTGGCCACTGCAATTGCTACAATGAAGGCTTCAGAGGAGATGCAGGAGAGGAGCATTGACTTGGTGGCATAGATGCAAAAACATCTGATGGAGCGGATGAGGAGGAGCGCTGTTTGCTGCCTTCACGCAGGCTAAGTCAAGTCTTGTAGTATCCAATGTCAGGACTGGCCTGGCTACCCACCAAGCCCTGTAGAGCACAGGCAACCAGTGTCCAGCACGCAGCCCCTTTCTGCCCGCACACTGCACAGCAACATCACAAGTCATTACAGACAGTACGTGTAGAGCAGTGGTTCTCAACCTTTTCACACCAAGTGACAAGCTGTTCGAAATGAGCACAGAAGGAAGCGAACAGTCATAAATGTTAACCAAATAAAGCTGTTCTCATGCCACTGGCATGCTCTGTTCTAATCCTCTGTCAGAAGTTCCTTCAGATTTGAAAGCGAGATTAGCACGACATTCAGCACTAAGCTGCCTGTTAAAATGACATACACCACATTAGGACCCATGACTATTACTATTTAAATTACATACCACACTACCAAACATACAGGAGAATACAGAACTTCATACTTCTTACATCCTCTGATATAGATGTTCTCTATCCTCATCTTGTCCATTCAGACCAGACTGCCATTATGAATTCTTTCAGCCACATCCCATCTCTGCAGATTTTGACAAACAGACATCTTAGGTTCCTACTTTTCTATCATCATTCCCACTTTTTAAACTCCCCATTCTGCCACCCCTCCATACTGTGCCCGTTGTGCTCCCCAATACTATACTGCAGAAACAGATAGTCCCCTTGAAAATATTAGTACCCCACAGACCCCCAGTGCCTCCTTCAATAATTATGGATACACAGTGCATTCAAAAATAATTGTGCCCAGCAAATACTGTCCCTAACAAAAATAGTGCTGTAAACATTGTGTTCGCCCCAAAATAATTGTTGTAAACTGATACTGTGCCAGGGTGCCCACAGCAACAGTATTCCCGCCAATAGTAAAAATTTTCACAATATTTGCACAAAAATTGCACCATAATTCTGGTATAAAATTCTGCCTCAAAGTAAGCCAACCAATAGTAGTTATAGAGGCAGTGTCTATCCCTGTGCCACATTTATCAACCAGCCCGAACCCCTCTGATATATCCAGTGCATGTCCAGATCGCCAGTCTAAACATACTCCATTGATAGGAGTAGTAAATCTGGGTCATTGTGTGTGTTTATAGCTCTCCATTCACTGATACGAGGTCAAACCTGCTGGTAACTCAATATCAGACAAAAAATGCAGGAAAGTAGTAAATATACACTGGATGTCCAGTAATATGTTTAATAGTAGAGAATATTAATAGTTTTGAGTGAATTAAAGTCCATGAAGTAGACTTTGATATGAATTTCAAGGAAAATTTGATTTGCTGAGAAGCCGAATTTCCTTGTGCTTCGTGGTAACAAATCGATTTCCCCTGAAATGAGTTAAAAAATAAATAAATACATACAGTACAGACCAAAACTTTGGACACACCTTCTCATTCAAAGAGTTTTCTTTATTTTCATGACTATGAAAATTGTAGATTCACACTGAAGGCATCAAAACTATGAATTATATGGAATTATATAAATAACAAAAAAGTGTGAAACAACAGAAAATATGTCATATTCTAGGTTCTTCAAAGTAGCCACCTTTTGCTTTGATTACTGCTTTGCACAATCTTGGCATTCTCTTGATGAGCTTCAAGATGTAGTCACCTGAAATGGTCTTCCAACAGTCTTGAAGGAGTTCCCAGAGATGCTTAGCACTTGTTGGCCCTTTTGCCTTCACTCTGCGGTCCAGCTCACGCCAAACCATCTCGATTGGGTTCAGGTCCGGTGACTGTGGAGGCCAGGTCATCTGGCGCAGCACCCCATCACTCTCCTTCATGGTCAAATAGCCCTTACACAGCCTGGAGGTGTGTTTGGGGTCATTGTCCTGTTGAAAAATAAATGATTGTCCAACTAAACGAAAACCGGATGGAATAGCATGCCGCTGCAAGATGCTGTGGTAACCATGCTGGTTCAGTATGCCTTCAATTTTGAATAAATCCCCAACAGTGTCACCAGCAAAGCACCCCCACACATCACACCTCTTCCTCCATGCTTCACGGTGGGAACCAGGCATGTAGAGTCCATCCATTCACCTTTTCTGCGTCGCACAAAGACACGGTGGTTGGAACCAAAGATCTCAAATTTGGACTCATCAGACCAAAGCACAGATTTCCACTGGTCTAATGTCCATTCCTTGTGTTCTTTAGCCCAAACAAGTCTCTTGTGCTTGTTGCCTGTCCTTAGCAGTGGTTTCCTAGCAGATATTCTACCATGAAGGCCTGATTCACACAGTCTCCTCTTAACAGTTGTTCTAGAGATGTGTCTGCTGCTAGAACTCTGTGTGGCATCGACCTGGTCTCTAATCTGAGCTGCTGTTAACCTGCGATTCCTGAGGCTGGTGACTCGGATGAACTTATCCTCCGCAGCAGAGGTGACTCTTGGCCTTCCTTTCCTGGGGCGTTCCGCATGTGAGCCAGTTTCTTTGTAGTGCTTGATGGTTTTTGTGACTGCACTTGGGGACACTTTCAAAGTTTTCCCAATTTTTTGGACTGACTGACCTTCATTTCTTAAAGTAATGATGGCCACTCGTTTTTCTTTACTTAGCTGCTTTTTTCTTGCCATAATACAAATTCTAATAGTCTATTCAGTAGGACTATCAGCTGTGTATCCACCTGACTTCTCCACAACGCAACTGATGGTCCCAACCCCATTTATAAGGCAAGAAATCCCACTTATTAAACCTGACAGGGCACACCTGTGACGTGAAAACCATTTCAGGCGACTACCTCTTGAAGCTTATCAAGAGAATGCCAAGAGTGTGCAAAGCAAAAGGTGGCTACTTTGAAGAACCTAGAATATGACATATTTTCAGCTGTTTCACACTTTTTTGTTATGTATATAATTCCACATGTGTTAATTCATAGTTTTGATGCCTTCAGTGTGAATCTACAATTTTCATAGTCATGAAAATAAAGAAAACTCTTTGAATGAGAAGTGTGTCCAAACTTTTGGTCTGTACTGTACCTCATCAGTTTGAGCACGAAGAGTCGGCTGTAGCCATCTTGATTGAAGATTCCGTGCAAAATCACCTGCGTTGTGACGGCCAATGTGGTGATGCCATCACGGGCCACGTGAGATTTCACACTGGATCTTCAATCAAGATGGCGGTGGCCAGGTCTTCGCGATCAAATGGATGAAGTAAGTACAATTTTACAATTTTATTATACCCTTTAACCCCTTCCCGACATATGACGTGATAGTACGTCATATTGGGAACTGACTTCCCACAATTTGACATACTAGTACGTCATGCTAATTGCCGGGCACGGGAGTGGTGTGCACCCAATCAGTACAGGAGCCAGGCAGTCACTGATATCCAGGCCCATGATGTATCCTCTGGCATTGCTGTAAATGCTGATGCCAACAAATTAACCCCTTCTATGCCACAGTCATCACTAGTGAAGGTATTTGCAGTCAGTCGGGGTTCCATCATGTCCCTGCTCTGCGGTGCTGGGGATGGGTGAGAAGGCAGCCTGATTCCTTGCAGAGACATTGGGACATGCCCTCTACGGAAGCCTAGGAGATCCAACCGCAGGCCAACTCAGTGTAATACATTAACAGGCAATGCAATACAATACAGATGTATTGTAATGCATTGTAGAAGGGATCAGACCCTTAAAAGTTGAAGTTTCAGAGTGGACAAAATTAAAGTAAAAAAAGTAAAAAAAAAAGTTTAAACAAAAGTGTTTTTAATAATGATAAAAATGCTTCAAGTAAAAAAAAACAAAAAAAAACAAACGCTTCTTTCTTTCTAATCCACATATTAGGTAACGCTGTGTCCTTAACAGTCATCTCTATAAAAATATCACATAATCTACCCCATTAAACACAGAGAAAAAACTAAAAAATAAAAATGATGCCCAAAAAAATAAAAATTTTCCCTTACATCACAAAAAGTGCAACACCAAGTGATCAAAAAGTCATATGTACCCCATAATAGTACCAATAAAATCATCACAAGACATTTGGGCAAAAAATAAAAAAAATATGACTTTCAGAAAATTAAGAAACTAAAATATGATTTTTTGGTTTAAAAAATGCTTTCATTGTATTAAAGTGAAATAAATTAAAAATGTATACATATTAGTTATTGCCGCATCTGTAACAATCTGCTCTATAAAAATATCACCTACCCCCTCAGGTGAACGTTGTAAAAATAATAACTGCAAGAAAATTTAGACAAGAACCTTTAGAATCACAGCTGCATATCCATGAAGCAAACATAATTACAAAAAACAAAATGGCTGCACACTGTTATATATACAAACAATAGAGCTAAGAAATGGGGTCATTCTAGATAAAAGTGGTGTAATACGTACTATAAATGAGTAATGGAAGCTCTTAGCGCACATACGTGTCGGGCCAATCTACCAGGCGTCAAGGTGGCTTCCGCAGATGGGTCCCTATCACTAAATATACTGCCTCACTTTGGACTTACTTAAGCCTACAATATACAGGGCTGTGTAGTAACCAGCTACAAACATACTCTGCTCAGTAGTCCCAGGTAGATGGGTGTGTTCAGTCTAAAGAGGTGCTACCTTCAATATATTGCAAGAAAATTTAGACTAGAACCTTCAGAATCACAGCTGCATATCCATGAAGCAAACATAATTACAAAAAACAAAATGGCTGCACACTGTTATATATACAAACAATAGAGGTCATTCTAGATAAAAGTGATACAATACCGACTATAAATTAGTATATTGTTTGTATAGATAACAGTGTGCAACCATTTTGTTTTTTGTAATTATGTTTGCTTCATGGATATGCACCTGTGATTCTGAAGGTTCTAGTCTAATTTTTCTTGCATCATATTAAGGGTAGCACCTCTTTAGACTGAACACACCCATCTACCTGGGACTTCTGAGCAGAGTACGTTTGTAGCTGGTTCCTACACTGCCCTGAATATTGTAGGCTTAAGTAAGTCCAAAGTGAGGCAGTATATTTAGTGATAGGGACCCATCTGCGGAAGCCACCTTGACGCCTGGCAGATGGGCCCAACACGTATGTGCGCTAAGAGCTTCCATTACTCATTTATAGTCGGTATTATACCACTTCTATTGTTTGTATATATATATAACAGTGTGCAGCCATTTTGTTTTTTGTAAAAATAATAACTGTAACAAAGCAACCAATACAGTAATGTAGAGCGAACAAAAATTATATGTACCCCAAAATAGTATCAATAAAATTTTAACCTTATCCCGTAGTTTCCAAAATGGGGTACATTTTTAGGAGTTAGTACTGTAGGGTGCATCTGGGGGGCTTCAAATGGGACATAGTGTCTAAAAGCCAGTGCATCAAAATCTGCCTTCCAAAAACAATATGGCGCTCCTTTCCTTTCGCTCCCTGCTGTGCGCCCATACAGCAGTTTACAACCACAATGTGGGGTGTTCCTGTAAACTATAGAATCAGGGTAATAGATTGAGTATTGTTTGGTTGTTAACCCTTAATGTGCTACTGAAAAAATAGATTGAAATGGAAAATCTGTCAAAAAAGTGAAATTTTGAAATTTAATATGCATTTTCCTTTAGTCTTGTGGAATACCTAAAGGGTTAACAAAGTCTGTAAAATCAGTTTTGAATAACTTGAGGGGTGTAGTTTATACAATGGGGTCATTTATGGATGGTTTCCACTACGTAAGCCCCACAAAGTGACTTTATAACTGAACTGGTCCTTAATAAGTGGGTTTTGGAAATGTTCTTAAAGAATTGCTTCTAAAATTCTAAGCCTTCTAACTTCCAAAAAAAGGTCGCTTGTATTTGCCCGAGTAAAGAATGCGAATAAAATGAAGAGAAAAAATCGAAATAAAAACATTCAAGTTCACACTCAAGATTCGAGCAATCCTGCGACTATTGTCACCAATTTTAGTATAGATTACCCCCTTATTTGTAACATTCTACGTAAGCATTTTCCGGTAATAGGCTTTGATGAAGGCTGGGGAAATATAGTAGAGGCAGGTATTAGATGTATCGCGAAAAAAGCACCAACTATAGGACAGAAAGTTAGTCCTAGTTTATTTATGGAAAACGCATGGTGTGAACCGGTTTGGCTGAATACTAAGGGAAACTTTAAATGTGGAAGTAAAAAATGTATATGTTGCACGCACATGTCAGTGAGTAAAGATATTGTTTCCACATCAAATAATAGCATCCATAAAATGCGGCAATATATTAATTGCAACACAGAATATGTAGTTTATGTCATCACGTGTCGAGCTTGCGCGTTGCAATATGTGGGATGCACAATTAACCAGCTCAAAGTGAGAATTCGGAAGCATCTGAGCGACATCCCCCATGTTGCGACGCGCAATGTCTCAGCGGCCACATCGCACTTTGCGATAGTACATAAGGGCGATATCTCTGCGTTTTGTGTACAAGGAGTGGAGAGAGTTACGGCTCCAGTCAGGGGAGGAGACCGTAGGCAGAAATTATTTAGTCGTGAAACATACTGGATGTTCAATTTAGGAACATGTATACCTAAGGGATTGAATAGGAAGCATGACCTAACTCTACAATGTAAATGAAGTGTTTTTCTCTGAAGTTGTGGATCTCTTCCCACCTGATTGGAATTGTTTCTTCCTGTGATTAACAGGTCAGGAACACCTGGCATTGTCTTAGGGTATGGAAGCCGACCAATCATATGGGAGAGGAGGTTTCTCACTGTGTATAAAAAAGGAGATTTTAAGTTTGTTTATTTGTCTTGATGATGGGCTAAGATCTAACAGCCCGAAACGCGTCACAGTATACTACTCTGCTTTTGATGTCTGTTTTTAAAGAAGAGGAATAAAGAAGCCTTTTATTGTGAAGAGCTGGAATCTTTGTTCTTTTTCACATGTATATATATGATCTGTTCACATGTATAACTGCTTGAGAAAGGCTCTAGTGTCGCGTGTCCAAATGGGTGAATAAAAGCATTTTTTCCTATCTATTATATAATCCAGCAATTTTCACACTGGCCTCTAGATCAAATAATAGATCTCGATTTCATGTTCTCTACAGGTAACAGCTGTTTTCATTATCACCACAGGCAGAATTACAATGACGAGTAACACCTCTGTATAGATAACAAAGGATCCATCACTCAGAATAGGCAATATCACAGCTTATCTGCTCCCTCCTGAACTCTGCACAGGTCACTCAACATCCTTAGAAAACTCTCCCATAGAAGTCAATAGGGTCATCTCCTGTCCATTGTGTCTGTGGCCCATATTGGTGCTCTGAGGAAGTCTTAACATGTTTTTTAAGTCTAGAGACCAGTGCAGGATTAAATGTATTTATTTATTTTAAAATATAGTGATATGGAAAATTAAGAAAAAAAACACACCAAAAATTCTTAAAAATGTGTTTAACATAAAAATAAAGCACATACTGTATGCAATACAATCCAGGAATAATTTACTGTAGGCTCTGCAGCAACGGCAATGTTCCGCTAGGTATTATGGTCAGCACAAATGTGCACTAATACTTACCGAATACTCCATATAAATATGTGCCAAAAATTGTGCCACAGATTTCCATAGATGATCTGCACCAGAAGTATATCCAAGAGATCTGCGCCTAAACGCTCTAGAGAATGAGTAATAGATGAGATGCGCCAACAGTATGAAGGTCCTGAGTTGAAATTTGTCCACAGATGTAAATATCACTCCCCCAGTTCGGGGCTTATAGGACAAACTCACCACTACTTGTGTAGATAGTTGGTCTCACACGCTGCACGTCCTGTCGGCATCCTGAGAGTAGTCCGCCTGCAGTGTGCAGAGGGCTCAGTACAGCTATTGGACTGGCTGCACCGCTTGGTTCCACAGAGGCTCGTATATCGGAAGACTTGTTGGTTTAGAGCTCGCCGCCAGGTAAGTTCTCGGTGCACATTACTAATAGTGCTGTCAAGATGATAAAAAGCAATATTTTCCGTTCTGTCAATAAGACCAGACAAAAAGATGCAGGTTTACCAACAAAGAATTAATAGAAAACATTTGTTACTTATTAAAGCTTTTCCAGTAGTTTAATAAAATGGGGGAGTCAATGATAGTAACTTACACACACAGCACTGCTACACACACACCTGACAGACAGCTCTGCTACACCGCTGACAGACACACACAGGACAGCTGCATACACCCCATGACCAACATAGCTATAATATACAGATAACTGCCGGTCTTAATAATCCCTATAGCTGGTAGTGATTCGCCGAAGTTATGCAGCGTCGGCCTCTCTATAACTTCGGTGGATCCTCCGCCAGTTCTAAATGGAAGACATCTTCCTAGCTTCCTAGCTGTCTTACATTTAGACCATTTTCCACTCCAGAAACAGGTCCATCTGCTTCCCTGCCCACGTCATACCCACTTTTTTAGACCTGACGTGAGCGTTTAGAAGTCGCAGATTTCGGCGCAACTAACCATTGTGCTGAAATCTGCGTATGAATTACACCTAATATAGGCGGATTTCTGGAAAATAAATGATCCCCATAGTGCCCTGAAAAAGTATTTATACCCCATGAACTTTTGTAAATGTTTTTTATTGGGATTTTATGTTACATAGTTAATACGGTTGACAAAAAGACATAAGTCTGTCAAGTTCAATTAAGGGATAGGTGGGGACGTGAATCATATCAAGAAGCCGGACTCCGATTTCTAAACCTTTTCATAAGCATTAATGTCATTTACTTTTAAGAATTCATCTAAACCTTATTTTTAAACTGTCCACTGTTCCTGCTGTGACCACGTCCTGAGGAAGTCTATTCCACAGATTCACAGTTCTTACAGTAAAGAAGCTTTGAAGCTTCTGGAGACTGAATTTTTCTTCTTCAGTCGGAGGCAGTGCCCCCTTGTCTTTTGAGGGCATTTTACATGGAGCAGTTTTTCACAGTATATATTTGTATAGGTTAATCATGTCCCCCCTTAGACGTCTCTTCTCAAGACTAAATACATTTCATTCTTTTAATTTTTTCTCATAACTAAGACCCTCCGTGCCCCTTATCAGTTTAGTCGCTCTTCTCTGTACTTTTTCCAGCTCCAGCGCGTCCTTTCTATGGACTGGTGCCCAGAACTGAACTGCATATTCCAGATAAGGGCCAAGCAAACGCTTTGTAATGTGTTGATATTACATCCCTGCCCTGCGAGTCCTTGCCTCGTTTAATGCATGACAATATCCTGGTGGCCTTAGAGGCTGCTGAGTGACATTGTGCTGTTATTTTATCTACCATCTACAAGGACACCTAAATCCTTCTCTATAAGTGACTCCCCCAGTGTTACATCCCCTAGGACATATGATGCACGGAGATTATTATTACCAAGATGCAGAACTTTACATTTATCCACATTGAACCTCATTTGCCAAGTTGTTGCCAAATCACTCAGAGTGTTCAAGTCAGCTTGTAGTATATGGACATCTTTCATAGACCGTACAGTTCTACACAGCTTAGTGTCATCTGCAAAAATAGAAATGGTGCTATAAATCCTGACCTCGATATCATTAATAAATAAGTTAAATAATAAGGGGCCCAGCACTGAACCTTTGGGTCACCACTTATAACCTGGGACCATTCTGTATAGTAATCATTAACCACAACTCTCTGGACACGGTCCTTCAGCCAGTTTTTCAATCCAATTACAGACTATACTTTCCAAGCCTATAGACCTTACTTTACTTATTAAACTTCAATGAGGGACAGTATCAAAAGCCTTTGCAAAATCCAGAAACACTGCATCCACAGCCGTCCCTCTGTCCAGGCTTCTACTCACCTCCTCATAAAAACAAATCATGTTAGTCCGAAAACTTCTGTCCTTGGTAAACCCATGCTGGTTATCACTTATAATATTATTTACAGTCACATACTCCTGTATATAGTCCCTTAAGAGTCCTTCAAACATTTTCTCACAACAGAAGTTAAACTAACTGGTCTATAATTACTTGTGGAGGACATAGAATCATTTTTTTTTTATATGGGCACTACGTTTGGCTAGCGCCAATCACTTGGCACTGTACCAGTACCTAGAGAATCTTTAAGAATTATAAACAGGGGCACAGCAATGACTGAACTGAGCTCTTTAAGAACTATTGGGTGTTATCCATCTGGATCCGGATCCTTGTTCACACTATTTACACCTCACTATTCACACCTTGTTAACCTTATTTAACTTAGCTTGGACCATATCTACTGTTAGCCAGTTGAGTATATCACTGTATGTACTAACAGCCCCAGCACCACAGATACCAGCTCCTTTCTCTTCTTTTGTGTATACCGAGCTAAAAAAAGCATTTAGTAACTCAGTATTTTCCTTATCTTCAGTGACTAGCCCCCATTTACAGTTATTTAGGGGACCTACCTGCTCAGTCCTTGTTTCTTCTGCATTTCTATATTTAAATAACTTTTGGGGATTTGTTTTGCTCTCTTTTGCCACCTACTGTTTGTTTTGTATTTTTGCAGATTTTATCTCCTTTTTTCAGATTTTACTAAGCACTTTGTAAACTTCAAAGCCTACAGCTGACCCCTCAGATTTGTTTTTTAATAAATGTCCTATTTGTCATTTATTGCCATTTTTATAGTAGCTGTAAGCCATGGGGGGTTTAATTTTAACGGTTTATACTTGTTACCTACAGAAATAAATTTTGCTCTGCAATTACCCAATATAGACACATATATGATAGACCATAGGTGATGAACCTATGGCACGGGTGCCAGAGGCGCCACTCAGAGCCCTCTCTGTCGGCACCCACACCCTGGAAAAAGTTTACCGATATGCCTTAGACTTTTCCTGCCATTCATCAGCGCAGGACGCACTATGAACAGCACAAGCAGCACACTTAATGTAGACAGGCTATTATAGCTAAATGATAAAGTACATGGAAGATACACTATACTGGGCTGTAGTGTTCAGGTAAAGTGCCATGTATGCTCTTTGCCATAAATAACTGGGTTTTGGGCTGCAGTTTGGGCACTTGGTCTCTAAAAGGTTTGCCATCACTGCAATAGACTAACACACGGTATTTATGTGTTAAGGGAAGTGTTGAGCAAATTGAAGTCATACAAATTGACTTTGATCTGAATTTCAGGATATATTTGATTTGCCACAAAGCCAAATTTCCTTGTGCTTTGTGGTAACAAATCTATTTTTCCTGAAATGGTGGTAAAGAAAAAGAACAAAAAAAAAAAACAACATACTCGCCTTATCCATTTTCTCACAGAGTTATCTTATTTGAAGAAATCGAGCGAAATCTCACGCACAGTGATGTGTGACATCAGTAATGATGACGTCACTGTGCCTGCCCAGTGTGATGACATCATCAGTAACTTCAAACAAAATGGCCGGGACGGCCTCTCTGTGAGCAAATGGACAAGGTGAGTCTTTTTAACTTTTTTTTTTAACCCTGATTAACCCCTGAAAGGCTTTTTTATAATATCAGATGCCACCATCAGCATAGAACACGGCATCTGAGTGGTTCAATGGTGGCGGGGTGGCTCCATCACTGCTCCCCGTCATTGTGCCCGCTACATACAATGGAATGCGATTAGTGATGAAGTAATTCGTAACAAATTGAATTTTGACAAAGCAGTAAAAATAGAATTTTTTATAACTTCGCTCATCTCTAGTGAAGGGAAAAGATAATGATATATGGTTCTTTTTGCCATTTATACCCTGCTTTTTTATAATAGATAAATGGAGAAAAGAAGAAATGAATCGCACGTCCACTGCTAATGCTATGATCTCATCCCTGCGTTCCTGCAGGAGATAGCACTAAATAGCGCATGTGTACTACCTCCATGCTACACGCTAAATGAGGCATTAGTGTACATTTTGATCAAAAGGCATAAGCCCACTCACCACGCCAAGGTCGCCTCTATGAGTGGGTCCTAACCTAACATTGGCGCGGCGCTGCCGCTTTAGCATGTAGCATAGGAGGTGGTACACATGCGCTATTTAGTGCTGTCTCCTGCAGAAATGCAGGGATGAGATCATAGCATTAGCAGTGGATGTGCGATTCATTTCTTCTTTTCACAATTTATCTAATGTATAGAGATTCTGTCCCTGGATCAGCACTCCTTCCATAAGCCAGGTGCTTTTAATTAGCCTAATATTCTGCAGTAGGGGTTAAATTAGCCTATCGTGCTCTCAGTTGGAGTTCCTGTGAGCTTCAGAGCAGGTGAGCTTTGACAACTGTTCACATGCTGCGGTGCTGCTCGGGGGCCACTGTGCTGTTTTTCTGGCTGGTTGGTGGGGCCCAGAGCTAGGTCTGGCATGGTCAGGCAGCAGGGGTGCTGTTTGGCTGCTGGGTCCCGCCGCCGGCCGGGATGTCGCCGCAGCATCGGTGGTCGTCCGGCAGCGCCGCGCCAATGTTAGATTAGGACCCACTCATAGAGGCAACCTTGGCGTGGTGAGTGGGCTTATGCCTTTTCACATGTACACTAATGCCTCTTTTAACATGTAGCATAGGAGGTGGTACACATGCGCTATTTAGTGCTGTCTCCTGCAGAAATGCAGGGACGAGATCATAGCATTAGCAGTGGATGTGCGATTCATTTCTTCTTTTCTCCTTTTATTTTTTTTTATAATAGGCCGCTTGATCCCTTCTTCACCACCACTTGCAAGTAATGAGATGGCACAAAACAGTACATCACACAGAGGGCACTAGGACTCGGGGCGGCTCTGACTTCGGCAGTAGACGTCTCCCCTCCTTTTATTGGCTCTGTTAGGACAGCGTCAATTTTTGCTCCAGCATATCCCCATATAATGAGCGGGAACGGGCTGGTTTGTACAACATCAGAACACTGCTAGGACTGTTACTTTTCTGGGGACCTGGTGCTGCTCATACTGCAGGGGACACAACTGTACCGCTATCTGCTGCCCATCATTTATACTGAGAAGGAGCAGTCCACTAATATTACAATTACCGGATGTTTACCTTATTTATTTAGGGTTATCAATAAAGTTATTTCTTGTTTTGTTTTACCGTCCTTTAGGGCTCATGCAACGACCGTAGGTATTTTGTGGTTCGCAAAACACTGATCTGCAAAAACAATAAACAGGCGACGTCCGTGTTACATCCATTTTTTTTGCAGATACATTGTAACAATGCCTGTCCTTGTCCGCAAAACAGACAAGAATAGAACATATTCTATTTTTTGGCGGAACAGACTTGCGGACATACGGATACAGAATGCACACAGAGTCATTTTCTTTTCTTTTGCGGCCCCATTGAAATGAATGGTTCCGTATACAGGCCGCAAAAAAAAAACAGAATGGACACAGACAAAAAATAGTTTTGTGGGCATGAGCCCTTACGCAGTGACCCGAATCTCACTTTCTGCCGTACACATAGACCACATTAAAAAGTGGCGTGTCTCCGTAAGCTTGCAGAAATGTTGGAAAAAAGTCACAATTGTCATGTCGTGTGGTATTTCTAGACCAAAAACCTGACATATTCGGTTTGATAAATGACCTCCAATACGTCTTTCTTGCTGTTAATTGTATTTGCCTGTGTAACCAGTTATTACTACCGTACACATTACAGCATTGAACAACAAACACCATAATAATAATTGGAGATGAGCAAAGTTTTCAAAAATTTGATTCGGCTGCTTTGCCAAACTCCAGCAAGAAATTTGATTAGTTACGAATTACTTTGTCATGAATCACATTGCATTGTATGTAGTAGGCGCAAAGATGAGAACGGCCATGGCGCCGCCCCGGTCATTGAACCCCTCAGATGCCGCATTTTTTCTCCGCCATTTCAGGAAAAATGTATTAGTTTCCACAAAACAAGAAGAAATTCCCCTTCATGATGAAACAAATTTTTCCTGAAATTCGACTTGAAGTCCACTTCATTAACTACAATTCACTCAACACTGATAATAATAGTAATAATAATAATAATAACAATAAATCAATGTCTGACAGCAATAAACCTACCGTGTCACACATCTATTCCTGCAATGACTGAGAGTCTCCACACTGAATATGACCTTACATCAGATTTTAGGGATTTTCCTGGCAGAAGACTTCTTTATTGATGAGATGTTCCAGTCATTGTTTCCACATAAATATTCTTCTAATAAAAAAGAAAATCACATTTTACAATGTAACGCAGCAGCTTTCTGGTGTAGAGAACCTCTGTGAGGTTCACAGGAGCAATGTCACTGCCTGTATATATAGTGTATCCACATAGTGAAGAGAATGGGCTGTGGAAACCAATTGTATAAAAAGCTTTACCATTACCTCATGTGTCTCCTGGGGCCGAGATCTCTGAGGAGGAAAACTTCATATGTGCTGTCAAGAGGTCACAAAGTTTCCAAAGTAAAAAAGTAAAACTTTATCAAAAGCAAATAACCAAGAAATAAAAAGTTTACTGACACTTTCAGAGAACTTTTCAGAATAAGCTGCCACGTGTGTACATGAGGAATAACACAATATCTGGCCATTATATGACTTGTATCTCCATTTTAGCTAATTTTCCCTATATAGTCAGACCACCCAACTTTTGAAAAGAACACTAGGCCATACATCTAATTCTGCCCAAATATAATCATATACACCCAGTACCCTTAATACCACCTCACAGTAGTTATACCCAGATTTGTGCCCCATTCACAGTAGTTATGCTCAGATATGTCTCCTTCACAGTAGTTATGCCTACATGTTTCCCCTCACAGTAGCTATACCTAAATGTGCCACCTTTACAGTAGCCATGACCAGATGTGCCCCTTTCACAGTAGCTATGCCCAGATGTGCCTCCTTCACAATAGCTAGGTCCAGATATGTGCCCACTTCACAGTAGTTATGCCTATATGTATCCCCTCACAGTAGCTTTGCCAGGATGTGCCCCCTTCACAGTGGATATGCCCAGATATGTGCGCCCTTCACAATATCTATGCCCCCCCCCCCTTTACAGGAAGTAAAAAATAAAAAAAACTGTAAATTCTGACCTAGTTCCTCCAATGATCATTACAGCTCACCCTGCATAGGCAGCAGCAAGCAGGATACTGTTACACATCGCGATGCTGGTCTGTGTAGGGGGAGTCCACAGGTTGATTCCTGGGCCAGCACCACTCCTCCTACACAGTCCAGCAGTGCGGAGCACCGGCAGCTGAGCTGAATGGTGAAGCAGAAAGCTGACAGTCCCCAGCTTCACCATTACAAACAACAGTCTCTGCGTTCTATGGATGCAGGGACAGCTGAGAATGGGGCATTCCTCAACCATTCTGGGACAGAGAGAAAGCCACTCAAATCCGGGTCTGTCCCGCCGGATCTGCGACAGTTGGGAGATATGCTATAAGATTTATTTATAAATCTTAAGCCTCCCTTAGTTTGTGGGCTATCTTACAGGATCATGTCTGCCCAGAGACTACACAATGAGACAACACATTCTGCTCCACATCTACTTCTCACTCACAAAGAGTCACTTGAAAGAACCAGAGAACACATTATAGAGATATTATGAACAGAAGTGATGTGAATAAAGCACTTGGGTGAGATATAACACTTACTTTTAGCTTCTGAGTCATAGATATGCGTGTATCTCTCAATGTACTGTTCACTAGTGTTGGGCGAGCATGCTCGGCCGAACACTAATTTTACTCAAGCATCGGGATGCTCGGCACATTGCGGTGTTCGGCTGAATATCGCGTGTGCTTGAGCGCGATGCTCGAGTTTCCTCCCCGCACGTTTTTTGCCTGCTACGCAGCCAATAAACGTGCAGGTGACTACTGTCATTCACTATAACGTCGTAGCCATGTTGGCTACTGGCATTACAGTGATTGGCTGGCTGGAACGTCTCATTGGGTGCTATATAGCCCCCGATGACACGTGTTCCTCTCAGTATTAGTCAGGGAGAAGTGTGCTGAGGAAGGGACAGATTGTGTAGGGAGTGAAATAGGAATATTTTAGCTTTTATACTTGTTATAGAACCAAAAGTCATTTTAAGGACTATTGTTGTGTGTGGCAGCAATTTATATTTTTAGCGCAACCTGCACAAAATAGCTTGCAATTGTTTGTCCACTGCAGACAGCGACATTATCTGCGCTACATCTTTTGTCTAACGTGTGCGCAGCCTAAAAATATCTCTGACATCCAGTGTACTTTTTCCGTAGACGGTGTCCAATGCGGACAGTTACATTACCTGCGCTACATCTCCTGTATAACGTTTGCCCATCCTAAATATCAGTGACATTAATTTAGTGTAATTTTTTATTAGCCGCTGGTGACAGTGACATTACTTGCGCTATTCCTCCTGTATAACATTTGTGCATACTAAGTATCAGTGACATTCATTCAGTGTAATTTTTTATTAGGCGGTCGTGACAGAGACATTACTTGCGCTATACCTCCTGTTTAACGTGTGCGCATCCTAGAAATATCTGTGACATTCTGTGTACTTTATTTGTGCATACACACTTATTTGCGCTACTGTACGTGTGACATACTTGAGAGCATATATACCATTTAATATGCGCAAGGTGAGCAGTAAGGGACAGGGAAGTGGCCGTGCTGCTGATGGTGCACTCAGAGGCTGTAACCCTGGGCACGGTGAAACTGTGCCTGCTGCCAGAGCACAAGAAACACACTCATCCATAATACCTAGCTTCATGTCCCAGTTTGCAGGACGGCACAGGACACCACTCTAGAAGTCAGACCAGAGCGACCAGGTGGTTGGTTGGATTGCAGCAGATGCTTCCAGTCGGTTAAGCACCACCCTGTCTTCCATAAAGTTCAGTCTCAGTAGACACGAGTCTGGTCAACCGAATCCTCACCCTGTTACTCCTTCCACCCACAATATATAGTCTGGCCAAACAAGTGATCCCACACTCGGATATTCCGACGTGCTGTTTTCATTACCATTCCTTAACTTGGGCCTCTTGCCAAGCCCGCTTGAAGAGGGACATGAGGAGATCTTGTGCCCTGATTCCCAAACTCTGGAGCATCCACAGTCAGAAGAAGATGACGGTGGGGAATGGCAATTAGTGTTTAACGAGGTGGATGATGATGATGATGAGACACAGCTGCCAATAAGTCAACCACAATTAGTGTCTCAAGAGGTTCATGATGAGGATGAGACACAGTTGTCAATAACTGAGGTTGTTGTTAGGTCAGCAAGTCAGGAGGATGACCAGAGTGAGGAAGTGGAAGAGGAGGTGCTGGACGATGAAGTCACTGACCCAACCTAGGAAGGTGGCAAGTCGAGCGAGGACAGCAGTACAGAGGGGGAGGGATCCACAGCACTGCAACAGGCTGGAAGAGGCAGTGGGGTGGCAAAAGGGAGAAGACGGGCCACACCAAACAGGCCCGCAACTGTTCCCCGTAGCACCCCCTTGCGGCAATCTACCTTGCCAAGGGGTAGGTGTTCCGCAGCCTGGCGATTTTTTGAGGAAAGTGAGGACGATAAAAGAATTGTGATTTGCAACCTGTGCCGTACCAAAATGAGCAAGGACGTGAACACTAGCAACCTCTCCACCACCAGCATGATCCGCCACATGGCATCAAAGCACCCTAATATGTGGGCCGAACGCCTGGGTCCACAACCAGTGCCTGCGGGTCACACCACTGCCTCCTCTTCCCCTGTGTTACGTGCTGGCCAATCCCCTGTCCAAGATGCAGGCCTGGATGCCTCCCGCCATGCACCTGGACCTTCGCAAGCACCATCAGCTAGCACATCCACTTCTGCGTCCCAGCGCAGCGTACAGATGTCTATATGCCAGGTATTTAAACGAAAGCGCAAATACCCACCCAAATCTCCCTCGTGCTCCTCCTCCATCATATCAACATGCTTATTAGGCTTCCCTCGCTCCTAATGATATAGAGGGTGAGCTCAGCAGCGGGCCATAATGTTTTAGAGGGTCATCAGCAGGCCCTCACCATATTGTTTTTGAGGGTCAGCAGCAGGCCCTCAACCATAATGTTTTCGAGGATCAGCTCATCAGCAGACCCTCACCCCTAAATTTTTTAGATGGTCAGCTCGGTAGCAGGCCCTTGCCGACAACATTTTTTAGATGGTCAGCTTGTCAGCAGGCCCTCGCCCATAATGTTTTAGATGGTCAGCTCGGCAGCAGGCCCTCACGCACAAAATTTTTTAGATGTCCGCTCGGCAGCAAGCCCACGCCCACAACATTTTTAAACGTCAGCTCACCAGCAGGCCCTTGCCCACAAAATTTTTTAGATGGTCAGCTCGGCAGCAGGCCCTCATACCCTAATGTTTTAGATGGTCAGATCAGCAGCAGGCCCTTGGCCTAATGTTTTTGATAGTCACCAGCAGGTCATCAATTATAATTTTTCAAGGGTGTGTATGATGCCCTCCTTTATAAGTAAAAAAGGGTGTATTGGAGTGCCGGTTCCTTGTAATTTTTGGCAGCCCTTTTCCTTAGTGCATAGGCTATATAAGTGTAGGAGTCCCACTACCTGAACAATTGTACCACAATGTGAATGAGGCCCTCCTTTATGTGATATACAGGTTGTATCGGAGTGCCTCTTCCTTGCAATTTTTGGCAGCATTTGCCTGTCACCAAGTGCATTTAACCCTCAATGGTGTGGTTGTTTTTTGGCTAAAGCCTACATCAGGGTGAAGCTGTCACACCAAGTGCATTTAACCAGCAATAGTCTGTTTATTTTTTGGCCATATACTACATCAGGGGCAAGCTGCGCCCGTCACCAAGTGCATTTAACCCTCAGTAGTGTGGTTCGTCAAGCTGTGACACCAAGTGCATTTAACCAGCAATAGTCTGTTCATTTTTTGGCCATATACTACATCAGGGGCAAGCTGCGCCTGTCACCAAGTGCATTTAACCCTCAGTAGTGTGGTTGGTCAAGCTATCACACCAAGTGCATTTAACCAGCAATAGTCTGTTCATTTTTTGGCCATATACTAAATCAGGGGCAAGCTGCGCCCGTCACCAAGTGCATTTAACCAGCAATAGTCTGTTCATTTTTTGGCCATATACTACATCAGGGGCAAGCTGCGCCCGTCACCAAGTGCATTTAACCCTCAGTAGTGTGGTTGGTCAAGCTATCACACCAAGTGCATTTAACCAGCAATAGTCTGTTCATTTTTTGGCCATATACTAAATCAGGGTCAAGCTGCGCCCGTCACCAAGTGCATTTAACCAGCAATAGTCTGTTCATTTTTTGGCCATATACTACATCAGGGGCAAGCTGCGCCCGTCACCAAGTGCATTTAACCCTCAGTAGTGTGTTTGGTCAAGCTATCACACCAAGTGCATTTAACCAGCAATAGTCTGTTCATTTTTTGGCCATATACTAAATCAGGGGCAAGCTGCGCCCGTCACCAAGTGCATTTAACCAGCAATAGTCTGTTCATTTTTTGGCCATATACTACATCAGGGGCAAGCTGCGCCCGTCACCAAGTGCATTTAACCCTCAGTAGTGTGGTTCGTCAAGCTGTGACACCAAGTGCATTTAACCAGCAATAGTCTGTTCATTTTTTGGCCATATACTACATCAGGGGCAAGCTGCGCCCGTCACCAAGTTCATTTAACCAGCAATAGTGTGGTTATTTTTTGGCCATATCCCAGTCTAATTCTGTCACTAAATCCATACCGGTCACCCAGCGCCTAAATACTAGGCCTCAAATTTATATCCCGCTAAATCTCTCGTTACCGCTGTACTGTTGTGGCTGGGAAAGTTATTTAGTGTCCGTCAAAGCACATTTTTTGTTCTGGGTTGAAGTACAATTCCCAATTTAGCAATTTCATAATTTAGTGGTTCCTGCTATATCAGAGCTATTTGAAATCTATCCCTAAAAGGGTATATAATATTCAAGGTGCACATAGGGTCATTCAGAATAACTTCACACACACGCTACTGTGCATTTCCAAGTCTAATTCTGTCGCTAAATCCATACCGGTCACCCAGCGCCTAAATACTAGGCCTAAAATTTATATCCCGCTAAATCTCTCGTTACCGCTGTCCTGTTGTGGCTGGGAAAGTTATTTAGTGTCCGTCAAAGCACATTTTTTGTTCTGGGTTGAAATACAATTCCCAATTTAGCAATTTCATAATTTAGTGGTTTCTGCTATATCAGAGCTATTTGAAATCTATCCCTAAAAGGGTATATAATATTCAAGGTGCACATAGGGTCATTCAGAATAACTTCACACACACGCTACTGTGCATTTCCAAGTCTAATTCTGTCACTAAATCCATACCGGTCACCCAGCGCCTAAATACTAGGCCTCAAATGTATATCCCGCTAAATCTCTCGTTACCGCTGTACTGTTGTGGCTGGGAAAGTTATTTAGTGTCCGTCAAAGCACATTTTTTGTTCTGGGTTGAAGTACAATTTCCAATTTAGCAATTTCATAATTTAGTGGTTCCTGCTATATCAGAGCTATTTGAAATCTATCCCTAAAAGGGTATATAATATTCAAGGTGCACATAGGGTCATTCAGAATAACTTCACACACACGCTACTGTGCATTTCCAAGTCTAATTCTGTCACTAAATCCATACCGGTCACCCAGCGCCTAAATACTAGGCCTCAAATTTATATCCCGCTAAATCTCTCGTTACCGCTCTCCTGTTGTGGCTGGGAAAGTTATTTAGTGTCCGTCAAAGCACATTTTTTGTTCTGGGTTGAAATACAATTCCCAATTTAGCAATTTCATAATTTAGTGGTTTCTGCTATTTTAGAGCTATTTGAAATCTATCCCTAAAAGGGTATATAATATTCAAGGTGCACATAGGGTCATTCAGAATAACTTCACACACACGCTACTGTGCATTTCCAAGTCTAATTCTGTCGCTAAATCCATACCGGTCACCCAGCGCCTAAATACTAGGCCTCAAATTTATATCCCGCTGAATTTGAATACAATACATTGGGCCAAATAATATTTTTGTTGTTGTGGTGAACCATAACAATGAGAAAAACATCTAGTAAGGGACGCGGACGTGGACATGGTCGTGGTGGTGTTAGTGGACCCTCTGGTGCTGGGAGAGGATGTGGCCGTTCTGCCACATCCACACGTCCTAGTGTACCAACTACCTCAGGTCCCAGTAGCCGCCAGAATTTACAGCGATATATGGTGGGGCCCAATGCCGTTCTAAGGATGGTAAGGCCTGAGCAGGTACAGGCATTAGTCAATTGGGTGGCCGACAGTGGATCCAGCACGTTCACATTATCTCCCACCCAGTCTTCTGCAGAAAGCGCACAGATGGCGCCTGAAAACCAACCCCATCAGTCTGTCACATCACCCCCATGCATACCAGGGAAACTGTCTCAGCCTCAAGTTATGCAGCAGTCTCTTATGCTGTTTGAAGACTCCGCTGGCAGGGTTTCCCAAGGGCATCCACCTAGCCCTTCCCCAGCGGTGAAAGATATAGAATGCACTGACGCACAACCACTTATGTTTCCTGATGATGAGGACATGGGAATACCACCTCAGCATGTCTCTGATGATGACGAAACACAGGTGCCAACTGCTGCGTCTTTCTGCAGTGTGCAGACTGAACAGGAGGTCAGGGATCAAGACTGGGTGGAAGACGATGCAGGGGATGATGAGGTCCTAGACCCCACATGGAATGAAGGTCGTGCCACTGACTTTCACAGTTCGGAGGAAGAGGCAGTGGTGAGACCGAGCCAACAGCGTAGCAAAAGAGGGAGCAGTGGGCAAAAGCAGAACACCCGCCGCCAAGAGACTCCGCCTGCTACTGCCCGCCGCCATCTGGGACCGAGCACCCCAAAGGCAGCTTCAAGGAGTTCCCTGGCATGGCACTTCTTCAAACAATGTGCTGACGACAAGACCCGAGTGGTTTGCACGCTGTGCCATCAGAGCCTTAAGCGAGGCATTAACGTTCTGAACCTGAGCACAACCTGCATGACCAGGCACCTGCATGCAAAGCATGAACTGCAGTGGAGTAAACACCTTAAAACCAAGGAAGTCACTCAGGCTTCCCCTGCTACCTCTTCTGCTGCCTCCGCCTCGGCCTCTTCTGCTGCTGCCGCCTCGGCCTCTTCCTCCGCCTCTGGAGGAACGTTGGCACCTGCCGCCCAGCAAACAGGGGATGTACCACCAACACCACCACCACCACCTCCGTCACCAAGCGTCTCAACCATGTCACACGCCAGCGTTCAGCTCTCCATCTCACAAACATTTGAGAGAAAGCGTAAATTCCCACCTAGCCACCCTCGATCCCTGGCCCTGAATGCCAGCATTTCTAAACTACTGGCCTATGAAATGCTGTCATTTAGGCTGGTGGACACAGACAGCTTCAAACAGCTCATGTCGCTTGCTGTCCCACAGTATGTTGTTCCCAGCCGCCACTACTTCTCCAAGAGAGCCGTGCCTTCCCTGCACAACCAAGTATCCGATAAAATCAAGTGTGCACTGCGCAACGCCATCTGTGGCAAGGTCCACCTAACCACAGATACGTGGACCAGTAAGCACGGCCAGGGACGCTATATCTCCCTAACTGCACACTGGGTAAATGTAGTGGCAGCTGGGCCCCAGGCGGAGAGCTGTTTGGCGCACGTCCTTCCGCCGCCAAGGATCGCAGGGCAACATTCTTTGCCTCCTGTTGCCACCTCCTCCTTCTCGGCTTCCTCCTCCTCTTCTTCCACCTGCTCATCCAGTCAGCCACACACCTTCACCACCAACTTCAGCACAGCCCGGGGTAAACGTCAGCAGGCCATTCTGAAACTCATATGTTTGGGGGACAGGCCCCACACCGCACAGGAGTTGTGGCGGGGTATAGAACAACAGACCGACGAGTGGTTGCTGCCGGTGAGCCTCAAGCCCGGCCTGGTGGTGTGCGATAATGGGCGAAATCTCGTTGCAGCTCTGGGACTAGCCAATTTGACGCACATCCCTTGCTTGGCGCATGTGCTGAATTTGGTGGTGCAGAAGTTCATTCACAACTACCCCGACATGTCAGAGCTGCTGCATAAAGTGCGGGCCGTCTGTTCGCGCTTCCGGCGTTCACATCCTGCTGCTGCTCGCCTGTCTGCGCTACAGCGTAACTTCGGCCTTCCCGCTCACCGCCTCATATGCGACGTGCCCACCAGGTGGAACTCCACCTTGCACATGCTGGACAGACTGTGCGAGCAGCAGCAGGCCATAGTGGAGTTTCAGCTGCAGCACGCACGGGTCAGTCGCACTACAGAACAGCACCACTTCACCACCAATGACTGGGCCTCCATGCGAGACCTGTGTGCCCTGTTGCGCTGTTTCGAGTACTCCACCAACATGGCCAGTGGCGATGACGCCGTTATCAGCGTTACAATACCACTTCTATGTCTCCTTGAGAAAACACTTAGGGCGATGATGCAAGAGGAGGTGGCCCAGGAGGAGGAGGAGGAGGAGGAGGAAGAGGGGTCATTTTTAGCACTTTCAGGCCAGTCTCTTCGAAGTGACTCAGAGGGAGGTTTTTGGCAACAGCAGAGGCCAGGTACAAATGTGGCCAGACAGGGCCCACTACTGGAGGACGAGGAGGACGAGGATGAGGAGGAGGTGGAGGAGGATGAGGATGAAGCATGGTCACAGCGGGGTGGCACCCAACGCAGCTCGGGTCCATCACTGGTGCGTGGCTGGGGGGAAAGGCAGGACGATGACGATACGCCTCCCACAGAGGACAGCTTGTCCTTACCCCTGGGCAGCCTGGCACACATGAGCAACTACATGCTGCAGTGCCTGCGCAACGACAGCAGAGTTGCCCACATTTTAACCTGTGCGGACTACTGGGTTGCCACCCTGCTGGATCCACGCTACAAAGACAATGTGCCCACCTTACTTCCTGCACTGGAGCGTGATAGGAAGATGCGCGAGTACAAGCGCACGTTGGTAGACGCGCTACTGAGAGCATTCCCAAATGTCACAGGGGAACAAGTGGAAGCCCAAGGCCAAGGCAGAGGAGGAGCAAGAGGTCGCCAAGGCAGCTGTGTCAATGCCAGCTCCTTTGAGGGCAGGGTTAGCATGGCAGAGATGTGGAAAACTTTTGTCAACACGCCACAGCTAACTGCACCACCACCTGATACGCAACGTGTTAGCAGGAGGCAACATTTCACTAACATGGTGGAACAGTACGTGTGCACACCCCTCCACGTACTGACTGATGGTTCGGCCCCATTCAACTTCTGGGTCTCTAAATTGTCCACGTGGCCAGAGCTAGCCTTTTATGCCTTGGAGGTGCTGGCCTGCCCGGCGGCCAGCGTTTTGTCTGAACGTGTATTCAGCACGGCAGGGGGCGTCATTACAGACAAACGCAGCCGCCTGTCTACAGCCAATGTGGACAAGCTGACGTTCATAAAAATGAACCAGGCATGGATCCCACAGGATCTGTCTGTCCCTTGTCCAGATTAGACATTAACTACCTCCCCTTAACCATATATTATTGTACTCCAGGGCACTTCCTCATTCAATCCTATTTTTATTTTCATTTTACCATTATATTGCGAGGCTACCCAAAGTTGAATGAACCTCTCCTGTGTCTGGGTGCCGGGGCTTAAATATATGCCAATGGACTGTTCCAATGTTGGGTGACGTGAAGCCTGATTCTCTGCTATGACATGCAGACTGATTCTCTGCTGACATGAAGACAGATTCTCTGTTACGGGACCTCCCTCCTCTGCCTGGGTGCTGGGCCTAAATATATGCCAATGGACTGTTGCAGTGGTGGCTGACGTGAAGCCTCATTCTCTGCTATGACATGCAGACTGATTCTCTGCTGACATGAAGACAGATTCTCTGTTACGGGACCTCCCTCCTCTGCCTGGGTGCTGGGCCTAAATATATGCCAATGGACTGTTGCAGTGGTGGCTGACGTGAAGCCTCATTCTCTGCTATGACATGCAGACTAATTCTCTGCTGACATGAAGCCAGATTCTCTGTTACGGGACCTCTCTCCTCTGCCTGGGTGCTGGGCCTAAATTTATGAAAATGGACTCTTACAGTGGTGGGTGACGTGAAGCCAGATTCTCTGCTATGGGACCTCTCTCCAATTGATTTTGGTTAATTTTTATTTATTTAATTTTTATTTTAATTCACTTCCCTATCCACATTTGTTTGCAGGGGATTTACCTACATGTTGCTGCCTTTTGCAGCCCTCTAGCTCTTTCCTGGGCTGTTTTACAGCCTTTTTAGTGCTGAAAAGTTCGGGTCCCCATTGACTTCAATGGGGTTCGGGTTCGGGACGAAGTTCGGATCGGGTTCGGATCCCGAACCCGAACATTTCCGGGATGTTCGGCCGAACTTCTCGAACCCGAACATCCAGGTGTTCGCTCAACTCTAGTTAGTATGAGTTAAAGATGTACAATAACAGATAACACTTTTTAGTTCATACGATACCAATCCTTATTTCCGTCTTTAGCTGGAACCATAAAGTCTCTTCACCTCTTTTCATCCAACTCCTTCAATCTCTCGAAGTCGTGCACTAGGGTGACAAACACGTAGCTGATTAATGTGCACCCATTTTTCAATAAACTCATTCCCCTTAGGGATTTTGATCTTGTAGACCACTGGAGATAATTTGTCAGTGATGACATTGGGACCTTTCCAGGAAGGTAGGAATTTTCTCTCCTTCACTTGATCCCAAGCGAAGTTATAGAGATATACCCGATCGGAAATTTGATACTCCTTCTGTGTAGTCTTCAGATCGTAGTATGTCTTAGCACTCATTGCGGCTTTCTCTATATTCTTCTGTGCGAACGCAAAAGCATGCTGAAGGTGCTTGCGTAAATTTTCCACATACTGATGCGATGTTGTAGCATTGATCAAGTTATGGTCCGTTGTTCTGTAAAGTAAATGCTGGGGTAACACCATCTTCCTTCCCGTGTTCATCTCGAAGGGAGAAAGCTTAGTTGCTGCGCTTGGGGTGGCTCTGATGGCCATAAGCACCAAAGGCAACTTGACATCCCAGTCCTTACCAGATTCATTGACAAACTTTTTCAGGATGTTTACAATGGACTGGTTGTAACGTTCTACTCCACCACTAGAGGCTGGTCGATAAGCTATATGTAGCTTCCTCTTTACCCCCAGGATTTCCCACATCTTTGTCATCACCTCACTGGTGAAGTGACTTCCACGATCGGATTCAATGCGCTGGGGAAGACCAAATCTAGAAAATATTTAGTTAATGAGCAGAGATGCACATACGCCTGAACTGCATGTTTTGCACGGCAAACATTCCACCCATTTGGTGAACAGACAAGTTACGGTTAACATATACTTGTTTCCTTTTGATGAGGTTGTTACTGGTCCAATGAAGTCAATTTGGATGTCTGACCATGGCATGGACATCCCCCTTTTCATCAGCGGTGCCCGATGAGTGGGTCCTTGTGGCTGGAATTGAGGGCAGATTAGACATCCCTGACAATATGTTCGCACATCTTGTAACATATGTGGCCAGTAAGCGTAGTCCCGTAGTAACTCGTACGTTATTTTCTCACCTCGATGACCAGCGGTTGGGGCATCATGTGCATGTTGTAACATCAGACCTCGGTATGCTGCAGGTACTACCCATTGTGTGATACCGTTCTTCGAGGTCCTTATCAGTAATCCATCCTGTAATGAGAATTGGGACTTACCTTTCATCAAAATTCGTAACTCCTCCTTATCCATACAGTCTTCCGTGGTTATGGGACAGTTGTGTGGATCCTCAATGTATTTATAAAAGAGACCAATAATCGGATCCCCCTTTTGGCTCGCAATGAGATCTTCACTAGGGGAATCTTGGCTCCACTGTGCCACATTGGCTTCAGCTCCCTTTTGGGCCTGACTCCTTGTCATAGCATCCACTTGGATAGTTCCCATGAGGTCATCAACGTCACAGACTTCTCCGTCAATGGCTGCTTGCTTGGCAAGGGAATCCGCTAGGTCATTCCCCTCTTTATCCATGCCTGGATACTTTGAATGACCTCTTACCTTCTTCCAATAAACGATAAGACTGTGGACGGTAACCATTTCATCAATTTTACAAAACATCTTACCATGCTTTACTGGCTTGTTATTACTTCTCATCATGTTGGATCTTTTCCATCCGGGAAAGTACTCCACAAAGCTGTTACGAACATAATCAGAATCTGTGATGATTACAAACTCCTTAATATCATATTCGATAGCCATTTGTACGGCTTTGTACACAGCAGTAAGCTCTGCAACCTGGCTGCTTTTAGAACCAATTTTGTATCCAACGGATACATCTAGGAATGTATTATTCCACACGACTCCAATACCTGCAACCAATGTACGTTCGGATCCTTCATCGGCATGGAATGAACAGCCGTCTACATACACACATGGTAACGATTTGCAGTACTCTTCTTCATAAGATTTATATGGTGATGATGATTGTTCCTCCAGGAAATCATTTTCCGTTGTCTCACCTTTACGTTCCGTATTGGTACAGTCATGGAGTTCTGCTAATCCCTGAGCAACTGGGTTTTTATTATTTTGTTTGTACCTGATCTCCAACGGCCATCCCATTAAGGACATTGTCCAGGCGGTTATCCTGCTGTTTGACAAGTTTCCATCTCTTATACGATCACTCTGCAAGTATTGCAGCGGCTGGTGTGCGGTCTCCACAATGATCCTTTCGCCTTGGATAAAGCTCCTAAAATATTGCAAAGCCCATACAGTTGACAATAATGCTTTTTCACAATTGTTGAATTTTACCTCTACCGGTGACAATGACTTGCTGGCATAGGCGATGATCTTGTTTCGGTTTTCCTGTTTTTGGAAAAGAACTGCACTTATGCTTTTATCAGTGAAACCTGTTTCCACGAAGAAAGGTTTTCCCCCTTCTGGATAAGCAAGGCATGGAGCCTGGATAAGTTTGGCCTTGAGCTCAGTTACAGCTTGCTCATGACGCTCGCTGCATTCCCATTTTACTCCTTTCTTTAGCAACTGCAAAAGAGGTTTTGTAATTTCGGCATAATTATCTATGAACTTACGTGAGTAGTTCATCATACCCAGGAATGATCTCAACTCCTTGAGATTTGTAGGAGATTTTGTCTTGGTCACTGCTTCCACCTTCTTTTTCTGCGGGTTAATTCCATCCGCAGTGACTTCATGACCTAGGAAATTAACCTTGGTCCGGCACCATTGAGCCTTCTGCAAAGAAAGTTTTACACCTGCTTTCCTCAGCTGGGTCAGTACATGCCTCAACTCTTGAATATGGTCCTCAAAAGTTGTACTTTTGATCAGGATGTCATCCACATAGGATAAGGTACCTCGTTCAGTGGCATCAGGCATTGCCTTATGCATGAACACTGCAAACTCATGGCCCGCATTTATGTACCCGAAGGGCAATCGGGTCCACGCATACTGTCGTTTGCCAAATGTAAAGGCCAGTTTGTACTGATCCCTTTCATCCACCTTAATCGTCCAATATCCTTGTGCACAGTCAAGGGCAGTGAAGATTTTGGATCCTTGTATTTGTGCCAAACTTTGGTCAATATATGGCACGGGCCATCCGGACATATAAACACGTTTGTTCAACTGTCTTAGGTCCGAGCAGAGACGAAATTGACCGTTAGGTTTGAGGACTCCAAGTATCGGATGATTGAATGAACTGTGCACTGGACGGATGATACCCCTTTCCTCCAAGTTCTTGACGATTTCCGATAGTGACTCGTAAGCCGCCAGCGGAAGTCGGTATTGTTTGACAAAAACAGGGGGTGCATCGGGATCTGTTTGGATTCTTGTAACGTGTAGGTTTGTTTCCCCACAGTCATAAGAATCCTTGGCAAACATCTCCTGGAACTCTGCGAAGAGCTCCTTTAGCCGTTGACGCTTCGACTCGTCGGAGCATGCGTCAGCCATGGAGATTTGTTCTTCCACCCGCTCCTGAAATTCTGGGAAAATCTCAGGCTGACTTAACTCGTAAGCTTCTTCAAGCTCACTAGTTAAATCATTCTGGGTGTAGCGTACCTTATCCTTTCCTTGCTGGTATGATTCATACTCTTTTTCATCGATCTCATGGTTGAAAACTAATGATGACTCTTCGATGTGGCATGTACCTTCTTCAGAGCTGAAAGGATAAACAGAGTGTATGTTAAATAACCCCTCAGGGGTTGAGGAAAAATGTTGTTCCACTGTTTGTTCCTCTGTCAGGTATTCATCAGGAATTATTCCAATAACATCATTTTGGAATCCAAATGTGTAGTATTCCGAATCCATAGCTAAACCAATTACGGTGTCCTTTTGTAGGGATATGCTATGGGGAACCATATTATGAATTACCATGTGTAATTGATCCTGATGGATGTTTATCAGTGGATTAGGTTTTACCTTTAGGCCGAGTTGCTGCATTCTGTTGGATAAACAGATCAACGCGTCTGCGTTCTTCAGCTTTTGTCCCTTCTTTACTTTAATGGGGAGAAGAAATGGTTTGTATCCTTCAGGAATTTCAACTTCCTCAGAAACCATGATACTTACGGCATAGGGCATCTGTTGTCCCCATCGTAAGGCTTGTTCTTCATCCTGGAACCCCTCTGGGTTTCCCGGCAATCTGGACCATAAGGTATTATTTACCATGTCAATCTGTATGGCAAATCGGTGCAGAAGGTCATTACCTATATACATTTGATACCGTGGTTCATTTATCACGATGAAAACATGCTCCGTAGTTTTACTTCCTATGGAGATAGATAAAACACATCTTGCAACAACATTATGACTCTGGAAATCTCCATCCAGATCATGAATCCATTGGTCCTGTGGAGAGGAACTCTTAATTATTTTAGGGTTGGTGATCTGTTTTAAAAGTCCTAGGCTTATGTAACTCGCTTCGGATTTCAGATCCAACTTGGCATATTTCACCCGGGCTATATTGTTTACCTGTACGGGAATCAATAAACTGTCATTGACCTTTTCAATCCGTACCATCGATTGAATGTGCCTGGTCAGGTCCCAGACTTCTTGATTCCCCCTTTCAAGAGAAATGGTTAATAGATCATCATCCAGAGTTACCTTTTTGATTTTGTCCCTCTGGATGGTAATGGTGTGAGCAGCACCATTGATATCTTCCTCGGGCTTACCATTCTTCAGGATTGTGACCTCTGGTATTTGATTGTTCCTGAAATGCACTTCAATAGAGTTAGGTTTCTCTTCAATCACATGACAACTGCGTTGTGCTTGTGTGTTGCAAGAGTATTCATAGGCAATGGGTGCCTTCACCTGAGTCCATACTGCTTCATTAATGAAATCAACTATGGGACTCAATCTTTTTAATAAATCGATTCCTATGATCATCCGATCATATGGAAGATCCACAATCAATGTGGGATGTCTAATTGTCTTCTTGCCAATCTTAAATGTCAACCAGGATGTTCCTTTTACCTGTAAGGCATTTCCACCTACACTTATCAAAGAGCCATCAAATGACCTTAATCGTGGCTTCTTTGATGTTAAATCTGAAACTTGTTTGAAATAGGTGTAAGATAAAATGGTGGCTTGTGATCCAGTATCTATTAATCCTTTGATTGGTCCGATAAGTTCATTTTGTAGATATATGTCCACAAAGTATCGGCCATCCACCTGCAACAAATCACAGAGAAAGTTAGGATGTTTACCCATCTGCTGTCTGAGAGGCTGACCTCTCTGCAGCTCCGTGACCTCTGCATTCCTGAGTCTCCCAGGACAAGCTGGAGGAGCAGCGTTAGCCCCCCCCCCCCCCCCCCTTTGGGACAAGCTGTGTGACATCACAAATCACAGCTGGCTTATGGCTAGATGCGGGGACGATGTGATTATACACTGGAACAGACATCTGGTCAACTGAATTGACATCCTTAGACTGCAAGACAAATGACATATTAGACATTTCCCCCCTGGCCCTAATTTCAGGGTCAGGGGTACTGCAAGGAAATAAAGAATTAGGAATCACATCAGATTCTACCACAATCAATTTAATATCCTTACAGTGGCCTGGGTTTTGACCCGGCCCAATCTGCTTTATGCTGTTACATTGCTGGGACCGGCAGTTGCCCCTAAAAAAGGATTAGGCTGTTTTTCTGGGGATAACTGGGACAACTTATTTACCATATTGCTCAGCTGGGCCACTTGCTCTACCAGCTGATCAAACCTGTTTGGTTTGGGCACATTTTGGCTTTGTTGGGCACCCTGGTTATTGGTAGGTGACCTACTCCTGGGTGAATTCAAGGATTCCTGCCTATCTTCCCTCTGTTGTCTGGGCTTATTATCCCAACGTCTATAACCCTGATAAACTCGATTGTTATAGGGCCTATATCCCTGGGGAACGTTATTGTAATAGGGACGGTAGTTAGACTTCCCATTACCTGAATTATTCCCCTCTGATCCATTATTATTTTGGGGTTTGGTCTGTTTGGGCGGTCCTACCTGTTGTTGCTGGGCTTGTTGAGAAGGTCCTGTAGACTGAGGGAACCTTCGTGGCTGGCTTTCAAATCCCAAGTTAGGGTTTACCTTAGCTTCAGCTACCTTTTGCTCTGGGGAATTTTTAAACCTTCTCTCACCTGTTGTATGGCACTCACTGATATTATACAGCGTGGTGGCAGCCGTCACCAATAGGGATGAGCGAACTCGAACTGTATAGTTCGGGTTCGTACCGAATTTTGGGGTGTCCGTGACACGGACCCGAACCCGGACATTTTCGTAAAAGTCCGGGTTCGGGTTCGGTGTTCGTCGCTTTCTTCGCGCTTTTGTGACGCTTTCTTGGCGCTTTTTGAAAGGCTGCAAAGCAGCCAATCAACAAGCGTCATACTACTTGCCCCAAGAGGCCATCACAGCCATGCCTACTATTGGCATGGCTGTGATTGGCCAGAGCACCATGTGACCCAGCCTCTATTTAAGCTGGAGTCACATAGCGCCGCCCGTCACTCTGCTCTGATTAGCGTAGGGAGAGGTTGCGGCTGCGACAGTAGGGCGAGATTAGGCAGATTAACTCCTCCAAAGGACTTGATTAACTGATCGATCTGCAGCTGTGGACCATTGAGCTGCTGATACTCAATTGCTCACTGTTTTTAGGCTGCACAGACCGTTTGTCAGTCTCATTTTTCTGGGGTGATCGGCGGCCATTTTGTGTCTTGTGGTGCGCCAGCACAAGCTGCGACCAAGTGCATTTAACCCTCAATGGTGTGGTTGTTTTTTGGCTAAAGCCTACATCAGGGTGAAGCTGTCACACCAAGTGCATTTAACCAGCAATAGTCTGTTCATTTTTTGGCCATATACAAAATCAGGGGCAAGCTGCGCCTGTCACCAAGTGCATTTAACCCTCAATGGTGTGGTTGTTTTTTGGCTAAAGCCTACATCAGGGTGAAGCTGTCACACCAAGTGCATTTAACCAGCAATAGTCTGTTCATTTTTTGGCCATATACAAAATCAGGGGCAAGCTGCGCCTGTCACCAAGTGCATTTAACCCTCAATGGTGTGGTTGTTTTTTGGCTAAAGCCTACATCAGGGTGAAGCTGTCACACCAAGTGCATTTAACCAGCAATAGTCTGTTCATTTTTTGGCCATATCCCAGTCTAATTCTGTCACTAAATCCATACCGGTCACCCAGCGCCTAAATACTAGGCCTCAAATTTATATCCAGCTAAATCTGTCCCTAGTGCTGTAGCTGGGCGAGTTATTTAGTGTCCGTTCAAGCACATTTCTTGTTCTGGGTTGAAATACAATTCCCAATTTAGCAATTTCATAATTTAGTGGTTCCTGCTATATCAGAGCTATTTGAAATCTATCCCAAAAAGGGTATATAATATTGAAGGTGCACATAGGGTCATTCAGAATAACTTCACACACACCCGCTACTGTGTATTTCCAAGTCTAATTCTGTCACTAAACCCATACCTGTCACCCAGCGCCTAAATACTAGGCCTCAAATTTAAATCCCTCTAAATCTCTCGTTACCGTTGTCCTGTTGTAGCTGGGAAAGTTATTTAGTGCCCGTCAAAGCACATTTTTTGTTCTGGGTTGAAGTACAATTCCCAATTTAGCAATTTCATAATTTAGTGGTTCCTGCTATATCAGAGCTATTTGAAATCTATCCCAAAAAGGGTATATAATATTGAAGGTGCACATAGGGTCATTCAGAATAACTTCACACACACCCGCTACTGTGTATTTCCAAGTCTAATTCTGTCACTAAACCCATACCTGTCACCCAGCGCCTAAATACTAGGCCTCAAATTTAAATCCCTCTAAATCTCTCGTTACCGTTGTCCTGTTGTAGCTGGGAAAGTTATTTAGTGCCCGTCAAAGCACATTTTTTGTTCTGGGTTGAAGTACAATTCCCAATTTAGCAATTTCATAATTTAGTGGTTTCTGCTATATCAGAGCTATTTGAAATCTATCCCAAAAAGGGTATATAATATTGAAGGTGCACATAGGGTCATTCAGAATAACTTCACACACACCCGCTACTGTGTATTTCCAAGTCTAATTCTGTCACTAAATCCATACCGGTGACCCAGCGCCTAAATACTAGGCCTCAAATTTAATTCCCTCTAAATCTCTCGTTACCCACCGCTGTACTGTTGTTGCTGGGCAAGATATTTAGTGTCCGTCAAAGCACATTTTTTGTTCTGGGTTGAAGTACAATTCCCAATTTAGCAATTTCATAATTTAGTGGTTTCTGCTATATCAGAGCTATTTGAAATCTATCCCTAAAAGGGTATATAATATTGAAGGTGCACATAGGGTCATTCAGAATAACTTCACACACACCCGCTACTGTGTATTTCCAAGTCTAATTCTGTCACTAAACCCATACCTGTCACCCAGCGCCTAAATACTAGGCCTCAAATTTAAATCCCTCTAAATCTCTCGTTACCGTTGTCCTGTTGTAGCTGGGAAAGTTATTTAGTGCCCGTCAAAGCACATTTTTTGTTCTGGGTTGAAGTACAATTCCCAATTTAGCAATTTCATAATTTAGTGGTTTCTGCTATATCAGAGCTATTTGAAATCTATCCCTAAAAGGGTATATAATATTGAAGGTGCACATAGGGTCATTCAGAATAACTTCACACACACCCGCTACTGTGTATTTCCAAGTCTAATTCTGTCACTAAACCCATACCTGTCACCCAGCGCCTAAATACTAGGCCTCAAATTTAAATCCCTCTAAATCTCTCGTTACCGTTGTCCTGTTGTAGCTGGGAAAGTTATTTAGTGCCCGTCAAAGCACATTTTTTGTTCTGGGTTGAAGTACAATTCCCAATTTAGCAATTTCATAATTTAGTGGTTCCTGCTATATCAGAGCTATTTGAAATCTATCCCAAAAAGGGTATATAATATTGAAGGTGCACATAGGGTCATTCAGAATAACTTCACACACACCCGCTACTGTGTATTTCCAAGTCTAATTCTGTCACTAAACCCATACCTGTCACCCAGCGCCTAAATACTAGGCCTCAAATTTAAATCCCTCTAAATCTCTCGTTACCGTTGTCCTGTTGTAGCTGGGAAAGTTATTTAGTGCCCGTCAAAGCACATTTTTTGTTCTGGGTTGAAGTACAATTCCCAATTTAGCAATTTCATAATTTAGTGGTTTCTGCTATATCAGAGCTATTTGAAATCTATCCCTAAAAGGGTATATAATATTGAAGGTGCACATAGGGTCATTCAGAATAACTTCACACACACCCGCTACTGTGTATTTCCAAGTCTAATTCTGTCACTAAACCCATACCTGTCACCCAGCGCCTAAATACTAGGCCTCAAATTTAAATCCCTCTAAATCTCTCGTTACCGTTGTCCTGTTGTAGCTGGGAAAGTTATTTAGTGCCCGTCAAAGCACATTTTTTGTTCTGGGTTGAAGTACAATTCCCAATTTAGCAATTTCATAATTTAGTGGTTTCTGCTATATCAGAGCTATTTGAAATCTATCCCTAAAAGGGTATATAATATTGAAGGTGCACATAGGGTCATTCAGAATAACTTCACACACACCCGCTACTGTGTATTTCCAAGTCTAATTCTGTCACTAAACCCATACCTGTCACCCAGCGCCTAAATACTAGGCCTCAAATTTATATCCCGCTAAATCTGTCCTTAGTGCTGTAGCTGGGCGAGTTATTTAGTGTCCGTTCAAGCACATTTCTTGTTCTGGGTTGAAATACAATTCCCAATTTAGCAATTTCATAATTTAGTGGTTTCTGCTATATCAGAGCTATTTGAAATCTATCCCTAAAAGGGTATATAATATTCAAGGTGCACATTGGGTCATTCAGAATAACTTCACACACACCCGCTACTGTGTATTTCCAAGTCTAATTCTGGCACTAAACCCATACCTGTCACCCAGCGCCTAAATACTAGGCCTCAAATTTATATCCTGCTAAATCTCTCGTTAACGCTGTCCTGTTGTGGCTGGGAAAGTTATTTAGTGTCCGTCAAAGCACATTTTTTGTTCTGGGTTGAAATACAATTCCCAATTTAGCAATTTAAAAATTTAGTGGTTTCTGCTGTATCAGAGCTATTTGAAATCTATCCCTAAAAGGGTATATAATATTCAAGGTGCACATAGGGTCATTCAGAATAACTTCACACACCCGCTACTGTGCATTTCCAAGTCTAATTCTGTCACTAAACCCATACCTGTCACCCAGCGCCTAAATACTAGGCCTCAAATTCATATCCAGCTAAATCTGTCGTTAGTGCTGTAGCTGGGCGAGTTATTTAGTGTCCGTTCAAGCACATTTCTTGTTCTGGGTTGAAATACAATTCCCAATTTAGCAATTTCATAATTTAGTGGTTTCTGCTATATCAGAGCTATTTGAAATCTATCCCTAAAAGGGTATATAATATTCAAGGTGCACATAGGGTCATTCAGAATAACTTCACACACACGCTACTGTGCATTTCCAAGTCTAATTCTGTCACTAAATCCATACCGGTCACCCAGCGCCTAAATACTAGGCCTCAAACGCAGCCGCCTGTCTACAGCCAATGTGGACAAGCTGACGTTCATAAAAATGAACCAGGCATGGATCCCACAGGATCTGTCCGTCCCTTGTCCAGATTAGACATTAACTACCTCCCCTTAACCATATATTATTGGACTCCAGGGCACTTCCTCATTCAATCCTATTTTTATTTTCATTTTACCATTATATTGCGAGGCTACCCAAAGTTGAATGAACCTCTCCTCTGTCTGGGTGCCGGGGCCTAAATATATGCGCCAATGGACTGTTCCAATGTTGGGTGACGTGAAGCCTGATTCTCTGCTATGACATGCAGACTGATTCTCTGCTGACATGAAGCCAGATCCTCTGTTACGGGACCTCTCTCCTCTGCCTGTGTGCTGGGCCTAAATTTATGAAAATGGACTCTTACAGTGGTGGGTGACGTGAAGCCTGATTCTCTGCTATGATATGAAGACTGATTCTCTGCTGACATGAAGCCAGATTGTCTGTTACGGGACCTCTCTCCTCTGCCTGGGTGCTGGGCCTAAATATATGCCAATGGACTGTTGCAGTGGTGGCTGACGTGAAGCCTCATTCTCTGCTATGACATGCAGACTGATTCTCTGCTGACATGAAGCCAGATTGTCTGTTACGGGACCTCTCTCCTCTGCCTGTGTGCTGGGCCTAAATATATGCCAATGGACTGTTGCAGTGGTGGCTGACGTGAAGCCTGATTCTCTGCTATGACATGCAGACTGATTCTCTGCTGACATGAAGCCAGAT
This sequence comes from Bufo gargarizans, assembly GCF_014858855.1. Lineage (NCBI taxonomy): Eukaryota > Metazoa > Chordata > Amphibia > Anura > Bufonidae > Bufo > Bufo gargarizans. The sequence continues at coordinate 9,396,778 of NC_058081.1, read as the reverse complement.
CCTCTGTTACGGGACCTCTCTCCTCTGCCTGGGTGCTGGGCCTAAATATATGACAATGGACTGTTGCACTGGTGGCTGACGTGAAGCCTGATTCTCTGCTATGACATGCAGACTGATTCTCTGCTGACATGAAGACAGATTCTCTGTTACGGGACCTCTCTCCTCTGCCTGGGTGCTGGGCCTAAATATCTGACAATGGACTGTTGCAGTGGTGGCTGACGTGAAGCCTCATTCTCTGCTATGACATGCAGACTGATTCTCTGCTGACATGAAGCCAGATTGTCTGTTACGGGACCTCTCTCCTCTGCCTGGGTGCTGGGTAGTGTTGAGCGCGAATATTCGAAAAGCAAATTTTTTTCGCGAATATCGCAACTTCGCGATTTCGCGAATATTTCGAATATAGTGCTATATATTCGTAAAAACGAATATTCGTTTTTTGTTTTTTCCCCCCCCCCACAAAATTACAGTACACATATAATTGATTGTTTCCCAAAGGTCCAACAGCTCAGATCTTACTCACATTGCCTAGAAAGTGATTGAGGCGCGAATCTTCGTAAGGCGATGTTATTAGCGCACATGCGAATATCGGCACGTCCCAGAACAGAGGCAAAGGGCTTTGCATTCATACATTAGTGAATTGAGTTGCGAATCTTCGTAAGGCGATTTTATTAGCGCACATGCGAATATCGGCACGTCCCAGAACAGAGGCAAAGGGCTTTGCATTCATACATTAGTGAATTGAGTTGCGAATCTTCGTAAGGCGATTTTATTAGCGCACATGCGAATATCGGCACGTCCCAGAACAGAGGCAAAGGGCTTTGCATTCATACATTAGTGAATTGAGTTGCGAATCTTCGTAAGGCGATTTTATTAGCGCACATGCGAATATCTACACTTGTCCCAGAACAGAGGCAAAGGGCTTTGCATTCATACATTAGTGATTGAATTGAGCTGCGAATCTTCGTAAGGCGATTTTATTAACGCAAATGCAAATATCTACACTTGTCCCCAGAACAGAGAGGCAAAGGCCTGTGCATTCATATAGTATAGCACCATATTCGCGAATACGTAGAACTTCGTAAAATTCGATTTACGAATATTCGTATTTTTTATTTTACTTTCCACCTTACAGATTACATTGATCTGTACTCTGTCAACTACTGTCATCACCCCCCACTGTATCTCGATTGATTCCCAAAAGTCTCACATTCCCTAGAAAGTGATTGAGGTGCGAATCTTCGTAAGGCGATTTTATTAGCGCACATGCGAATATCTACACTTGTCCCAGAACAGAGGCAAAGGGCATTGCATTCATACATTAGTGATTGAATTGAGTTGCGAATCTTCGTAAGGCGATTTCATTAGCGCACATGTGAATTTTGCATAGCATATGTATTATGCGATAATTCGAATTATCGCATATGCGAAATAATAACGAATTTGAATAATCGCGAATATTTTACGAATATTCTTTTGAATATTCACAAAATTTCGCGAATTCGAATATGGGACATGCCGCTCAACACTAGTGCTGGGCCTAAATTTATGACAATGGACTGTTGCAGTGGTGGCTGACGTGAAGCCTCATTCTCTGCTATGACATGCAGACTGATTCTCTGCTGACATGAAGCCAGATTCTCTGTTACGGGACCTCTCTCCTCTGCCTGTGTGTGTGCTGGGCCTAAATATATGCCAATGGACTGTTGCAGTGGTGGCTGACGTGAAGCCTCATTCTCTGCTATGACATGCAGACTAATTCTCTGCTGACATGAAGACAGATTCTCTGTTACGGGACCTCCCTCCTCTGCCTGGGTGCTGGGCCTAAATATATGCCAATGGACTGTTGCAGTGGTGGCTGACGTGAAGCCTCATTCTCTGCTATGACATGCAGACTAATTCTCTGCTGACATGAAGACAGATTCTCTGTTACGGGACCTCTCTCCTCTGCCTGGGTGCCGGGGCCTAAATATCTGAGAATGGACTGTTCCAGTGGTGGGTGACGGGAAGCCAGATTCTCTGCTATGGAACCTCTCTCCAATTGATTTTGGTTAATTTTTATTTATTTAATTTTTATTTTAATTCATTTCCCTATCCACATTTGTTTGCAGGGGATTTACCTACATGTTGCTGCCTTTTGCAGCCCTCTAGCTCTTTCCTGGGCTGTTTTACAGCCTTTTTAGTGCCGAAAAGTTCGGGTCCCCATTGACTTCAATGGGGTTCGGGTTCGGGACGAAGTTCGGATCGGGTTCGGATCCCGAACTCGAACATTTCCGGGATGTTCGGCCGAACTTCTCGAACCCGAACATCCAGGTGTTCGCTCAACTCTAGTCACCAACCTATCCAAGGGAGCATCAATATTCAGATCTCTGGCTAAGTTAAGTTTGATCTGGGTTGGCATAGCATCATAGAATAACTGCTTGAATTCTTCAGATTCCCAATTTGGGGATCTATATGCCAACCCATAGGCATTTTTGAGGACAGAGAGGAATTCACGGGGACTCTGATTGGGTCTACACGTAAGGCTATATATGTCCCGTTTTGCAGCAGTAGTGGTTCGGTATGGTCCGAATTCCAATTTAACCTCATGCAAAACACTTGGCCAATCTTGTACTCCTCTCTCCTTAAAGGATGTAAAGTAATGACGATATCTATCATCAAATGCCCATGGAAGGAACCTAATCCGGTCAGCATCAGAGTATAATTTTAAAGAATCCATAGTGGATTCATACAGTTCTAAGTGATTGGCTATCTGAGAAGAACCTTTCTTGGAAAATTTGGATACTGTACTATTTAAAAACTTAATTATGCTGGAGGAGCTCTGATCCTTTTCTGAATATTGGGAATTTTTCTTCCTAGAAACGACCTCAGCATATGTTGGTCGCCTGTGATTCTGTGGCAAGGAATAAGTCACACGCTTCCCCACATCACCGTCAGACTCACATGCACTTTCACAACTTTCATGAGACTTATATCGCACAGGTGATTTAACCCTAACCCTAACATGTCTATCCAGGGGAGTATGAGGAGAGACACTTCTAGGGGCTTCCATGATATCAACACCTAGTAAGGTGGTTACAGTTTGGAATGCACGACTTAATTGGGTTAATGCCTCCTGTTTAATCATGCCAACACTTTCAGGTTGCTGAGTGTTTTGGATGGGGTCTGCTGTAAAAGCATGTGATGACATGTCTGGATATTGGGGAGTAAGACATGGAGGGTCAGGAGATCTCACAGTGTTAGATGGATCCCTTTCAGCATTGACTATATTATGGGCTGATTCATCTGTCTGTTTAATTTTGGAATACTGGAGATATAAATCCTCTAAATCACCTTTTGCCTTTTGGTATGCATCAAGGCTGAGACTAAGGTTGTACTCTAAGTCTTTGATCTTCGCTTCTGCGGATTTTAGTTCTGATTCCATTTTGGATACGTATATTTTTGTACCCATTATAGACTCATACCTAGCTTTTGAAAGAGTATTGACTGCCAACAATGCATACAAAACAGGTGGCAATGCACATAAGAGGTGTTGGTCCCTCTTGGTATTATCATTTGCCAAATCCATATAGGTCAGGTATCTATCAACCATGCCACCTAACTTCCATACATCACAACGTTCTTCAAAGGCTCTCGCTTGCAGTTCATTAGTCCATTCATCTATATTTTTATCTAACTTCAAACGGGAATAAACATAATTGATAACCTTAGAGATTATCTTTTCTGGGTCAGATGGATTATCTGCTAAAACCTGGCCATTACCTGGGTCGCTGTTTGTTACACTCATGATTATGATCAATAATCAATAACAACAACAATTTGACTTGCCAATAAGGATTAAATAATATTTTCACTAATTGCACAAATTGGTTATAGAAATATCTCAATCAATCTCAGCAGTGCCTCCAGATATGTCGGGTATTTATTTCACATAAGATATGAAACCATAAAAATATGATTTCATATTTTTATGGAAAAAAAAAAATGAAAAATTTAATTGGCGGACATATAAACGCCAGTTCTTTTATTGATGAGATCTAAAGTTAATTTGTGTAGCTAATGAAACAGGGTGCAATTAATTATACAAAATATAATTTATTATAAATACAAGCAGTACAAATGGCATACAAATGAATACAAAGATAATATCAAAATTGACCATAAGATGGTGCTCCACCGTTTACAGGCTGACTTAAGTACAATACAATACTACTTTTTCTTTTTACCAAATTATTACCGATTAATATACTGGTAATCAAAATATTATAATGCAACAACAACAAAAAAAAAACAATAGAAATGTATCTGTGGAAAATCCCTTATGCTCAATCAGAGAATATGGCAGTAAGAGACATCTTATAAATACGCCCGTTGACCTAACTACGGATAATAAAATCCGATCAGAGATTCCACTCTGATAGCAATATTACAGGAATTCTAATGATGTGCACGTTCATTAAAATTTCCCGTAAAATTAATGTTAACACTATTGACCCACTAATAATGGGGTCTCAACTATATGCCAATTGGAGCGATTTATAATTACTGCAAATAAAATGGATTATACATTACCCCTTGCTTTGGGATAAAGAGCTTTTAGAAGGGACCCAGCTTTCCAAGATTCAGATCTATCCCGTCCTAAGGTACGTTCCTGACGTGTGAAGTGATGCTGATGAATGAATTCCCAAGTGTTCTCCCTGAAGAAGTTCCAAGTGATGTTTGGCTCAAGTCCTCTTTGTCTCAAGTGATTTTTCAAGTGATCTTAGTCCCCTGCATCTCCAAAAACTGCATTAGATATCCTCATCCTTATCTATGCCCATCCCCTCTTGGATTAGGGATTTCCAATTAGATAAGGTGGGTGTTACGTATGGTAATCATGGGGATGATGTCATTTAATTGGCATTCCTTCCGCCCATCTACCACTTGATGGCACTGTTGTATCATATAGCAATTTTTAGAATTAACATATATATCCGGCTTTATTACACCTCTTAACCTTTGGTCTCTCCCAACTTAAATCAATTAGGAGGCATTCTTTCTGACACTTTAGGATCACTTTCCCAGACATCACGGATCCATTTTGACAGTCAACAGACCATCTTATTTATGGTCAGATAAGAGAACCATAAACATCTAGCTTTTGCCCTGGTTTGTATACACCTAATTGTCACAGCTATTCGAGTAATGATGTTTGAAATACCATCAGTTCCTCTGAATAGATCCTTCTTTTAAGAACATACAACTTAGCTCTCTATATTCCCTCAGTGAGATACAATACAAAAAGATACATTATTAATTGGTTATAATACATTAATATTGCATAGTATATATGAATCATTAACAAGTTCAAACGCTAAATAAATGCACACAGGAATATATATATATATATATATATATATATATATATATGAATAGATATCTATTCCACACCAGATGTGTTTTATGGACGTCTCTTATCAGATTATGGCTTAGCTATACAACACCCATTGTTCCTCAGACTGATATGTTTAGAGAAACCAGTGTTTTTAAGCAATAACCTCTCTTGACCCCGGTATTTGAGACAGTTTATGTGAGACCCATTACATTCTCTAAGATACCACATCTGTTGGCAATAACTTTTAAAACAATATACATTGTATGCCAGTGACCATTCCTTCTCTGGCTTATTCCAACAGAGAGTTTGGCCTCTTAAAGGTAATGTGAATCTCCATTTTGGTTCTAATATTGTCAGACCTTAATGTGCAGATATAAATATGCCCGACAATAAAGTAGAGACAGGTGAGTTGATTTAGAGACAGGTATGTCATTTATAAGTTAAAAGTAAGTGGTTGCCAAGAACCAACATCACAATCATTGCAGACTAGGCCTGGAAAAGAGTCACAACCACCTAAGAAGAGCCATTCAGGAATTCCTGCTCTCCCTGCCCACCTGCTGATGATTGACAGGCTTCTACCTAGTTTTCTCCCTTTCTCTCTAGGAGAGAACTGCAAATAATCAGCAGATGGGCGAGGAGAGCAGGAGATTATGAATAACCATGACTCTTCTTAGGTCGATTTGACTCTTTTCAAGGCCTGTGCTGCAATGATTATGATGCCAGTTCTCAGCAACCACTAACTTTTAGCTCATGAGTGACACACCACTAATATCAGCATTTCTGTCACTACTTTATGCTGCTCTCAGTGAGGTCAGCATCAAGTTGATGACAGGTTCCCTTTAAGCATGGATAGCATGTACTATAACATTTGCATTGACAGTGAAAGCACATGGTAAAATTGCTGCCTATACATAGGATTACATGTCTAGCTAACAGTAGTAACAACTCCCTGAGTAACAATTATAACTAACTGAACAGCTCTGCATAACATGATGTCCCTGAAACAAAGTAGATCTCTCACCAGATATGATTTTACAAGGATGGTGGAGATTGAGAAGATGACATGCATAGAACAGCTCTGAACTGTGTCCTGAAGACTGGAGACTTCTCTTTCCCAGAATGCTTTGCACTCCCACAATGCAGTGCACCACTCACAATACAATAGTCTTTGTAACAAGAAAAGTGCATTAGAACTTAACACCGCTAGATGGTGCTATAACCACACTAAACACTTCAGAAATACCAAGACTGAGACAGATGTGATCTGCAATGATTCTCTAACCCATCTGGGAAGAATACTGGTAATAGTGTGACCCATAGCTACGATATTGATGGTGGGGGCAGAGGCAGTGGCAGATGGGGCAAAGCAGAGGAGGGGGGCCAAAGAACCCACTATGATTTATCTCAGTCTAATAAGAGTGACTGGGGGGAGGGAGGTGGATTGGCCGTGAAGACTCTAATGACCTTTATGTTTTCGACATGACCTGGAATAAGGGTGCTGAGAAGAAGGCAACATCAGAGAAGGAGGGTCATGGCGGCAGCATTAAAGAACAGAGCCCATGTACCTCCCAAAGAACAGTCAAGGCCATGTCTGTTTCAGGATTTGGTGATGCTGCTGACGCAGAGGTTGGGTTAGGCCTAAAATGTACCAGAACTAAGCCCAGCTCGGCTGTCTCTATCCCTGCGTGAGTATCTCCCATTTGGCAGTTGTTGTCAACAATACCGGAAAACAAATGTATTGCCCTGTTGCAAGCTATGCAAGAACAAAATAAGATGTGTTCAGCCAAACAGAAATGTAGTCACCACAGCTCTATTGAACCACATGAAGCGGGATTACCCCATTACCCCATTTATCTTGAATATGATTATAATGCCTGGGATCCAAGTCTTGTTTTCTGCAGGTGGAGACTTTCTATCAAAGCTGCCGCATAACAATCCAGTTAGTGATCATGAAGACATTACCAATGGTTATAATTCAGTTTTTTTCTTAAGTATCGATCACACTCAAAGGCAGCTAGAATACCATTACCTACTATGAACCACCTGAATCTCCACACCCCCTCCCTGTTTACTTAAATTACTATTTAGAGACTCATCTATTGGAGACCAAATACTCACTGAAGTCCAAGGGTTAAAACAAGACCCTGAACAGACTCTCAGGAAAGGAGAATTCTATAAGAAAATATGTCCTCCTGTTTGGCTCTCTCTTTTTACACAGAATCAGGTCCATCTCAATTCAATAAAGGGTTATTCTGTGATGTAGTCATAAGCAGGGTCTGACTAGTTCACCAGAGTACTAGAGGATCCTCGGGGGGGGGGGGGGGGGGGGAGTATTACTATCTAAAGCTATACTGGGCCCTAAAGGTCCAGGAGAAAAATTGAAAAATTCTGTTTGAAGCTACACAAATTACTGAAGTATAGCTGATATGCTGATTAGTGATGATCGGGTTTCAAAGTATTCAGTTGTTCGGCCCAAACACATTGCTATATTCGTGTACTCGGCCGAGCACCCGAGTATAATGGAAGTCAATGGGAGACAACCAGGCAGCTCTGAACAGGGGAGGGTGCCTGGTCCATTGGAAATGGGCAGAAAATGATAGAAACACCACCGAAATGGATCGGGAACACCATGGGGACGATGTCTGGATGCATCTTGGACTCTCAGGTCACTGCTGGGAACCATGTTGTCTGAGTTGTACGCCACTTTTACAGACTGACAAATATATGCACAAAACCCCCCCCCAAAAAAAATCTATTTTACATGAAAAATTGTTCGGAAACATTCTTTCCTGTATATTCAATTGTATATAAAGTGCAAGTGCTGCAAAAAATTACAAGCAAGAGGCACTCCAAAACAGCCTGTATATCACATAAAGGAGGGCCTCATTCACATTGTGGTACAATTGTTCAGGTAGTTGGACTCCTACACTCATAAAGCCTATGCACTAAGTGAAAGGGCTTCCAAAAATTACAAGGAACCAGCACTCCAATACACCCTTTCTTACACATAAAGGAGGGCATCATACACACCCTTGAAAAATGATGATTGATTGCCTGCTGGTGTCCCTCATAAACATTTGGAGCAAGGGTCTGCTGATCTGACCATCTAAAACCTTAGGGGCGAGGGCCTGCTGCCGCATTGGTGACTCTAGATAACCTCTGGGCGATTGCGCGTCCCCGTGACGGTGACGATCCATTTGGATGTCTGCCCTATCAACTTTCGATGTTCTTTTCTGAGCCTACAATGGTGATCACGGGTAACGGGGAATCAGGGTTCCATGCCGGAGAGGGAGCTTGAGAAAGGGATACCACATCCAAGAGAGGTCAATGACTGAAATCTGATTGGCTGTTGTTGCCCTGCCTCTTTTTTTTCCTAATTGTGAACCACCCAGAGAGGGTGGGTCAAGTTATTAAAGCAGAAACATCCAAGGAAAGCAGCAGGCAAGCGGCAATTACCCACTCCCGACTCGGGGAGGTAGTGACTCGGGGAGATAAACAATACAGGACACTTAAGATGCCCTGTTATTGGAATGAGTAATAACAAATTACAGGGAATGTCACTGCGGTATTTTGGATGAGGAAACGTTATACAGGAGAGGCCCTGCTGCCGCTTTGCTTACTCTAGATAACTTCTGCCTGATTGCACGTCCCCATGAAGTCCACGATCGATTTGGATATCTTCCCTATTAGGGTTGAGCGAACCCGAACTCTAAAGTTCGGGTTCGTACCGAACTTTAGGATTTTTTGACCCCGGACCAAACCCTAACTTTTTAGTAAAAGTTTGGGTTCGAGTTCGGTGTTCGGAGATTTATTGACGCTTTTTGAAAGGCTGCAGAGCAGCCAATCAACAAGCGTTTTTTTACTCTTGTGCCCTTAGAAGCAATCACAGCCATGCCTTCTAATGGCATGGCTGTGATTGTCCAGTGCAGCATGTGCAGCAGGCTCTATATAAGCTGGAGTCACGTAGCGCTGCACGTCACTCTGCTGTGCTTAGTGTAGGGATAGGATGCTGCTGCTGTGAGGGAGAGAATAGGAAAGAATCTTTATTCTGAAGTGCTTGTTAACTCAGAGATCTACATAGATTTAGTTGTGTGGGTGCAGTGCACAATCTTTTTACCCTGCCCTGAGCCCAGTGACACAGAAAAATAACTTTTATCCATCTGTTAGTTAGGTGGGTGGCGGCGGCCATTTTATGCAAGCTCAGTGCACCAGCACTGCATATGTGCATTAGTGACATTCAAATCCAAGCTTGAAATACTGCACTAATAATCGGGGTTTGAAAAAACACAAATTTTTGGCAATATCCTACATCTGGTGCCTTTGCAGCATTTGTCAGTGTGAAATACAAGCTTGCAATACTTCAGTAATTTTCTGGGTTAAAAAATCACCCATTTTTTGCAAGACCCTACATCTGGGCCTTTGCAGCATTTGTCAGTGTGAAATCCAAACTTGAAATACTGCAATAATTTAATGGTTTTAAAAAATACCCGTTTTTGGCAATATATTAGCCACTGAGGAAGGAGCAGAGAAAAAAACTCTGAAACGTGTTTGGTAAAAGGAACTCGAAGGTCACACAAGTTTATTCTTATTTTTACTCATATTTTTATTTTTATTTTCATTTACCCATTTTTCGAAATCATTCGAATTATCTTTCCGAAAGCTTAAAGCCAATCAGAAAGAACCAAAAAGCGGAAAACCAATTGCGATTCAACACTCCGAAAGCGAATTCCCGCCCTAAATCTAGGGACTAATCACAACCACCGCCAGGAGTGACGTGTTGACCCGCCCTGTCACGTGAGACGCCACAACACACCCGCAACGGACCACGTGGGACTCCTCGTAGGTCCTTGCAGGGTAAAGAAAGCGATCGGACAAGCAGAACAGAACACAGCGAATCTGTAAAGTACTACCTATTCAACATTTTAACCGACACAAAGTGGAACTATATTTATCACTTCCACTCCAATCTTATTTTTATATTTTTATTTTTATTTTCACATTGTATATTTTCCTCCAATTCATAGGCCCATTTATATGACATTTTATGATCACTACAAGACTGGCAAATGAATTCCACTACCAGGACAAGCATCCTGAGGAAACACTGGAAGTCCAACCATTTTGTATATACATGCACATGTTCCCACTGAAGTTCACATATCGCACTGAAGTTCTATTACACCCAATACCCACCTAATACCTAATCAAGAGTCACCCGGCATGAATATCCACACACCTAGCACTTCAGCAAACCTTTATACATCTGTGTACCTAACCTCCTATGTACCCAACACCAAATTGAACACTTGACACTCTATGTATGTATGTATTGGATATATTCAGCACAGATAAATATGGCAAATAACTACAACTAAGATACTCTCCATTCCAACTGAATATCCGTCCAAAATCTCAACACAGCCATCCAAGAAAGAAGACCCCCCACCCCCAACAATATTTCTGCCAAAATTTTAATAATTAGATAAACAAATAAACACACAATTTTAAATTCCATCATCGTCTCTGTATTTATTCCGTGCAGCAACGCATGGTAGTGTGCCTGTCATACCCATCTATAATAATTTTTGGCAATACCCTACATCCGGGGCCTATGCTGCATTTGTTAGTGTGACATACAAGCTAGAAATGCTGCTATAATATTCTGGGTTTAAAAAAAACACCCATTTTTGGCAAAACCCTATATCTGGTGCGTTTGCAGCATTTGTCAGTTAGATACTGGTGTTCTATTCTGTTATTAAAAAAACACCCATTTTGGGCCAAATACTAAATTTGCAACCTTGGCTGCATCTGTCAGTGTGAGATACACGCATTAGATACTGGTGTTCTATTCTGTTATTAAAAAAACACCCATTTTGGGCAAAAAACTAAATTTGCATCCTTTGCTTTATCTGTCAGTATGAGATACACGAGTTAGATATTGGTGTTATATTCTGTTATAAAAAAAACACCCATTTTGGGCAAAAAACTAAATTTGCAGCCTTTGCTGCTTCTGTCAGTGTGAGATACAAGATTAAAATACTGCAATAATATTCTAGGTTTAAAAAAAAGCCAATTTTTGGCAATACCCTACATCTTAGGCCTATGCTGCATTTGTTAGTGTGAGATACAAGCTAGAAATAGTGCAATAATATTCTGGGTTTAATAAAACACCAATTTTTGGCAATACCCTACATCAGGGGCCTATGCTTCATCTGTCAATGTGAAATGCACACATTAGGTAAAGGTGTTCTATTCTGATATTTAAAAAACAACCATTTTGGGCAAAATGCTTAATTTTGCAGCCTTTGCTGCATCTGTCAGTGTGAGATACACGCATTAGATACTGGTGTTCTATTCTGTTATTAAACAAACACTCATTTTGGGCAAAAAACTAAATTTTCAGCCTTTGCTGCATCTGTCAGTGTGAGATAAATGCGTTAGATACTGGTGTTATATACTGTTATTAAAAAAAAAAACATTTTGGGCATAAAACTAAATTTGCAGCCTTTGCTGTATCTGCCAGTGTGAGATACACGCGTTAGATACTTGTGTTTTATTCTGCTATTAAAAAAAAAACACCCATTTTGGGCAAAAAACTAAATTTGCAGCCTTTGCTGCATCTGTCAGTGTGAGATACAAGCTTGAAATATTGCAATAAAATTCTAGGTTTAAAAAAACACCCATTTTTGGCAATACCCTACATCTTGGGCCTATGCTGCATTTGTTAGTGTGACATACAAGCTAGAAATTCAGCAATAATATTCTGGGTTTAATAAAACACCCTACATCTTGTGCCTTTGCAGCATTTGTCAGTGTAAAAGACAAGCTTGAAGTACTTCAATAATTTTCAGGGTTTAAAAAAACACCCATTTTGGACAAAATACTTAATTTTGCAGCCTTTGCTGCATCTGTCAGTGTGAAATAAACACGTTAGATACTGGTGTTCATTTCTGTTTTTAATAAAAACACCCTTTTTGGGCAAAAAAATTAATTGTAGCCTTGGCTGCATCTGTCAGTGTGAGATACACGCGTTCGATACTGGTGTTCTATTCTGTTAATAAAAAAACACCCATTTTGGGCAAGATCCTAAATTTGAGAAATATGAGGAGAACGTCAAATAAGGGATGTGGCCTTGGCCGATGTCCATCAATCTTTCACCTCACCCCCTTGCAAATCAGCCAAGCAGTCTGAGCCCCAAGTCATGCAGCAGTCTCTTCTTCTTTTTGATTACTCTGCTAGCAGGGTTTCCCAAAGCCATCCACCTAGCACTGCACCAGAAGTGGCAGAGATTCAGTGCACTGATGCCCAACCACTTATGTTTCAAGATGAGTACATGGGAAGACCATCGCAGCACGTCTCGGATGATGACGAAACATAGGTACCAACTGCTGTGGCTTTCTGCAGACCGACAAGGAGGGCAAGGGTGAAGACTGGGTGGAAGATGATGTGGAGGACGATGAGGTCCTCGACCCCACATGAAATCAACGTCATGCGAGTGACCTGTGTAGTTTGGAGGAAGAGGCGGTGGTCGCACAGAGCCACCAGCACAGCAGAAGAGGGAGCAGGGTGCAAAAGCAGAGCGGGCGTCCCCTAGATAGGACGCCTGCTACTGCCAACCGCAGCAAGGGACCGAGCACACCAAAGCCAGTGGTTTTTACACTGTGCAATCAGAGCCTGAAGCGAGGCATAAATGTTCTCAACCTGAGCACAACCTGCATGACCAGGCATCTAAGTGCAAAGCACGAGCTGCAGTGGAGTAGACACCTCAAAAACCAAGAAAGGTCTCTGGCTCCTTCTGTTTCCTCTTCTGCTGCAGTCTCGGCCTCTTCATCAACCTTTGGAGTGACAGTGGCACCTGCCACCCCGCAAACAGAGGATCTGCCAGCAACACCACCACCTGGGTCACCAAGCATCTCCACAATGTCCCACGGAAGCGTTCAGCTCTCCATCTCCCAAACACTGGAGAGGAAGAGGAAGTAAACCCCTACCCACCCGCGATCTCTGGCCCTGAATGCCAGCATTTCAAAATTACTGTCCTTTGAAATGCTGTCATTCCGTCTGGTGGAGACGGAGAGTTTTAAAAGCCTTATGGCGGTGGCTGTCCCACAGTACGTCATGCCCAGCCGCCACTACTTTTCCAGGCGTGCCATCTCTTCCCTGCACAACCAAGTGGGGGACAAAATCAGGTGTGCACTGCGCAATGCCATCTGTGGAAAGGTCCACCTAACTATGGATACATGGACCAGTAAGCACGGTCAGGGACATTATATCTCCCTAACAGAACACTGGGTAAATGCAGTGGCGGCTGGGCCTGAGGCGGATAGCAGTTTGGCGCATGTCCTTCCACCACCGAGGATTGCAGGGCGCTTCAGTTTGCCTCCTGTTGCTTCCTCCTCCTACTCCGCTTCCTCTTCATCTACCGGCTCCTCATCCGGTCAGCGTAACACCTTCACCACCAACTTCAGCACAGCCAGGGGTAAACGACTGCAGGCAGTTTTAAAACTTATCTGTTTTGGGGGACAAACCCCACACCGCGCAGAAGCTGTGGACGGGCCTTGAACAACAGACCGATGAGTGGTTTGTGCCAGTGAGCCTCAAGCCCGGCCTGGTGGTGTGCGATAATGGGCGAAATCTCGTAGCAGCTCTGAGACTAGCCGGTTTGACGCACATCCCTTGCCTGGCACATGTGCTGAATTTGGTGGTGCAGAGGTTCCTTAAAAACTAACCCGATATGTCAGAGATGCCACGCTTTTGGCATTCTCACCCTGCTGCTGCTCGCCTGTCAGCGCTGCAGCATAACTTCGGCCTTCCAGCTCATCGCCTCATATGCGCTGCTGGTGGCATTCCCTCCTGACAGCGGGGGCACAGTGGAAACACAAGGCAAAGGCAGAGGAGGAGGAAGAGGTCGCCAACGCAGCTGGGGCACCACCAACACCTCAGAAGGCAGGGTTAGCATGGCCGAAATGTGGAAAAGCTTTGTCAGCACGCCACAACAACCAGCACCACCAGCTGATTTGGAATGTCTTAGCAGGAGGCAGCATTTCAGCAACATGGTGGAGCAGTATGTGTGCACACGCCTACACGTACTGAATAATGGGTCTGCCCCCTTCATCTTCTGGGTCTTCAAATTGGGCACATGGCCTGAGCTTGCCCTTTACGCCTTGGAGGTGCTGGCCTGCCCTGCAGCCAGTGTATTGTCTGAACATGTGTTTAGCATGGCAGGGGGCGTCATCACAGACAAGGGCAGCCGCCTGTCCACAGCCAATGTGGACAAGCTCAAGTTCATTAAAATGAACCAGGCATGGATCCCACAGGACTTGTCCGTACCTTGTGCAGAATAGACATGTATGCCGGCCTTACCCAGCCATTGTTATACTACAGCTCAATTGCTCATTGTTGTATCTTGGATATTTCCCACTCTTTTGGGGTGTACCCTAATAAAAAAATAAAAATTATTTAAACCAAAAACCAGTGTTGGCTACCTCGTCCTCCTCCACCGCTATGTCCACCGCCTATTCAAACTCCTACTCCATATGGACCTCCACCTCATAAATCAAGATTATTATTTTTTTATTTGTACATATTTAACTTTATGTCATTTCACTAATTTGTCTGTTACATTTTCGAGTGAAATTCACCAATTTTTCAGCTTTGATATACCCCTGTTATACCTAGTAGACAGGTAAAAAAATGTCACTAATTTGTCTGTTACATATTCGGGTGAAATTCACAAATTTTTGGGTGTGATATACCCCTGCTCTACCTAGTAGACAGGTAAACAAATTTCACAAATTTTTCCGTTACATTCTCGGGTGAAATTCACCAATTTTTGGGTGTGATATACACCTGCTATACCTAGTAGATAGGTAATAACATTTCACTAATTTGTCTGTTACATTCTTGGGTGACATTTGACCATTTTTGCCCTGATTAAACCCCTGCTCTGCATAGGGGACAGGGAATTCAATTTTAAAAGTTCTTCTTTAATTGACGCATGCCCCCTCCTTTACATGTAAGCTTCGGCTTCAATAATTTGTCCCAGTTTTCCCTCAATCAACATTTAATTTCCATTGACCTCCCTTGGATGTGGTATCTCTTTCTCACACTCTCTCTCCAGCGTGGAACCAGGGCCGGTGCTACCATAGAGGCAAGGGGGGCAATTGCCCCCGGGCCCCCGACTCCTTAGGGGCCCCCAGCGCCGGCCCGGCCGCAACTACTAATTGAATAATTCTATTGTCAATTTGTGTGCCTGTGTCTGGAGAGACGCCGCGCGGCCGCCGCAGTAATGTAATTAATAAATTAAAACTAACTGGGCTGGTCCGGAGTCTGGAGTCAAGTGGAGCCCCCCCCCCGCTGACTCAGCTGCCGCTGCTTGTCTCTTTAAGATTCGAGACCGGAGCAGCGGCATGCACGGCACAGGCAGGCACGTCTAGCGTCTGGCTGACGTACGTTGCCACAGGCTACGCACCCCCGCCCTGGATTGAACTTAAGGAGGCATTGAGGCAAGGAGCAAGCAGCAATTAAGCAACAAGCAAGCAAGCGCCATTGGCATTTGGCAGCCAGCCAGCCACAGGCCAGAGCCCAGTCTGACTCTGCCAGCAGCACCAGGGAAGGCCCGCCGCCCCACAGACAGAAGGCAGCCAGCCCACAGCCAAGTTCCAAACTTCCACTGACTGTCTGGTAGGTTCATAATTCATTGGTTATATTGTTTTGTTGTTAATTAAACTGGATCGGATCCATGATCCATCCATCCATTCCCAGTGTTTCCCACTCAATGACTTACTTAGTCCGGCACCATCTCACCCGTCCGGGCCGTCCCAGTGTACTACTAGCCCGACCTGCGGGCTGCGGCCCTGGTTCTGTTTGTGTTTGGAGTACTACCAGTAACTGCCCCCCCCCCAAATGCACATTTCTCCAGTCCAACTGTCCAAACAGAACCAGGGCGGGCTAGTACACTGGCACTGGGACAGGTGAGATGGTGCCTGGGATGGATCCGACCCAGTTTAATCAACCAACCTACCAGTAACTGGTTGGTTGATTAAACTGGATCGGGATCCATCCCAGGCACCATCTAACCCATCCCAGTGGGGGGTGGGGGCCTTGTGTGGGGGGGGGGCCCTTATTGTTCTCCGCCCCAGGGCCCCATTTCACCTAGAACCGGCCCTGCGTGGAACCCTGATTCGCCAATAACCGTGATCAACATTGCAGGTGCAGAAAAGAACATCGAAGTTGATAGAGAAGATATCCAAATGGACCGTGGACGTCACTGGTACGTGCGATCAGGCAGAAGTTATCTAGAGTCAGCAAAGCGTCAGCTTTGCTTAAACTTTAACAACTTTTAACATTTCCGCTCGATCACATTGCAGCCATTGATCTGCCTTGGATGTGGTATCCCTTTCTCACGCTTCGTCTCTGGTGTGAAACCCTGATTCGCCGCTAACCGTGATCACCATGGTAGGCGCAGAAAAGAACATCGAAAGTTGATACAGAAGATATCCAATTGGATCGTGGACATCATGGGGACGTGCGACATAGTGGAGCAGTATGTGTGCACACGCCTAGCACGTACTGATTAATGCGTCTGCCCCCTTCAACTTCTGGGTCTCCAAATTGGGCGCATGGCCTGAGCTTGCCCTTTACGCCTTGGAGGTGCTGACCTGCCCTGCAGCCAGTGTATTGTCTGAACGTTTGTTTAGCATGGCTGGAGGGGGTTATCACAGGTTACATTTCCCAATGTTTTGGGGTGTACCCTAATTTAAAAAAAATATATATATTAAAACAAAAAAACTGTGTAGGCTACCTCCTCCACCACCGCTTCCATCTACACCACCACATCCACTGCCTCCTAAACCTGCTACTCCATATGGACCTCGTCCCCTAGATCAAGTTTTTTTTTTTTTAACGTATTTTATGTTATTTAAAGTCATTTCCCTATCCACATTTGTTTGCAGAGCACTTGCCATGCTCTTAACCACATTTTGTTGCCATTTGCATCCCTCTAGCCCTTTCCATGACATTTTTACAGCTATTTTAGTGCTCCAAAGTTCGGGTCCCCACTGACTTCAATGGGGTTCAGGTTCGGGGTCAAGTTCGGGTCCCGAATTCAAACTTTTTTCTGAAGTTTGGCCGAACCCGTCAAACCCGAACATCCAGGTGTCCGCTCAACTCTATTCCCTATCAACTTTTGATGTTTTTTTATGCACCTAATATGGTGACCACTGGTAACAGGGAATCATTGTTCGATTTCGGAGAGGGAGCCTGATAAACGGCTATGGCTACTACTTCAAAGCAAGGCAGCATGAGTTGTGGGCCTGCAGGTGAGCTGACCCTGTAAAACATTATATGCTAGTGCCTGCGGGTGAGCTGACCCTGTAAAACATTATATGCAAGGGCCTGTATGTGAGCTGACCCTGTAAAAGATTTGAGTTGCGGACCTGCAGATGAGCTGACCCAGTAAAAGATTTGAGTTGCGGGCCTGAAGGTGAGCTGAAGTGGAACCGACAAACCCAACTTGATTTTGATGGCTGCATTAATCTGCAGGTGACCGTGATACAGCTCCACAGATTGTTTAGAAAGATGCAGATGGAAACATTCTGTGGCCTTAGTCTTTTATCCAAACTCAGTCATTGTGCCACTATGTAGCCTCCTCATGCTGCCATCTCCACACCATGTCACCTTGCCACTCATTTTTATCACCATGCTGCTGCTGCTGATGCAGCTTAAAAGGGCTTAAAGTAATCACCAGGCCGGGAGGGGGGGGGGCGGAGCTAACCGCAGAAGAGAGAGGACGCACTGAACTGCAGCTCCTGCTCTAACAAGAGAATCTAAAGGCATCCAGCCATTAAATTAACCCAAAAGCGTTTTTAAACGCTATCCTGCAATAGACCCACTTTAGCAGGTCACAAATATCCGTCAATCGGACTCACGACTTAGCCGGGAGGACATATCAAGTTGCGGACTACCAAGGCCTGAACCGCGTGATTCGGGCGCCCGGCTGCCTAAAGAATATTCTCCCCAAACAACATCTCGGAGGAGATCCTCTCTAAGAAGTAATAATACCGGGGGACAAAGAGAAGCCACAACTACAGGGCTACCGCAGGCGAGTTTTTGTTTTAATACGGCCTGGAGCTGAGCTAGTGTTCGCGGCCTGCTAAAGCCAGCGGGGAACGGACCAGCCGACCAACTCCCAGGAGCGGTGAGTCCATAATAATATACCCTGGTGGGATCCCCCATTCATAGTCCACATACCTGGAGGACTAAAACAGCGTCCGATTGCCACCGCAGCTACATCCGGGGTGAAGCAAGCCCCTGCAACAGCGCCAGACATTGCGGCCCAGTTCTGGCCTAAGACCGCGGACTAAAGTCATAATCCCCTAACGCCACCTCACGGCGCAAGGACACACAGGACGCTTAGCGGCAGCAGACGGCCCAGAGACTGGCGGCGCAATTACACATACCGTATCGGCGAGAGAGGAGGAACGCCGCGGCCACACTGCAGGCAGCTTACTGAAGATCCAGACCTCCGGCTGCAGTCCAGAGTCACAGTCCAGCTGAAGGTCCAGGAGAAAAGCTGAGGCAGAAGATCATAGCCTTATAAGAAACACACCCAGACTGTAGCTCCATTGTAGCTCCATTGCACCTACCGTCCCTGCAGCTTCTGAAGTCCC